>NC_135385.1:22309256-22639256 GCF_049243985.1 Paroedura picta
GGGTTCGGTTCCTCTCATCTTCAGCACCACAACTGTTGGTTCTTCTAGATCTCCAATGACATATCACACCATTTTTTAAAATGCCTCCAAGTCATCACCCATAAATTACGCCCCATTTAGACACAACTGATGCAAGAAACGTCATTAAAATAGGTTAATTTTAAACGGGGACGTTCTGGCATGAAGTCTGCTGCGGAACGAAAGGCGTTGGGTATTTTTTAACTGGATGGAGCAGCTCTTGAAACTCAGTCTTGGCCATAACGGAAGACGTTTCAACAAGCTATTCAGAACAGATTTCAGCCCCATCGCTTTCCATGGGACTACAGTGCTTGCACACCCAGAGGGGTGGACATGGTTGCCTATACCCTTGTCTGAAGCAGAGCTCAGCATCTGTCTGTCTGTCTGTCTGTCCGTCTGTCTATTCACCCTGTATAGCACTGACCATTTGATGCAAGAGAACACTGTTGGAAAAGACAGATTTCATGTGGGGTGGAATTAAGCAGGAAGAAAGGGAATATGGCAGCAAAGAGAAGGGAAGGGAACAACGCTCTGCCCATCAGCCTGTCTGGATCAGTGGTCACCTGCCCCACACCCACCCACCCATCCTGAGCCAATCATCCTGCAGGAGGGAAGCCCCTCCCCCTAGAGTTGGCCCCTAGACTCCGTCAGGGGCCAACCACAATGAAAAAGCAGGGCCAAGTATTCTGAAAGGCAATTTTAAAGCAACGAGGAGGAGGGGACAAGGTTCGTGTGCCGAGATTCCCCTGCTTTCACGCTCTTACTGCAAAATAAAATAGAGACATTTCCTACTTCCTGTTCTACTTCCCCCACTTCTTGTTGTTCGCCACGCCTCCCACCTCCCACGTGCTGGAGCCACCATGGTGGACCCAACCTGGAATGTAAAGTTTCAACAGCAATTTCTGTGTTTCTTTATGTTAAGGAGACCCCCACTGGTTCAATTACCACTGGCAGCCATTCCGCCAGCCTCAAATTAATATCTGTAGCATTTTTCTCTTAGTGCTAATTACAGCTAATATTTAATTAAGAGCTATGAGCTTCGGGAATGTGTCATACCGGCGACTTCAGACTCATTTTACTTCGCAAGAGTCATTTAAATGACACACCTGTAATGGAAGTCAAGGAGGACTTGCTCAGGGGAGGAATGCACATCTGCATGTACTCTGATCTCCTGCTGGCTCAGGGCGGTGTACATCAATAGAAATAACCATCCTATCCATTAATTAACCCTAAAAACCATATTCATAAATGAACCTTCAAATTATATCTCACAAATGAGAATTCCATTCAGTGGTGTCATTCGGGGTGTAATAATTATTTCTGATGTGGAGTCATATTCGATGTTCTCCATGGAGGACTTCTACTTGGGGTGGTGACCCCCCCCCCCAACACTGATTTTAGCAAGATATTGTATGGCAAAAAATCAACGGACTCAACCAGCTCCGCTTGACGTAATGGTGAGGAGCACCGACTTCTAATCTGGCGAGCCGGGTCTGATTCCATGCTCCTCCTCCACATGCAGCCAGCTGGGTGAACTTGGGCCAGTCACAGTCCTGATAGTCTGTTCTCACAGCACTCTCTCAGCCTCACCTACCTCTGTTGTGGGGAGAGGAAAGGGAAGGAGATTGTAAGCCGCTTTGAGACTCCTTCGAGTAGAGAAAAGCAGCGTATAAGAACCAACTCTTCTTCTTCTTCTTTTGGTCCCCGTATTGCCTCCATCTTGGTGACCCTGGTTCTGCTGGATGCAACTGGGTTATTTTTTTGCTTGGGGAGAAAGGCTCTGGTCTGCCCCTTAGAGGGAGTCTCTGAACAGGAGCTTTTCTACAGTCCGGGCTAGGCAGGACTTGGCGGAGGTGCACCCTGACTTCCACCGCAAGAGCTGGAACATTTCCGGATTTGTCAAGCAACACGGAACGCTTAGCGTTCCTTCTTATTCCTGGCCAGGTTTCGTACAGTAGCAGTTGGCAGCTAAAAGCATCGGGGACGGCAAGGAGTCAGGCTGCCGCTAAATGCTCTGGCCTCTGCTTTAATGAAATCCACATTTCAAGCTCCAAAATATGCAGTGGCAGTGTATAAAATCCGCTTTATTGCTTTCTGTTTATATACGGCAAGCTCTCTGAAGTTCAACACAAAAGAGGTGGGGAAGGTTTCATTAAAACAGAAGGCACACTCTTTCGAGAAACCTTCCAAATGGGGAACGTTTTTGAAACGCCACCGCTTTACGTGTAGCGTACAGAATGTCTCGCGCATCCCGTGTAACGTTTTCCCCCCTCCACCAGCGCTGTTTCATCTGTTGCACAAAGCTTTTATAATTAATAAATTGTGTGATAAGTGTCAAAACATTCTGAGCCACCTTGGTTATGTTTGCACACAAAAGGAAGCAGTTAAAGAAAAATAAAAACCAAAACAAACCCACCAACTCAATTATGCCACTTTCTCTTTTCAAGACACATTTTGCAAAACTAAACTGTATTTATTCATTTCTTTGGGGGGGGACGGGACAGGGTGGGATGTGGGGGGGGGAGGGGGAGAAACTCCCTCTCTCTTTATGGCTGCTCACATTTTAAAAGCCTGGCTTGCTGTTTTATTTCTGGTTTTATACATATTTTTTTCTCCCCTTCTTTTGTCTATGCTGCTTTTTTGGCAGGAGATATTTCACATCCTCAGGGGGGAAAAACAACAAAACAAAACAAAAATATCCTGCATTCGCGCTGTAGTTAAATGAGCCGAACTGTATCGTATCCTCCGGTCATGGAAACAAAGAAGTAATATACAGAGAGAGAGAGAGACAGAGAGAGAGACAGAGAGAGACAGAGAGACAGAGAGACACAGAGAGAGACAGAGAAACACAGAGAGAGACACACACAGAGAAGGAGAGAGATGGGTGACTATGTCAGTCTGTCTATAGCAGTAGAAAAGAGCAGTTATCTAAAGAAGTGAGCAGTGACTTACAAAAGTTCTTACCGTGCCACAAAATATGTGAGTCTCTATGGTTGCTATTTGACTCCTACTCTTTTCTTCCTCGGGGGAAAAAAACATCACTCTGCTAACCTGTTGGTGAGAACCACTCTGTTCCACATACCGGCCGCCGCAGAAAGAGTTTCCAGTCTTCTGAATCATTTAAAAAGCCAAATATGTATTAGGATTAAGAGATTTATACATGACGGGGCAGAAGAGGCAACACACAGAACCAGAACTGTTGGGTTTTTACGTTCAAACCCAAAGGCACAGAGATTCCAAAGGGCACATGGATTTGGCTACGGAAAACAAATTGCAGTGTGTTCTGGCCACGGGACGCTCAGGGGTTTGGGGTGCGCAAAAGGGCCATGTTGGATCCGGCCAGTGGCCCCTCCAGCCCAACACTCTGTGTCACCCAGTGGCCAAAACCCAGGTGCAGCCAGAAGACAGAGCATCTCTGGCCCAGGCAAAGTGTTCCATCTATAGCCACTCATGGGTCTCTGGATGTTTATCCAATCCCCTCTACATAGTATTTGGTTGGGAGAACACCAAGGAACAGTAGGGTCACTAAGCAGAGGAAGGTGATGGCCAACCCCCTCTGAACATCTCTTGCCTTGAAAAACCCGGCAGGGTTGTCAGAAGTCAGGGGCAACTTGGCGTCAAAGAGAAAAAGCAAGAAAAAGGGCCCATGAGCACTCATGCAGCATCCCGCTATAAATTAAATGCATGTCACCTTAAACAAAATAACCAAGATGTTTTCCGTGTTCTTGTTTCCTGCTCTCCTGTTTGTGCACCCTGGGAAATCTTTCAGCAGCCATTCCCCACCTCACTTTTTCTGTGTGAGCGCTGCAAGCGAAGTGCGCTGACGCTTCCCTATTTAAAGGACCTTTAAAGGGCTCTCGAGGTGGTCCCCGAAACGATTAAAATTTCTAATTAAATCACACATCAGAGATGAAGGCTAAGGGGAAGAGGCGTTGGGCCCCAAAGAATCCATCCTGACAGCCTGTCTGTCACGGACTGTCACCAGGTAGAGGCAGTCAGAGGCGAGGAAAGAAACAGAGCTGGCGAATTCTTGTTTACAAACGTCCCATATTCCCCGGTAAAGGAGGGGGGAGATAAACACCATTAACTCTTGTCATTAAAACTACATTCTAGTTCAAACAGCCTGGCGGCCCGGTTGTGCGCATGGAAATATTCGGCACTGCGTTCAGGGAGGCCTCTCGCTCAGCGAGGGTCCACTGAAGGCCACTAAAAAGGAGACCGTTTCCTGGTTTAAAACGCTGCTGAAATTTGCCATGGGGAAGGTCAGTGACCGATGACAACTTGTGACAATCCTATGTTAATACGGGCTGTCAACTCACAGCCAACCTAAGGGGAGCCCAGCAAGGGGCTTTTGAGGCAAGGGAGAAGCAGAGGCGATAGCCACGGTCTTCCCTTCCAAGGATCAACCCTGCTTAGCTTCTGAGATCTTACAAGATTGGATTTCTTTGGACTCCCCCCCCCCCCCCAACTGACAGGTGTACAGAAAGCAGAATCTGGCACAGGTGGGGACGCCAAAAGAACAAAAGCCTTCTCATCTGGCTATGGATATTTTCATCGGCACTTATGAATATTCCTCGCTGTTTTCTTTGCCTGAAGAGCAATTGCCCTACATTTGAGGCCTTTCAACGCACGTGGGGATTCGGGCGCTTTTGAAAAAGGCTCAGCGCTTTGCCGGTGATGTCTCCTGCCTCAAAGGGACCAGGCACGTTCCCCCCTTGGCTTCACCCGCTGCCTTCCTCTCTTCCTGTCTCCGTCTCGAGTGGGCATGCCCCCTGACCTACTTAAAACGTGCCCCTGCCTCACTTTCTTGCTGTCATTTCCAGCCCAGATGAAGCCTCCTGGAGGGGAGGGGGAAATGTCGCTCCCCCTCCCCTTAGGGCTCCTCGACAGCTCTTTGTCTTAGCAAAGGCCTGATCACTTCGGACTGCTCCAGGAAGGCTAGTCAGGCGTGCAAACACTTTGTGCCAAGTTTTGCGGACTCAGAGGTCTCCACTCAGGTCAAACATTGAAGCGAAGAAGAGGTTAATTGGTCTCATTTCCCTACCCCAATCAGTGCGAGGTTTCCTGCCATGTGGCAAAGACCCCTTTGTCTCCCTTCTAGCCAGACCAGGGATTCCCAGGGAAGCAAGGAGATGGAGTTAAGTGGTGCATTGAGAAATTGCATCCAATTCACAGTGAACTTCCCATCTGGGAAGGCCTTGGCTTCCCTGTTCAAAGGAACTAGTTGGCCGCTTTGTGAGTTACATGGGTTACATGGACCCCTGCACCAGGACTCTTCTTACATTCTTAATAGTTCACTGGGTTTAACACACATATCTATAACACACAAGTTTATAACACACATATCTATAACACACAAGTTTAACACACTTTAACACACATATCGTAGGCAGGATTTCTGTCATTGTCTAGTAATCCACATTTATTCCTACTGGCTAAGCGCGCTGTCTTCTTCTAACGGAAGGGCCCTTCTCTGGAGAAAGAGCCATACAAAGACTCCTTTGAATGGAGAAAGGCCTCCCGCTCACCTGGACTGGTAGCATGCCATCTTTTCATGCCAATTTCCAAAAGAAAACCCAAGCCAGCTAACAAAGCGCTGCTAGGTACAGCGGAAACGTTCATGGGACGGAGCTCTTTGCCACACATCCGTCTTCCTTGTACAAGCAGCCACACCATTTTAGAACATGAGTTAAAAATAAATCCACGCGCCTAACAAGAGCAGCGGAGTCTGTGCTGCTATGCCCAGGTGATCAAATCCGGAGTATCGCTGGCCGGGAGGTGATTATCAGCAATGGGCCCCAGGGCTGGCCTTTCAAAGTACTTGGGCGGACGGTGTGAAACTGGTCTCCCCACAGGCTGCCCAAGAAAATGTTTGCAACAGGGTGGGATTGATTTTCTCTTCTCTGCCAGGAGTTTGAAAATCCAGTTTTTTCGTGGTGGTAGAGAAGAACCACCTATTTGAATTGAAAGCTGGCAAGCCGTTTCTTACAGATTTGGTCAGGCCTACCCATCACCCCCAGAGTTTTCTGCCAACTCGGTTTTATCTTTGAGCGGGACGCTGAGGTGTCAACATCTCCCGTTACAAAGGACCAGGTGATAGGTGAGGTGAAAGACCTCTGCCAGAGACCCTGGAGCGCGGCTGCTAGCCTGAGAAGAAAACACTGACGTTGACGGACCAATGGTCAGACTCCGTAGGATGCAGTTTCATGGGTTTGTGTGTTCCTGAACAAGCTTGGTCTTTTGACGTGGAGGGCAGAGTCATTCTTCCATGTTCCCCAGCGGGGAGTCTGAGGTTGGACAATCCTTGGGGAAGAGAGGGTGCTAAAAATCCACACCAGGGCCTGAGATCTGACCATGAGACGGGCATTGCTGCAGCATGCTGTGGCATTTAGAGAGCAGAATGAGGGCCGCAAGATCTGGGTTCCGATTCCCGCCCTTCCCTGCAGTTTCCTGGGTGACCTTGGCCCAGCCGCCCTCTCCGCCGAACCTTCTTCTTCTCGGCGCTGTCGTGACGCGAAAGCCGAACAGAGAGGTGCCGTGCTGCCCTGAATGTCGCCCCAAGGAAGGGCGAGATTTAGAAAAAACAACAACACCCGCAAATGAATACATAAAATAAGCTGAACCTTAAACATTCTGCCGTTTGACTATCTGGAGCGGAAATTAAACATCTGGATCCAGGAAATTTGCTAAACAATTACATTTTACTTGATTGCTCAGCGAGGGACTTGCCAGCTCTTGGCAAAGTTTAATTTCACCTTCAACTGGAGGTGAAGTTATACAACCCCCTCACTGACAGCTCTCCGGTTTGCTTTTGGAATGCACGTCGCACCGCGGAAGCTCTCCTGCGGGGGCCGCCGTTTCTGTTTATGGAACTGCCTGTTTTGGGGATTGGAAAATCCACGGATTTGGTGGAAGGTGGAGCCTGGGGAGGGCAGGGAACCACGGGATTCAAACCATAGGAGCTGTTTGAGATGCGTCACTCCCTTGGATGGTTTAATTATGCGTGTGAGGGGGAAACCGTGGTGATGGAGCTCCTGTGCTGGGCTCATGACTTTGGGGATGAACCCTGGCCATGCGGGTCTGAGAAAGCAGTGGTCAAGCTTCCGTCCTGCACGGCCAATATGTGCCCAGCTCCCTCCCCATGTCCTCCCCACCCTCCCTGTCTCCTGACCCCCATTTGCCACCATCCACAGAAATCTCCTAGCCTCCAATTTAGGAATAGCTCTCATGCCAGAACATTTTAAAATATAGTCTAATTTGCACTTCATTCGCTGAATGCACAGTGTGTTGAATGGAGCGGTTCCACTTCTGCACGAACGCAGTTTCGGGGGTGGGGAGGGGGGTAGAGGGGTGGGGGTGGATTCCAATGAGCTATTGCCACATGGCACAGGAATTGATTGCTTGTAGGTATTCAATCAGGGGAAAAAAGGTCTTATTTTAAATATTACAATTGCATTTCATGGTACAGCACTTGTGTCAAGTTAAATTTAATCATATTAGCATTTAGGGGGGGGGGATAATAAGATATTCCGAATACCTGCTCACCTCACTATGGCAGGAAAGAGAGTTTATGGAGCCTTCACTTTTATTTAATAATCTGATGTCTGTATTAAACAATTTGGATACGCGATATATCCCGCAACAAATCTCTTCTATTGATTGCCTTTTTTAACACAAGGGGAGAACTTGGAAGGGAGCTCGTGGCTGGATCCAATTATTACGGCTCTTGCGAAACGGTTCGTAAAATGGGTGGAAGAAACCCCCATTACCGGGTTACAGCTAATTCGGGGAGGGAGAAAGACAATCTCCCTCCCCCCAAAAGAGGCATTCATGTAGGTGAGGTGGGCTAGCTAAACAAGGAGGATGCATAAAATAGCTTTGTGTTTTTAAACACCTTCCTGGAATAAGAATTCGAATAATCGACAACTGCACGGGGATTCTAAACATGATTGCTTGCTAAAATAACCCATGGGAAATGACACAATCGCCCAGGGAATATGCCTAGGGTTGCCCAGGCTAGGCCAACCCCACCAGATCTTGCATGCTGAGCAGGGTTGGCCCTGGCTAGTATCAGGGATGCCAGCTGTGAATGTCTCTTGCCTTGAAAACCCTCTGTGTGTGTGTGTGTGTGCGTGTGTGTGTGTGTAGGGTCGCAAGAAGTGAGCATCCTTTCCGCCGCCAGGAGCCCTGCTGCCTGGGAGATTTTACAGAAGACGCCAAGGTGAATTAGCCTGCCCAGTCACAGGCGCAGAGACCCCGCACAAAAGGGGGATTAGTGTTTCGGGCCAGGTTGGGCCCCCTCCCCTCCTTTTATCCCCCCCCCCCAGCCCGGTCTTCAGTGAAGCTGTGTTGTCAATCGCCTCCGGAACGTGACACTCAGGGGGCCTGTTCCTCAACCCCTCCACCTCCTGGTGTCAGAGCTAATTAGAAAGGAGGAGAGAAATATTTGCTAACAAATGCAGGGGATTTCCTCGAAAGGAAGGCGCTGAGACGCAGGACCGATTTGCATTCCTGGAAAGGGGCTGACAGGGCAAAGTGGAGCCTCATATAGGCAGAGAGAGAGAGACAGAGAAAGACAGAGAGACAGTGAGAGGACAGTATCCTCTCTGGGGTTGAGGAGGACCGAGACACGTTGTGCCCAATGCAGAATATAAATAGTGCCCTCTGGTGCTCGAAGAAAGCCTGAACTCTCCCTAGAAGCTAAAATGACAAAACTGAGGCTTCCATTACATTAGGAGAAGGCAAGAATCACTATTAAAAACGAGGGGGGGAATGAAAGCAGTCCTGCTAGGAAAAGAGGGAGGCAGCAGGGAGGCAGCAGGGGAACCCAACAGGAGATGGGTCAGTTCAGTCAAGGCAGCCAAGGCCTGAGAAGAGCTGCCAAGGGTCGGATCCTTTGGAGGTCACTGATTCACAGACAATAGAGCTAGGGAACGTGGGCGGCAGCAGGGAAAGAGGAAGACCCCCCACTGGAGATGGCTCGGCCCTCCGCTTTCAAGCCGTGAGCAAGGCCATTAATGGCAGGGAGACTCTAGAATGGGAGGTATCAGGTATCGGCTGGGCCGCTGCACTATTACGATCCGTTGCGTCCTGAATATTTCTTGCCCGAAAAATCAGGAACGAGGGCAATTCCAGTCATGTGAGTAAGGATCCACCTGAGATGCAGAGCTCTAAGCAGTCCCTTCTCTGGTCCTTCCCCCAAAACTAGGGCCATGTCATCTAGCTCGGAAGAGTCGCATGGAGTAGCCTTGCGCTGAAGCCAACCCACAGTCCATCTCAGACTGGCAGCATTGATTTCATTTTTTTCTCTAACACTAGATGAGGTGCACGACCAAAACTGGAGTCCAATGGCCTCTTGAAGACCAACCAAGATTTATTCAAGGCGTGAGCTTTCGAACACAGGCACGCCTCCTCGGACAATGGAACAGGGATCTAAAGGAAAAGCAAATGAGGAAGCAAATTTGTTGTGCCACTTCAGGCCAACATGGCTACCCGCTGGAACCTACCCAGCAAGGTGGTTTAAACACAAATGTAGTGAGCACAAATGAGCAGGCATTGACACCCGGGCTCCTTAGTCCAAACACGACACGAGGTCTCTAACCCATTAACCGCCTGGGCTAATATCTCATGCTTCCGCTCTGCCCAGCACTTCTCTCTACCCCTTCTCTGTCGCCGACATGCAGCATCTTCTGTACTCGAACGAACCCAAGCCTGAAATTCTATTCAAATATCAAAAACCTCTGGCAGGGGACCAAGGTTGGCATAGGATGTTTCAATCTTCCTCCCATCGGCCTGTATGTCAGGAAAATTCATTTTTCTGACAAGGAGGGCAATAACCAAGGTCCAAAGCAGCACGGTTTGTTCATGCGTCTCTCAGGTGAGCAGCATGCCCAGGTGTATCACGTTGACGGGGCGGAGGAATAGATTTCCTGGACTGCCCGGGCAGGCCGTAATTGGAAAGGCACATTTCAGCTGGCACCCTGAAGCCGAAGGGTTTGCTTGTTCCCCTTTCGCTTCTGCAACGGCAAACACACACACACACACCATTTAAAGTTAATATCTCTGAGTCACAGCCAGAGGCATTCGGGGCCAAATGCTACTTTCGTTGGAATAATATATAAAATAGTTTTTGCTAAGGGGGAAGAAAAGGGGGAGGGATCGGTGCTCAGGGTGTTCGCAACACACGTAGGTGTATGTGCGTCTGTGTGTGTGTGTGTTTTTCCCCCTCAAAGAACCGCGTGTAGGCTGAAATTGGACAGGCGCTAGTGAAGGAACGCTATCAAAAATAGATATGTAGGAAGGCTCTTCCACTTCCGAGGTGCATACCTGGGGAAATAATCCACAGTTCTGAAAATAGGCATTTCGCTTTGCTGGGAGGGGGGGGGGAGTTATGAAGGGTAGTTATGAACCTACCCTTCCAAAAGCTGTCATTATGAGGCCCATCCTTGAATTACTCTCCGGGTGTCAATTAGCCCTGATTTGGAACCCCGCCTCCATTCTCCCGACACCAGTATCCCCAGGTAGATGTAATAAATTAATCGATTTAACTAAATTGTGTATCTGACTTTCTCCTTCTGACTCTGATGGATTCCAAAACTTGGAAACATCCAAAGGACGATTCAAAAAATGAACCTGTGATCCATTGCTCTGTGGCGTTTTATCAGACTGAATTACCCTTGTGAAGAATATTCATTTTTTTTTAAGGAACTTTGTACAACATTCCATTAGCTTTGCAGGTATGCTGTATGTAAAGAGGTACATTGCATGTGCATGCTCATTGTGCATCAGTGCAATATAAAGGCAATCTGGCTCTGCAATATAACAGGCATACACACTGAGTCTACAAAAAGGACAATGTGAAGCAGAGAGGGACCTAATTTTTTCTTAAACTCCCTGTCTTGTACAGAGAAGCTTATTTATACCAGGCCAGAAGTATGTATCACCTACACAGGCTGGCAGCTGCTCTCTAGGGTCTCCGGCTGAGGTCTTTCCCCTCCCCTCCTGCCTGGGCCTTGCAACTGGAGATGTCAGGGCCTGGATCTGAGACCTTCTGCCTGCCAAGCAGAGGCTTTGCCAAAACTCAGCCCCTCTGGGAATTTTGCTTGCATGAGGTCGGTTTAGGCACCGCTGCTGCCCCTCATGTCTTGCCAATCCTTCCTCAATTGCTGTCCCCTCAAAATCTGAGGTGGCCCATCACAGGGTCTCTCTTCAGAGGTGACCCCCTTGTAGCCATCACTGCTTGGTGCAGAGACACAGAAACCCCCAAGCCCTCCCCTGGCCTTTTCAACCTCAAAGGGAAACCCCAGAGGGATAGGCTCTTGCGTGAGGCACCCCGCCTGCCTTGCCGATCGAATCCGAGCCGTCTGCGGCTGCTGGGATTCCAAATCTCCTTGCGGCTTCTCCATCAGCTGACAGACGGAGCAGGGGCTGTTCAGGTTCGACAGTGACATGCTCCGAGATTAATAACAGACTCTCCTTTCTTGATGTGACTTGGCTGCCATTAGCAGTCAAGAGAGAGAGAGAGAGAGAGAGTGAACTGTTTGTGCTGGCGCTGCCACGGAGAAAAGTACAAGGAGGGCTGGGGAAGGACGGGAGCAGAGCTGTGAGGATGACACCTGCCCTGGAACTGCTAATAGCAAGTCAATATTTTCCCAGCTAGAATTGCCTCCTTTGTATGCCTTGGTAAGCGTACTGTGCCCTTAACGTTGATAAAGGCGAGCGGAATATTAACATGGGGGACTCTTATCTGGGTATAGAAGTAGGGAAGGGGAGAGGCCTAGATTCATACATGCTCGCACTGCCACATGGGAACCGTAGCTTCATCCGGTCAGGCCTAAGCACCCACAATGATTCCCACCAACAGCCTACACAGAAAAACAGGCCATGCCGCTAATATTTACCTGGTAAATTGCCTGCCCAGAAGGGGAACACATGACCCAAACAAACAACTGGGGAGCATACTGCAGTACTGGCTATTCTTCATCCCACCACTACCCAGATGTGGGGGGGGGGAAACCATGATATGCCATTTGGTTTTGGAGTTTTGAAGATGCTGCCTACCTGGATAGCCCAGAAGTTGAAAGCGAAGCAGGGCTGACCCTGGCTTGCCCTTGGGAGGGCAACTTTCAAGGACTACCAAGGACTTTCAAGGACTACAAGGGCAAACCACCTCTGAATGTCTCTTTCCTGGCAACCAAACACTTTTAGGATCTCCTGGCTGTGTCACACACATGCCATATGATACGTCTATTCATAATGCAGCTTATTTTTGAGCATTGGTTACTGCTTAGCGCCAATGAGGACAACCCTTGTAGACTTTCTAGGGCCACCCAATGGGCTTCTTGGATGATGTGACCCTTATGATCCAGGAGGGCTTAACTGCGGGGTGTCACTCCTTATTTTCAGGCGGGCGATGACTCCGTGATGTTTGCATAACACCAGGAATGCCTCCAGAAAGTCCCCAAATCCCGCCTCCAGAAGCCAAGAGGTGAGTCACCGTTTCTCAGCCGCCTGCCCACAAACGTTCCCACGGGTGAGCCCGTGATTCTCGGCAGATGCCTCTGCCTTTTCAGATGCAAATTAAAATTAATTAAAGGTGAAACAATGCAGACGCCACTCAGGAGGGCAAGGTAAGCACAGATGGTCCACGCAGCAGCCAAGCACGCGGCACAGCCCGGAGGCGGAATCCACTGCCTCCCACGAACCGCCCCGTGAACCTCAGATAACAATGGAGAGAATGCGGAGAAATGGCAAACGCAACTCAGAAAGGGCCTTATTGAATCTTAGGGTGTTCAGCGTTCAGGCCACAACTTTTGAGCCACCAGGCAAGCTGAGCTGAACCAACACACAGCTCTTGGAAAACTCAGTTTCTGCCTGTGTGCCTTCTCTTGCCCTCACTGTCCGTTTACGGCCTTCGCTTGCCTTAAGCGAGGCCACTTAAGCCTGATTGGCTTATCACATTTCCCGGATGGTTAGGGATGAACCCCGTGATCGATCTAAGGAGGAGAAATAATCACCACGACCAGCGACTAAAAAGGGATTACAAAATGGAGACATTCCCACTCGGACCACAAAGCCCTGCTCTCCCCCTTCGTCTCCTGCAAGCTGTTTCTGGCAGTCCCTCTTCCCTCTGCTGATGAACAGAACTCTGTCAGAAATTCCACTCGCTGGAAGTTGGCAGGACATAAATCTGACCCTCTGGATTTCTACGACATGGAAAGCAAACACCGCTAATTTGCTGGGAGCAGAACAGCCAACAAAGGGAGAAGTAATCAATTAGTGTGCAAAGGCCAAAGGGAATGATCCAAACATGGAGACAAACATGCTTGTGTTGTTTCCTTCCCTCCCCTTCTTTATCTAGAAGTCAAGAAGCCCCCTAAAGGCTTCCCATGTTTACATTCCAGGAAGCCCCCAAATATTTTGCAGATCTCCCTGCTTTGCTCTGCTTCCCTCGTCAGGCGCCAGAGATCACCCGCATCACATTATCCAACCCATTTTTAGTGGAATATAGAGGTCGTCCTGTCAATTGTTTAGTGTCTAATTCAATTAAAAAGAAGACAAGGGAGGAGAAGAAAAGGTGAGGAGAGGAAGGGAGTGCAGGGGGGGGGGGAAACAAGGCTTGCTCTCAAGCAGAGGCTGGAAGGATTAAAAACGAGGCCCCTGTTGAACTCTACTTGCATGTAAGGCATGCCATTCTAATAAGGTGAGAGAGGGCTTTTGCATTTCTGGCAGTCTCCAAAGCATCGGCCCAGTCTCTGCCATATGGAATCTGTCAAGTTCACTTAGCAAATTTTTTCTTCAGGGACTCAGGGAAACAGACTAACATTCCGATAAACAGAATGCAGCCGAGATCTGGAGGCGAATGCTGGTAACAGGCTGGACCACTGAACCAAAAAAAAATAGTTTTAAACAAACATGTGCTCGACGGGGGGGAAGGGAAGGTGGAAATCTCTGGGAAGCATGCGCATGGTGGAGCTATCCAGAGTGGTTTGGCATTCTTTTTTTCTTTTCTTTTTTTTTGCTACGTCTGTGTGCCGAAAATGTCAGTTCTGGATCAAGCCAAGCCTGAACTCTCCCTAGAATCTAAAATCGCCACGCTGAGGCTATCATAGTTTGACTATATAATGAGAAGACAAGACTCACTGGAAAAGACCACCAAGGTAGGAAAAGTCAAAGGCAGTGAAAAAGGGGAAGACCCAACATGAAAAAATCCAAATGACTCCGTCAGAATAGCCCCGGACAAGACTGTTTACAACACGACACAAGGAACTAGAGCCATGTGGAAGGGCCGGATATAACAAAAGAATATATTATTATTATTATATTATTATTTCCTGGAAATATGTTACCAGTCCAGACTGCATACTGTTGGTCCTGTCTTAACAAGGTGTTCATAGGGCACAGTCAAGTTCACGTAGAAATAGGTACTACCAGAGCAGGACCACCATGGACTAAGTGGAGGGTGAGTTGCAGGACCATGGATAGCGCCAAGCTTTGGCTAATAGTGAGCTGCGGGATAGCTCCAAAAGTAAAGCACTTCTCCTTAGCAGCTCTGAGATCCAGGTCCAATCTAGCCATATCTTGGAAGCTAAGCATGATTGGCCCTCGTAGGACTTGGACGTGAAGACACCAAGGAAGTCCTGGGCTTATACACAGAGGCAGGCAATGAGAAACCACTTAATATAAGAGAAGCCAGTGGCCCGTCCAGTCCAATGCTCTGTGTCACACTGTGACCTAAATACAGGGGCCATCAGGAGGTCCACCAATGGGGCCAGAACTCCAGGAACCTGAAACTTCAGCTTCTGGTTTTTGGAAACACCGAAGCATTTCACAAAAATGTCGGAGCTGTAGTTTGTTCTGAGCAGATGCCGGTTCAGTAGCACACCAAGCTTCCATTTCTGGCCTACCTGCGGAGGAGGAAATGCAAAACTCATTCCGCAGGATCCTTCAGCGCCATTAGCGATATTTCATTCTAACTCAGAGTGGAAGAGAAGAAACAAAGCTTTAAAAAAATGCCTTTGATCTCGGCACAATGATGGTTTTCCCCACATGCCCAGGAAGGGAGAGAAATCGCAAGCAGATGTTGCAGAGTCTCCAATGATCGTGTCATGACAAGTGTTATGAAGTGTGTGTTGGGGAAAACTGCAGGCACAGTGATTAAAGTGGTACCCAGACAGGTACAGAGTAAGTAGAACAATTTCGCTCCAGATGTATCATGCATAATCCATCGAGGACCAAACACCAAGCTGTTCACATCTGTTTGCTCAATGGCTTTGAAGAGGGCTCCCCCCGTCTTTTTTAATGTTCGTAGCTCCTTAAGGTGGGCAGGTGAGCACAGAGATACTGGAGACCCCTCACGGTCTTAGTTAGGAAGACTGATTCCCAAACAGTCTATGATCCTCCACATTGGTCAACAGGATGGAGGTATGGAATGGAATAGGCAGAGGCAAATAAAGAGGAGGAAGGGGCTTCTCCCTTATTGGTTCTGTAAACTTAGGCAGATTGTGAGTAGGTGGGCAGGGAGTTGTGAGTTTCTTGCATTGTGCAGGGGGTTGGACTAGATGGCCCTGGCGATACCTTCCCACTCCATGATTTCAGGTGGAACCCGTTGGCTGCCTTTTGAGTTGTGATACAACCTGAGGTCAAGAGATGCATGTCTATCTACTTGTCTGTCCTGCCACGGGATAATCAGCTTTTTCGCCAAGGTTCTCAGGTCTGTATCCTCTTCTTCTTTGCACAACGTTGCTTAGCTACATCAGGTGGAGAGACAAGATCTGGCCCAAAGCCAGGCGAAGAGAGAACATCCAACCAGCATTATCGGTTTTGTTAATGTTAATGGTCATGTTGACCTGCCCCTTCCAAAAATGGCCAATTAGGGTCCTAGAGGGGGTAGGAAAGGTAGGATCCTGTGGTGGGTATATAAAGAGCTATGCATCCCAATCATATTCTGCATGATTGCACCACTTATGGGGCATCTCAAAGCCCGAAGAAAGTTCCAGGGGGTTCTCAACAGTACAGGAGTTGAGAAAGGCTGTACTAAACTGTGAGGCAGGGAGGGCAGGCAGACCCCTGGCGGCAGTCAAGCCTTCTGAGCTTGGACCGGGGTGTATATGTGTATGGGGGGAGAGTGAGATAAAGAGGCAGATGGAGATCGGTGAAGAAGACTTATTTGGGCTCAAGCAATGCAACGACTCCTCCGGAATTAGTCAGACACAGAGATAACATCAGGAAGGAGCACACTGTTCAGAATTAAAGATGGGTCCCACCTCCCGAGACCTGGGTATGAAGCAGGAGCAGGGAAACTCTAAGCGATTGTGATAAGGAATGCAAGAACGCAAAGACATTGGTTCGCCTCTGCTGTCGTTTTCTTCCCAGAATCTATCAAAATAAAATATTAGCACATATGCTTAATCTGAGCGCTTGTTCCCTTCCTGCAAAGGCCGGTTGATGAGGGATGTCTTCCATTTATAAACGGATCCTGCAGGGAGAGGGGAAGGAACCGTGCGGCTAACGGAACGCACACACTCCCCCTGCCCCTGCGACCTTTTAGCTTAGATTGCATTTATGTCGAGCAAATTCATAGACATGCGCTCCTGTAATAACCTACGGCTCGCCAAGAGAGAGACGGGGGGGGGGGTGGAAATCCCTATCTGTACACAATGCCACGGGAAGTCCGAGGCCCAGCACGCCATGTTTCCTTCGGAGATATGGTCAAACATGATGAATGGGAAACATTCCGGCAGGTCTGCCCTGATACCGAGACAAATGTTGTGTTGATACTGAACAATTTAACGTCGAGGAAAGCGAGGACCGAAGAGGATGCTGATAAGGAGAGTTTGGAGGCCAGAACTCCCCTAAAAGCAGATGCCGCTTAATGAGAAAGAAGAAGAGCCGGAGAGTTTTAGAGGCAATCTACGCGGTCGATCGTGAGTCACCCTTCCCACAGAGTTCAGGTGGGAAAGTTAATCAGCCCTGCATGAAAAGTTCCCCACACAGGAAAGCAATCCTGCCTAACTTTCTCCATGCTGGCCTTCCATATGGACGGCTGGGGACCCCTCCAAAGGAACCACACTCAGGGGCAGTCTTTTAAACACTGAAGAGGGATGGTCTTTTGGTGATGTTACAGGATATTTTGGGGGTGAAGCCCAGGGAAGGCAGGAGTTGAGGAGGGGAGCGACTTTAATGGGATAACATCCCAGGGAGACTAGCTTCCGAAGCAGCCCAGGAAAACTGCTCTGTGACCAGGAATTCAGGTCTAAACCCAGGAGATCCCCAGTTACCATCTGGAGGATGGCCATCCGTCTTTGCATTATTTCCCGTACAAACCAGACATTGTATATCACAAACTTGCAAGTTCCAGTTTGAATAGTTAGTACAACTTTGGGCCATCGCCACCTTTGGCTTTTCGTTTAAAGCCTTCAGGCCAGCAAGATCTATGAACCTTTATCCGGACCCGAAACAACCCTCCTGGATCATAAATGGGAATATATATATAAAAAGAAGCCCATAAAAACCCAAGCTTGCAAAGTTTTATTTCATTATTTATGCTAAGTCCCATGATTTGTGTTGGAATCTGTCCCATGAATTTGATTTATTCCCACATTCTGGGAGAAGATGATAAAAAATCCCTTCGTTTTACAAGCGGTAAACGAAACCGTCTCTCTCGCAAACGTTGTACCACATATCTCAGTTCCCTACAAATTCAGCAGTCCGTCTTAGTCAAATAAAGGTTTGTCATAGTTAGAATTAAAAAAAATGAAAGTGGGGGGGGGACTCATACCAATACCTGTCTGCTCGGATGCCATGATAAATTAGGTGCTTTGCAAAAAAGAAAAAAGAAAGAAAGAAAGAAAAAGAAAAAAAATAAGATCATTGTGGCTTCATTCTTTGAGGAATTCATTGCTGTAATGACCTGTTTCAAAAATCCATTCATGTACAGAACGTCCCCTATAAAACCCAGAATTTCCTTCCCAACCCCCTTCACCACACAAGATTTATGGATCTTAAGCAAATAAAAGCTGTCCGCATCCTTCTTCCAGAGGCCTCCTTGAAGTTTTTACTGGGATCTTCATCCCACGGCCCTCTAGCTTACTGCCAGAGCAGCCATGCACTGTCCAATTGCGCATCTCACCCAGGATCTCACCCTGTTCTTTTCATGATGAGCCCTGAGAGCGACACTTTATGGGGGACACAGAGACACTAGTGGCCCTGGATGCCATTCTTGAGAGGACATTGAAGGTGCTTCTGCTCCACAATCAAGCCTCCACCGAGCAGCTAGTGCACGTAATTACTCCTCTAGTTTGAAAGGCCAGCAAACTAAAGAATCCACACGGGATTTTGGCCCAGACTAGCTAGGTGGCATCTTGACTCCACCTCTGAGCCTCCGTATTTCGGAGATGACCCCACCCACCTTGGCCGGTGTCCTGCCTGCAAGAATTAGAAATAGTATTGCTCAAAGATAAGTAAAGCCACATTCATACACACTAAATGATACACTTTCAATGTACTTGGCAGCTGGATTTTATCCTTCCTTCCTTCCTTCCTTTTCTCTCTTATCCATCCATCCATCCATCCATCCATCCCTCCATCCATCCATCCATCCCTCCATCCGTAGATTTACTGTGTGTAATGGCAAACTCCACTTGTCAACCCACTCTGAAGCGTATTGAAACTGCATTATTTAGCATGCATGGAAGTGCCCTAAGACATGCACCCATGCATTTGTAGTGAAAAACCCTTAACAGTCAGGGGTCAGTCCAGGAGTACAATTGCCATCATTAACAACGGCTGGTGACGATGCCCTTGGATACATGGTGCAATTTTAAATAGTTTTTTAAATAATGCCAAATGCCTTCCTCTTATGTTGCCTCCTGGCTCTGGGATTCAGAGGTTGACAGACACCTTCTGTCGATCCTAATTTCCCATTCTGCTTCTGCCTACCTTCTTCTGATAAGAACATCCCAAGAGCCCCTCTGGGTGAGACCATCTAGTCCAGCCTCCTGTCTCACACAACATCCAACCAGTTCCTCTGGAGGGCCAACCACAGGGCAGAGAGGCCGAGGCCTTCCCCTGCTGTTACTTCCTGGCTCTGGGATCCACAGGTTAACTGCCTCTGAATGTGGAGGTTCCCCTCAGTCACCGGGGCTGTGGACTTATCCTTTGTGAATCTAAGTCCCTTATGAAGCTTATTGTGGCTATCACGACATCTTCTGGCAGCGAAGGCTACATTTTAATCACTCTCCCTGACGGAGCCCGCCTGGCCACCCTGTTAATGAGCGTGAAGATGATTTAATTGAGCAAATTTTGTGCCTCTGCAAAAAACAAAACAGCACCAGAACCGAAAAGGAAATAGATCAATAATGCAGATTCGCCCCAAGGCAGACCAAAAGCCCTTATTGACGACTCGTGCATACCCACTACCTGCAGAAGGCGAAACTTTCATAAAGTTTCATTAAATCGGTTATGAAATTTATACTTGACCATCTCCTAAGGGCCCTATGGAGAGGTGTGTGTGTGTGTGTGTGTGGTTGCGCTTCCCTTCCTGCCACTGGAATAAAACTATATTCCTCTATTGCAAGTGGGGGGGAAAAAGGTTATGAAGTAATTCAGCTATCAAGAGGAATGGGCTGAGGGTGGCATTGAATTCTAATTTATTTGCAGCATCTGCGAGCCTACCTTTTCAGACTTTCACTGTCAGAGTTCTCCCTCTGCACAGCACAATGAAAGGGGGAGCCACACAGGCAGGGGCCGTGGCTCAGGGGCAGAGCCTCTGCTTGGCATGCAGAAGGTCCCCAGTTCGATCCCCGGCGTCTCCAAATAAAAGGGCCAGGCAGGAGGGGATGGGGAAGACCTCCGCCTGAGACCCTGGAGAGCAACTGCCAGCCTATGTAGGAAAACACTGATGGGCTGAGAGTCTGATTCGGTATTGGACAACTCCAAATCTCGTAGGCTGCTTCCTGGCCAAGTCAAAGCTACCCCAAACCGCTTGTCGCTACCCCAAACCTCCTGAAGGCCCTGCTTCAAGAGTGGCTGCCTTCCGAAGGCCTTTCGTATCTGCGGAGTGCTTCTTCCCTGCGGTCAAACTCCAAGCGGTCGTCCCATAGTTCCAATATGCTTTTTGATTGAGTTGTCGGTGCCAGTTGTGATTGTGCCACCTCACCCTCCGGCTTCCTAAATTGATTAAGACGAGCCTTGGCAGCTCCTCTCCGGCCACCGGCAGGGGACGGGGGAATCTGAGTCCAGACTCAGGTGGGGGAAATCCAGGAGATTTGGGGATGGAGAGTGGGGAGGACAGACTCCTTAGTGGGGTACCCCGGAGGCCACCCTGCGGAGCATCCATTTTCTCCAGGGGGGCTGATTTCTGTCATCTGCAGAGCAGCTGTGATTTCGGGGGATCCCTAGGGCTTATCTAGTGAAGGCAGAATTGCTGCTACCTAAATATGCTGATTTCACTCATTTTCGTAGCTAATCATTTTAATCTATTTTGTGAAAATTATTTCTAAGATGTTTGGGCTAAGCAAACACAGGGCAAAACCGAGCGTCACTAGAAAGACAGCAAGGCTGACAGACAGACAGACACATTGGCGTCCTCCCGAATTCTTCGGCAGTGAGCCAAACGCGGCAGGCCGAGAAAAACTTCCTCATCCTGGACCTCCGTTTCCCTTTCCTCAGCATAATCCAAAGTGTCTCTCTCTGTAGACAGGCTCACTCCCCCTGTTTTCAAGGAAACCGACTGATCGCTCGTGAGGGGTGGGAAAGAGAAGACTGACCAGCCCTTTAGAAAGATCTCTTCTCCTTTAGCTTTCCCTCGCCTGGCTCTCACGTCAAGCCGAGACTTGGCCTGTTGTGTGCTGCATTAAACAGACTGCGAGAGGAATCTCATTCAAGTGTATTAGCTAGAGACGTTCCCATGGCGGAAGGCCAGCGACGGATCTGAAACTTTGCCTCTTGCTTAACTACTAAGTCACACTAGCTATTAAGAGTGTCGCCCATGGACGAGAGTCAGGAAAACTTTCCAGAAGATTTAAATTCCCTGGCAGGCATCCGATAGGCATCAGCTTAATTGCACACGAATGTCCCCCAGATCTTCCAAAGCCATCCGCCTTTCCCTGGTTGCCAAGATTTAGCCAAAGCCAGCCCAGCGGCTGTGGGAGATGACACCAGGATTCCCGAATAATTAATGGTCTTCGGCATCTCTGCCACACAGCAGACCTCAAAAGGAATGACTCCATTTTCAGCCCAAACTCCCAAGAGATCTGCATCCACAGGGTTGCTGCCTCTCTAGGTTTGGAAATTCCTGGAGATTGAAGAGGGAGATTTGGGAAAGTGGGGTTTCGCGAAGTGGGAAAGAGGCGGATAGTAGCCGCCCTCCAAAATAACATTTTCTCACCGGACTCTTCTCCTCCTTTGCATTTCTTGACACTCCCGCTGCCACGAAGTGTCAGGGGATCATGGCTGTTCCCCGTTCTGCCTCTCTTCCTCCTCTGCTTATTTTCGAGAGAGATTGAACGTTTTTCCCAGGGCATGAAAGAGCACCTCGCCCATTCAAATGCACCACTTACGGAATCTGTTCCCGCGCTCAGCTCATGTGGATCGGCTTCCTTCCCCTCCCAGCAGGCCTTTCCTCTGGTCTCCCTCTTTGCATCTGATTTGCATGCACTTGCCATGCACAGGCAGGGAACCCCTCGCGGGAACGCCGTCTCCAGCAAAACGCCAAAGCTTTTCATCCTCACACCTGCATTTGGGGACTTCCAACAGCGCACTCCTTTCTGACTTAAAGCGGCATGGGGATCTAGAACTTTCTGAAGAATGCAATGGCTAATTGCCAGTCTCGCCGGGCATGTTCAAAAGCGAGTCCCCCACCCGCCGTCTGAAAACAATGACAGCAAAGTTACCTGGGATAAGGGGCTTTTTTAACGATGGAAAAAACAAGAGTATTAAGTTCTTATTATGTAAAGCTGGTGTGGGGTGTACCCCGAGGTCTTAATTAGCTATTACAAGAGAGAGCTGCACTGATTCGATGTACCTTCTTGGCCCTCTTTCCTTGCAATGTCTAAGGCTCACAAGGTCTTTCTCTTCATGGCATGGGCCAGGCCTGGTCCTACCTATGCATCACTGGTTAGTGGGGAAGGAGCATGGCTCCGTGGAAGTCCCCCAAGGCCAAGCAGGAGGTGATGGGAAAGACCTTAGTTTGAAACCCTGTAGAGTCATTGCCAGGCTGAGTAAATACTAACCTAGATGAACCAATTCAGTATAAAGCACTGAACACTTCATGTGTCCACGAGTGTGTTAGCCACTGGGATATGGCAGCATAGTGAGAAAGGAGGCCACATCCAGAGATAATACCCATGTCATTTCTATTTTGGGTTCCCCATGTGGTCATCACTCTGCTGTTTTCTGTTCCCTTGCACAGATTTTTCTCTGTTATTTATTCTAAGCATTACTTCCTGAATCCACAGAGTATGAGCAGCATTAGAAGGCTGTTAAAAAAAAAGGAATCAAGCCGAAAACTGAACAACAAACACATCTTATAAGGTCCCCTTTGTACATCTGTGGCTGCGTCAACCCTGGGACCAGAGTCACATCCCTCCCCTCAGGGTGAGCTCAACAGCAATGAACGGAATATTTCTCCCACCCAAGTTAGAATGTCTGTGAACATTCTCTGACATCATGGCCACTCAGCCAATGAGTGTTAGAGGAAGAGGACCAGAAAGAACATCCAACCATTTTGTTTTTAACCTATGTGAGATTCTCAATGGAAGTCGAATCAGAACAATTGACCTAAAACGCCAGGATTTGTCCCTGGGCAAAACACGCGGGTGGGGTGATATCTGTGGTGGGGTGGGGTGATATCATTATCCAATCCAACCTCTGTTCAGGGCAGTCATGAGCATCTCCCTCCCTGCTTCAAGACCTCTAGTTGGGTCATTTTACGTCTCCCATAAACCTGCTGCAAATCTTGGTATGTAGGGAGAGGATATCGCTCTACATTTAGATTGCACATGTCAACGACACCTTTTATCTCATGCCAAATATCATTAAAAAACAACAAAACCCGGAAGTCCAGACATTATGTCCATATTTTTATTTATAAACGTGTTTACCACTGCAACCTGCTTGTAACTCGGCTCCGGCCATAAGATGGCGGCCCTCCCCACATCTCAATATTCTTTGACATTTCGCTACACCTACGGAGCGGCCCATTTCTCAGCCTCCAATCGCTCTGCGGCCGCTCTGGAATTATACGGCCCCGGTAATAGAATAAAGATCTTTCTCCGCAGTGCTACTGGCACGCGCGCACAACCCCTTCCCTTCTCCCTCCGCTCCCCTCCCCGTACCCAGATGGTACAAATTGCTCCTGGCACATGTAACAATTACTGCACAGCTTCTGCTGCTTAAATGAACCCCTATCAACCCCACAGAGCTAGATTAGATTAGGGAATTGGGAGGTGAGCTGTAGCCCGGTCAGTGATCTTGGCCAAAGCAGATAAGGAGGATTTAATATCACCCGCATATCGCTCTGATAGGGTGCATGCAATATTTTCAAAAGCACCGCTTAGCTGCCCCAGCTTCATTCCTTCCTTTGTTCCCTTCAGAGGAAGGCCAAGACAGTCCAGCAAAAACAGGCCTGTCACCCAGGTAGGGATATTCGACCACAGTGATCAAAGTGGCCTGTTTGTTTGTGGTGAAAGGCTGGTGTGAAAGGCTTCCTACTCTGGCATAAGAATAATAAGGCGGAGATTGCTTATGCAATGTTCTAAAGAGAGCCAGACTGCTCTCTTTAGTGGTGGACTCTAACATGGAGAACCGGGTGTGATTCCCTACTCTTCCTCCTCCACATGCAGCCTACTGGGTGACATTGGGACAGTCCCAGTTCGCTCAGCCACCCTGACCCCACAAGGATGTCTGTTGTGGGGAGAGGAAAGGGAGGCGATTGTAAGGCACGTTGAGACCTTGGGATGGGGAATTGTTCATAAAATCATAGAGTTGGAAGGGGACCTAGAGGGCATCTAGTCCAACCATCAAGTAAAGTGCGGCATCCAGTGACTCAGCTCCCTGAATCCCCCCTGCTGCTAGAATCTGTTGTTGATCAGCAGTCTTCTAACACCAAACAGGTCACCGTAGATTCAATTAATTGTTGAAATTAATTACTTTTGGGAGACTTACTCATCCTGTCCCTAATTCAGGTGATAAACAGGTTTGGGACTGTTTTGAAACCATGTCATCTCTTGGACTAGAAGGTACAGTACATGGGAGGTGTAGACCCAAATCTAAGCCTCTCTTTTGTTTTAATTTTTTTGTTGTTGTCTCCAGAGAAATTTAACCAAGTCTCTGGACTTGAAAGCCCTACAGGGTTGCCATGAACCGGAAGCACTGTGACATCACATCCCACCGTGCCCAATGGGGTCTTACACAACTCCTCTCAGTCATTTTCACATACACATACACACAGGCACAATCTTACAGGGTTGTTGTGACAATGGCAGTGCAACCTCTGAAGAACACAGAAATGCTGAATGAGGAAATGACAGACTGGATGCCACCCGAATATTTTTTACACAAGGGTCTACTTTTCAACTTGACCTTTGTCCTGACTATCATCTCCAACTAGCATGACCTAAGAAGGGGCAACCTCTCTGCATCTCAGATCGTCACTGGGTTGGTGGTTCTCAACACCATCGAATGCGTTGTGGAGAGGAGGGATTTCAATCAAGGGTTGTAATTCTGCTCACAGCATGAAACCGGCTTCTGGGGCCTGCACAGAACAGACGGAAGGTAACCTCTGAGGTTGCTCATCTCCAGATGGATCCTGGACAAGAGACCTCAGGTCATCTGGATGAAACTTCCCCAAACTGACCAATCCCCTCTTTGGGCTCCACTCCCAACATCTCCAGAAAACTTACTAGCAGCTCATTATGGACATGGGCAGCATCTCCCTTCCAATTGCAAGGCAAACCTTTCTGGAAATCACTCTCAGGCTATACGCGGCCTGGACCGAATCGTGTTCTGAATTTGAGAGCTTCATCAGCATCGCTAATTAAATTTCTTTGACCCTTCAAGGAAACCTGAGATAATGCCTTTGACCCGCAGGAACACAACGGGAGCTCTATGTCTGCTCAGGGAAACCACACAGAGTCTGCCTGGCGAGTGAACCAGCCTTCAATTCAGGAAGTCGTATTTGCAGGTTTACCACCAATCGGCGGCTGTCAGAAAGACCAGATTCTTAACCCTGGACTTCTAAAGACCAAACTACTGCTCAAAGAAAGAGGGCCGGCAGGGATCCCCAAGGAAGGGACCCCCTTTAAAGACACAGCAACCCACAACTACAGTGTCACTTTACGCAAAAGGGAGATCTCTGATTTTAACACCCTCTACAGATCCAACTTGGTGTGGTGGTTAAGAGTAGGGGCCTCTAATCTGGAGAGCCAGTTTTGATTCCCCACTCCTCCTCCACATGACTTTGGGCCAGTCCCAGCTTTCTCAGAGCTCTCTCAGCCCCACCGACCTCACAGGGTGTCTGTTGTGGGGAAATGAAGACAATTGAAAGCCGCTTTGAGACTCCTCCAGGTACTGAAAAGCGAGGTATGAAAACCAGCTCTTCTCCTCCTCCTCCCATCCAGCCATTGTTCTAGATACTACACAGCCCTCTAACTTCTTTAATGAGACAATTAATTAATGATAAACTTGCAGGGCTGATGAGGCCATTAACCATTCTGCTTTATATAAAATTGCTCTTTATAATTCAGCTTTATGGGGCCCTGCAGTTGGGCTGGCGTGGGCATCGACCCCCTCCCCCCCCACACACTTTGGGAAGTCATTTCTGGCGGAAACGGCACGGGAGGAGACGGAACAGCACCGCCGCGGTCTCTGAAGACAGCCAACTAGGAACTTCATTGGTCTATAAAACGGGACGATTTCTCTCGTTGTTTCCTTGTTCAAAAAGGAAAGCTGATGGCATTTATTTGCACTTTCTCTCCGGCCCCCCCTCTTCCTCCTTTTGTCCCTTGCCCATACCCATCTTTCAGCAAGCGATGAGCGGCACGCCGTCGTGTTGAACAAATGTCAGTTGTGGGGAAACAAAAAGGGACTCGGCCACATGGGGAGGGGGGGGGGAGAGAAGCCATTGATTTACCCTCAATCCATTCCGCACCAGATTTCCAGTCCACTGCACGGACGTCAAACCGTGATGCAAAACCCTATAGAAGTAACTGAAGCAGTGAAGGCTTATTAAATTTGGTAAATGATGTGAGTGTGTGCATGTCTCTCTCTCTCTCTCTCTCTCCCTCTCACAAGAACGAGGCACTTTGCAAAATGCAATCAAGATTGCTGAGCATGCACTTTCAGGACCCCCAGAAATGCACATGGAATACATAAGCCTGAAAGAAAATCTATTTAATTAATGGAGGAGGGAGTTGTGTGTGTGTGTGTGTGTATTGTAAATTTCAAAGGAATGGGAATTAATCTGAGACAGAGCCCAGGGAGTCTCACTGAGGCGGAAGGGGTCCAATCCACTGTCGAGATTGATAAACTACTGGGGAACATAATTTACGGGCAGCCATTCCTGACCCATCGAGATTGTGTGTTCCCAGAACTTAGAATCCCCTTCGAGAAGAAGGAGAAAAGAATAAGGGACCCAAAGGTGAGTGGTCGGCCATATGGAGCCTCCAGATTGGCCAAGCTCAGTATAAGGACACAGCACTAGGATTTTGGCTTTTGGATTGTCAACTGAGCTATGTTGCCTGAGGCCCTTCAACTTCCGGCAGCCCGATAAAGTCTTTCCAGTCTTGGGTTGGGGCATGGCCAATCAGGGATCCAAGCTGGCCTTGACAGCGGGAGAACTAGTACAAGTCATTTTTTTTAAAACCCTGACTTTCTCCTGTGGTGGACTCAAGGCACTATTCAGCGGGAAGTCTCATTGCCACAGTAGTTGGAACCGGACAAGAAGCTTTGTCTCTGCACAAGGCACTGGCGAGGTCCCTGGTATTCAGGTGGGCTTTGGAGTTCTCCTAGAATTAGAACTGATCACCAGACCCCAAAGATCAGTCTCTCTGGAGGACAATCTCTATGGTAGGGGTCCTCAGACTTGCTTAGCCTGCAGGCATTTTTGGGATTCTGACAGGGTGTGGCCAAGAAATGGTTGCCACAGGAGGAAGAGCCAGCGACACAAACAGACTGATGCGACCTACACCTTTCCAGGATTTTCCCAAGCCCAAAAGCACAGTATCACAAAGCTATCACACGAAGGCCTGGACTATAATAATGAAGCAGAAATTAATTAATGTCCCACCCAATTCTTTCAGAACATATATATAAAAAAGGAACAAAATATAGACCCTGGAACATTTTGCCAAAAAATATCAATGAGCAAATTTACAGATCATCACAGGAAAATTCTAAATCAAAGAATCACAATGCAGGATTTTCCCAAGCCAGGGTTGGCAACGCTAGTCCCAGAATGGCAGAGATGCATCCCGAGGCGGGTTTCCCATCTACTCTTTTCCGTAACTAGTCGAGGGGGAACACGTGATGAACACAAAGTTGAGGCCCAACCCAGAAGATGCCATCTTTTTAGAGAAATGGGCCTTCTGCGCCACTGACCCCTCTGAGTGGCATCTCGGAAGACGATGTGTTCTAATCAGCACGAGTGTCGCCCCTTCAAACTCTTCCTTCCTCACTCCTGCCAAACCCAATTCCCTCGCAGTCCGAGCCGTTCCCCTTACCCCATTTTGTCAATGCGGCGTTACTAAGTGCCACCTCCTCTCTCAGAAACCGGGTCTAACAAATCCCCTGTCGATAAGACGGATAACTATCTTGTGTGTGTGTGTGTGTGTGCTCGTAAAAGATTCATGGCACAACCCCGCGCTCTCCGCCTTGCTCGCTCGCTCAGAAAAACCCAGCGCAAATCCCATCAAAAATTTAGCAGAGCCCCTGCCTCATCTGTTTAGGCCTCGAGCGAGTTTCAGGGACAACTCATTAGGGACAAGCTCATTAAAACCAGCCCTGGAGCAAAAGCAGTTTGCGAGCCTCCTCGTCTTTATCCCGTCCCACCTAGCTGTTTGCGTTACAAGCATTTCCTCAACACAGGGCCTTCCTGACGGTGTAGCGTAAGATGATGTCTGTGGGTTTTCTTTCCCCCCCTCCGAAAACTTAGCTGAGACCTGGGGTTTTCAAATGATGTTCTTTACGCCTGTCAAATGTAATGTCATTTTCATGAGGGGCAGAGTTTACCTATTGCTTTGTCCTAAAACACAGAGGGAGATTAGAGGCATCACCTTGGTGAATTCTCAAGATAATCTTTCTCCCCCTTTTTCTTTTCCCCCTGCTATATTAAGAAAACAGCCCTTTTCCACAGCACCCCTATCAAAGCATGACTCTAACGACATTCTGTTCTGATGTCCTTCCATCTTCCATGAGACCAGACAAGGAGGCAAATGGGTGCCCCTTGGCTCTCTGCTGGGCAGCACTCAAGATGAAGCTGCACCCTTAGCAGAGCCTTGATGCCTGGCTATGAGGGGGTAGGGATGCCATGGAAAGCTTCCTCTGCTGACCGTCATGAACAGAACTGCTTTTGCGGGCACAGCTCTGGGGGCCTTTGAGAAGGAAGTGGATAAAGGGAAGCTCCATGTTTGGTGGCAGTCAACCGCTGCATCCCAGTACCAGGAGGCAACATCAGGGGAAGGCCTCAGGCCCTCTGTTCTGTTGTTGGCCCTCCAGAGGAATTGGTTGGCCTTTGTGTGAGACGGGACACTGGACTAGATGGATCACTGGTCTGATCCAGCAGGGCTCTTCTGATGTTCTTATGAAGGTCTCAACCTCCATGCTCTGTGGTTAACTCTCCAGAGGAACTGGTTGGCCACTTTGTGAGACAGGAGGCTGAGATAGAAGGACCACTGGCCAGACCCAACCGGGCTCTTCTTAAGTTCTTATAAAGGCCTTAGCCTCTCTGCCCTGGTTGGCCATTGTCTGCGGCAGGATGCAGGAAGAAACAGGCCACTGGACTGATCCTATAGTAACACAACAATCCTGTTGCACCTTGCCACTTTTACAAATATTGCTTCCACAGGCACCACACCTAAATTTCCAAGATTTTGGTAACTTTAGGCACATAATCCACATCTTCTGCACTCCTAGTAGCTCCGTAACACTCCTGTTGAGGCCAGAGTTAGGGAGGTCAATCCCTTGAGGCATGGCTGGTAGACTTCATTGCCTCCAGGAAGGCACCAGTTGTAAAAGCCAGAGCCTGAAGTCCTGCAGCTACATGGAAGCTCCCCTGGGCATGAAGGAGGCCACATGTGGGTCCCATGACAATCCTGAGGTGCACCTTGTTCGGGATAAACCTGAAGCCACAAACTTCTAGCTGAATATTTAGCTGGTGAAATTAATTTTCAGCAGATGACGTCTCGGGGACGCCTAGGAAGCCGGCATATGAACTGGGGAGGGCACATTGCTGTGTTTTCATGGCACACACTTAACATGAATGAAGAACAGAGGTTGCTGTTGAACGTAAACAAAGGTGTGACATAAGGAATAACACTGTGCTGGCATGGGGGGCATACAGAACGACTCCCTGTTTTTGGGGCAAGGGTAGTTCCCCCCTCCACTCTCAACTGTAGGGAAAATTTTTAATGCAGTAGTTTTCAGCTTTCAAAGCCAGGACTGACAAAACCCATGTCTCCCAGTGAGCCGCAAACACTGGAAGTCATGGGACATCAGAGTCATGTGACAGGAAGAGGAGGAGCTAGTGTGAGGAGCAGGATTGTAGGCGCACACAAAAAGGGAGGGGGTTAGAAAAGAAAGTGCAGAATGGGCCAAGGAAGGATCTTCTTTATGCCTGTGTGAGTTTCTTTCAGGAAGGAACAGGTGTGTTCTCCTATTTCTTATTTTATTTTGTTTATTTATGAGTTTTTTAGGCTGCCCCTCTCCAGAGTGGTCTCGGGCCGGCTTCCGTCAAGGGTGTTCAAAACAAATCAAATAAAAATGTGTATAAAATGACAGAAACTCATACTGAAAACCAGTTCCAATCCTTCCTGGTATAATCGCAGCATCACAAATCCCACCCTGACGAGCCAGGGATGCAAGTTATGGCATTCTGCTCCATCCAGGCAAAAAAACCCGGCAGGTGTAGGCAGGAGACCCATACGGATGTTGGCAGTGAGGCCCTGAGTCTCAACCAGATGTGCCATTTTGAAGGCCCTCTGGACCCTTCGCTATATTCCATGTACACCTTTAGCTAGCGTTGTTCGAGAAGAACAGAAGTCCTAAAAAACCTGTTAGCAACCCCGCAGCAAGCGAAAGCGACAGATCATAACAGACCGGCACGCCTGAAACACACCAACCTCTCCCCCCGATCCCCGAAAAGAAAGCCTGTCCGTGAGGACAAGTTAATTCAAATGGCCTGCAGCTACACCTTATTCATAATACACACGATCCATTCGGCTTCCTCTCCGATCGGGTTTGAAGAAAAATGACTTGGATGTGATTAATCTGCTTGCCAAAGGAGAAAGGGGGAGGGGGAGGGGAAAATACACGGCTTTCCGCAGCTATCCGGAACGCAGATCCTTCATGAACGATGCACAGGACTGAGAAGATAATTCATAAAAGGAAAACAATGAGGCAACATTAGGCATGCAAATAGCAGCTTTAATTCTAATTAAATCTTATCAGGAGAGCGGCTTAAGGCGGCTAGCATTGTCCCCCAAATGTGTTAAAACACAGCTACAGCCAAGCTCTCTATACTGCCAGCTCTCGCCTTTGGACGCAGACATGCTGGAGTCTAATTTAGGCCTTTTCTTCTTCTAAACCCATAAAACAAACCCCAGATATCACGCCATTCTGGCAGATACAGGCAAAGCAAAGTTTGGGGGCTTTTTTTTTTTTTTTTTTAGGAATCAAAGACAGTCCAACGGCATGAGATGGGTGGCGAGGTGGATTAAGGGTCCGCTTAAAACAAAAGGAGAATTTAATCCATTCTCCTTGCCATGGAATTCCTGCTGCAGGAGAATCTCTGGCGTTCAAGATCCAGGGGAGGGCCACAGAATAAATGCCTGAGAGCTGAACATTAACCTCAGCAGTGAGGGGCGTGGGGTGAGACGGGGGCACTTTTGGATACCCAAAGGCCTCTTTATAGCCTTTTCAGGCAGGCCAAAGGAAGTCCAACCGACTTTCCTGAGAAAGTAGGAGTCAAAGAGGCAGGGGACGGGAAGGCCGTTACAGAGAGTGGCTTCTTCAGCAGTAGGAAAGGACCTCAAACCACCTGAAGGGAGAGGATTCTAGTCCTTCATGCTTATATCCCTCTTCAGAGCCTTGTGGCCTTAGGTTGGACCTGGGGGACCCCTGGAATTATAGCTCATCTCCAAGCTAAAGAGATCAGTTCCTCAGGATAAAAGGCTGGACTCCATAGAACTATATTCCACTGAAGTCCCTCCCTGCCCCCAAATCCACAACCCCCCAGATCCACTATTCAAGTCTCCAGGTAGTTTTCACCCAGAACATGCAACCCTAAGTGGCCACCAGAGTAAGGTTCAAGGTCTCCCTTGGCCACCAGTGGGAGGTAAGGCTGCCAGATCCAGGTGGGGAAAACTCCCGAAGGTTCCTTTGATACAGCTTTTAGTTTCAACTTATCTTCTAAGCATCCTAAGCCAGTGTTCGAAACAAGACTGCACTGGAAAGCCCCAATCCAAGCAAGCCACCAACTAAGAACACACACCAACCTCAAGAGCCACTGTGATGAATATTGCAACAGCACAGATGTCAAAACAACTCAAAACATTGCCAGTTCTGGATTTCGCCTCAGTCACCTGTGCAAGTATTCGGGGATCTCTAGCAAAGTGGCAACAGGCTTTGTGAGCCGGGTATGCCCGATTTCTTGCCAGCCTCTGTTTGGTAGAAGATAAATCTTGGGGGATGAGAGATTTGATGAAGGAAGGGTTGACCATTGACAGTTTATTCTTGTCACTCTCCAAGATGCTACTAGACTCAAAACTAGCTTGTCTACTGTAGACCAGTACAGCTACCCTCCTGAAATGATCTCACTCAATGGGTTCCCCACCAGAACCTGAACAAACAAAGCTGCTTTATACCAAATCTGGCCCTTGGTCCAATGTCAGAATTGTCTATTTAACCTGACAACCATTCTTCAAGGTCTCATATAAGGTCTTCATGCTCCCTCCTTCCATACCTGGAAGATACCAGGAGTGGACTGGGGACCTTCTTGCTTGCCAAGCAGACGCTCTACCAGTGAGCCATGACTTCCCCTTTCCTCAAAGTACATTAACTTAATTAAAGTTTGGTTGGGACGCAAACGATCGGGCTCCCACCCTCCTCATTCGGGCTTCAAACAAACAGATGTTTCAGACAGGGCCTACTTCTAAAATTGCTTCCTTTCTTTTTATTCCCAGGGACGCAGCAAGTGCTGAGGGAGAATTCATGCAGTATAGATCAGTTGGGCATTGACAGAGCTTCACACTTTGACAAGCTGCTTTGGCTCTGTTTAAAGTCTACGAGAAGCTTCGGCCCATCAAGGCCACAGCTATTGAATTATTGACAAGCTCTCGCTGTGGTGTGAAGGGGGGAAAGGAGGGCTGTAACCTCAGTTCGATAAAGATGAAATGGAAACCCTCTCCGAATCTTGCTCGAGCACGTTAAAGGAGTTTTAATGGGCTGGTTTAGAATGCAGCAAGAGAATGCATTATGGAAGGCGACAAGGGCCGTGGCTAAACACAGGTGCACGCAGGTCGATTTTCTTCTTAAAAGAGAGATCCAAATTTGATGACTGAGCATGCAGACAGGAGCTAGGAAGGGGGAAAGGGACTGTGGTTTTTGTCCCGCTGGGGTAGAATGCATGGACTGAAGTGGTACAGTCCTGAGGTGGAAGAATGGCCTGTACCACCTCACTATAGGGAATCTTGAGCTGGTCGCTACAGAGTTGTGGTGGACCTTGTTAAATCAGCTCCAGAAGTGGCCTGGAATAAAAGGATTGGTGTACACAAGGGTGCATCTTAAATCCCATCTGAACTGCAGTGAATTGTCACCTTCCCTTAAAATAAACAAAAACGAGATCTCACCTCCCACAAAGATCAAAACCAAAAGGCACCTTCCTGAGTGCCTGACAGGCCTCCTGACTGCCAACGATTCCCTCTCTTCTGTTCCCCCAACCACGTTATTAAAACATTAATAGGGCCTCAGCTCTCTCCTTCACTTGTCGATCCTAGCCAATGGGGGATCCCATACTGAATATAAGAATGCCAATCTGCCGGGTGGTGATGGCTGAACAGCAGAAAAGAAGGCGCCCAGGTCTTGCAGGGAAGCCTCAATCCAGTTCTCACTGTAGGGGAATGAGTCTTGCCAAGATCGCTGTCCCTAAAGCCAGGGTTGGCTGTTGGTGGGAGAGAGTCCAGTTTTTCATGAGAAAGCCATGTTGAGCTACAGTAGATGAGCTAGATTTAAGTTCAGTAGCCCCTTCAAAGCCAACCAGATCATTGGCATATGAGAATTCGAGACGCAATGCTTTTTTCTTCGCTGGAGGCGAATGCAGTATAGAGAAATGCCCTTGAGTCTTCAAGATATATCTTGTGATCCCAACTCTCTATGAATCTCTAGCAGAGGCGCAAGGGGAGAAAATCACACGGGGACAGTTGTGTGTTCTCTGTCGTGCCTACTTTGGAAAGCCGATATTGGAAAACACAAACAAAAGGCCACCGGAGAGCAAAATAGCCAGTCCTTCCTTGGGAAGCTGATTAATATTAAACAATTCCGATTTTCTTACATAATCCCTTTTCTTCTTCAAATTTATACCTGTCAAGATTTGCTTGGATTTTAATAGCTGATGTCAGACAAGCAAGGCTCAGAGAATCCCTACCTCAGGACTATAATTTTGAACACAATGAGACTCGCATCAACTTGTCGCGGTGACATGTGGCAAATTATTCCACGTGGATTTCTAAAGTGCATCCTAAAAGCTTCAAGGGGGGAGGGAGCGGGGAGAGGAAGAGAATTCAAATTGATGATCACAGCTCTTTCCTGAGCAATTCATTTAAAAAGTGACCCTCCACTTGTCCCCGCGACATTGCCTCCCATCAACCCAACAATATATTAAGAGAGCACAGGAGAACAGCCTTCACAGCCTATCTAAATTTGCGTCTTGCCTTCGGAAGGATTATCTGAGCTGCCGTCAAGCATTGTAAAGTGACTCAAAGATGCTGCTCAGTAGTAGAAATTAATCTCCAGACAAATGTACAGAAGGAAGCTGAGTCGGCCCTGGCTTTAATCGTTTCCAACTGGTTTGACTTATTCTAATTACAGTTTTTATGTTATAAAAGCCGTCGCTGTGTTGCCGAGGAACAGTCTTGCAGCAAAGGATGTGGGACTTTCCCCCCCCTCCTCCCTATTTTTTTGGTGGAGTTTTTTTTTCCCTGTTGATTATGTAAATGGGACTCTCCAGCTTGCCTCTAATTAGAAAAACACACTGCTTCGGAGCGCCCACCATTTTTAACATTAATAACACAGTGGCGGCATCCTTTCCCCGCACCTTAACATAATTTATCAAAAATATATATATCTTTCACAATACAGCATTCCTAACTGTAGGAACTGCACGGCAAGCGGAGGGAATCTGGCATCTGTTTTCAAATTGCAACAAAGAACATGTTCAAATAAGATCTGTACTCGCCAAGCTCAACTTAAATGGTTTGCCTGAGACAGAAAGCCAGGGAAGAAGCACAAAAAAGATAAAGAAAGAATTGAGGCAATTAAATTTCAATTCGTATGTATCACTGCGGGTGCACTTAGTTTGGTGCCTTCCTGCCTAGTGATTAAGATCACAGGGCAAGGTCCTCTTGATGGGCCCACCAATCAAAAGAACTCATCTGGTGGATACCCATGACGAGGGCCTTTTTGGTGGTAGCCCTCATTATGGAACAACCTCCCCCTGGAAGTGTGTTCAGCTTCCTCACTGTTTATTCTTAAGAGGCAGTTGAATGTATGTTCCATTTAATTTTGATTTTCATTTACCGGTTGTTCAAGCAGCCAGTTTTGTGTAGTGGTTAAGAGCGGTGGCGTCTAACCTGGTGAACCGGGTTTGATTCCCTGCTCCTCCCCATGCAGCCTTGGGATCGTCCCAGTCCTGATAGTGGTGTTCTCACTGAGCAGTCCTTTCAGAGCTCTCTCAGCCCCACCTCCCTCACAGGGCGTCTGTAATGGTGAGGGGGAGGGAAGGCGATTGTAACCCGCTTTGAGACGACTCTGGGTAGTGAAAAGCGGGGTATAAAAACCAACCCAGGTATCCCGAGTCCTATTTTCCGACATGCTAACCCCTGCTCCGAATTGCCCCCTAAGTAGTTAAAAAACAATACTCTGAAAAGACAGGTGAGTAAAAATAACACACACAGGCCCCAATAAATAAAATTCATTCAGGAGCATGGCTAGTCACAAAATGAGGATATTCAGCATTGTGGGTCATCGGAATGACATTCAGGAGACTCTGGGCCTACAGCGTAGCCTCTAGGACAAGGCTTCCCAGCCTCCCTGGCCTTTCAGATGTGCTCTTTGGCTCCAGGGCTTAATTTGAGCCATGGTTCACCGGAGACCAAGCCTGGTCCCCAACTGGACGGACGTTCCCTGCAAAGCAGCAGCTTGGATTGAAACCTATTTCTGTCACTCCTTTTAACATTTCATTTCCCCCAAATGAAGCTTGTATGGCGGCCAAAAGCACAGATCTCAATAACAGGTTCGTTTCCTTGCTGCGACTACCCCTGCATTAATTGCATTTCACTTTTAATTAGAGGGGGAAACTCAACAACCTTCCACTCTGCTTGTCCTCAGAATGACAGCCCAGAAAAGTTATGTCACTGTAATTCCCAGGGAGAGACTGTCCTGTTAGCAAGGAGGCCCTTCTTCTCAGTGAGGGACAGTTTATAGGGAGAAAACCATGAACACCACTCCAATCGTATCACGTTAAATGTTATTTGCAGCACACTGCCAGGCCAAAAAAATGACACCAAATTGATGTCAGCCAGATTACAGGTGCAAATACGCACTTTCTGACGCAAGAGATCACAGGCATAGATGCCCGTCTCCAGGAAAAGCTTGGGCATATAGTTTAGAAGATGTGAGAAGGAATGGCTGACCCACTAGCAAGCTCCTTCATTCCAGGTAGATGAGCAATTTAGGACAATAGGTTTCCACGGAACTTGTGATTAATCTAATACATTTCCCATCTCACTTCCCTTGCATATGTTTACCCTAATATAGTAAAACTTAACAACTTTCCCAAACTTGATAGCTGTCCTGTCTGGTATGTCAATGGTCATCAAGAATCATGTCATCACTTTAGTCCCGTTCTGGTAAATTCATTAAATTCATTACATTTCTCCCGGATCATTATTCAACTCTGGAGATCCCATCAAGTCATAGTTTGGGTGGCAACCATGTCAGCAAAGCCTCAGATAACATTTTGTCCTATATCAAGAGGAATCCTATATCATTTTGTCCTATATCAAGAGGAATCCTGCCACAGCCTGTGTGTGCAGGGGTGCTTTCAGTACTAGACACACATCCCTACTGGTGTGTAGGCCTCCCTTCTTCTGTTACATGCTTGTCATTTTGTGGCTGTCTCCGCGAAAATCTCCTTGACTCGATTGGCAAATATCACCTTTCCAAAATTTACTCTCTCTACTTTTCCTCCCATATTTTTTTTGTCAGCTTTGTGTATCTTTTAGCGTGCTTCATGTCTGTCATAACCCTTTAATTCTTCTTTATACAACATCCAACTTGTTTTTGAGTTTCTCTACAGCAACAATGTGAGTAAACATCGGTGGAAATCCCAAGTTACCCTCTCTCACTTTGTTTCCTTAAGTTAATTTCCCCCAACTAATTTAGGGGACCACCTGTCTGGGTAACGGTCCATGAATCCTTTGCCACTACAGCAAGGTGGGTCTGGAACTCAAGAGGTGATCTACCGTTTATAGGTTTTCAGTTGGCGGCAGTTAAAGAAGGAATCTCTGCAGTGTCCCAATGTGGATACAGATGGCAAGCTTCAATGTTTCTGAATCATGGCCAATTCCGCTGGTTCTAAAAATGGCAGTAATCCCTATCATGCAGGGGCAATAAAACTGGCAATATCCAATCAGCAACTCCCGCATTTATTATTTCAGAAAATGCTTAACAGCAAGTTTTAAATATTTATCGTTACTTTTTAAGCATGGCCTCCTTTTGCTTGTAAAGCTAGGGAAACCATCTGTCTAGCTTTACAGCTTTGGTGGGTACGAAAATACTAGCAAACGCTAGAATTTTTCTTTAATCTAAAAATTAAATGCAACACTGGTATCTCCATGAGGTTGGCATTAGAGCTATTGATTTTTTTTACCAAGTTACCACCCCTCTTTCTTTCGACACCTATCTTCATAACAACCCTGTGAGGTAGCTGAAGCTGACTGAAATTTAGCAAACAGCAGAGTAAGGATTTAGTGATGCGGGGGGGGGGGGGGGGTTTGGTGGACACAAGCCCAGCACAGGTGACTTTTTTACAGGTGACTAGCAATATCCACCATGAATGGGAAGAATATATTTATTGAGACAGACAGGTTCACTTGGTTGAAAGATTTGTTTTAGGGATGTGGCAATATGGCTTCCTTTACTTCTCTTTAGTTCTACAAAACACTCTTCAAGCTGCAGCTGACTGGATGTTTGCCTGTGGTGCTTTATGCTGATGGTGCACTGAGCATGGGGTTGGACTAGATGGCCTTTATTGCCCCTTCTGCCTTTTTACAGTGCAAAGGTGCTGCTTCAGCTGCTGCAATGAGATTTGAGTTTAATACCCTCAGAATTTTCCTCCCATTTATGGCAACCTACCAAGAACCTTCAATAGGGGTCATGTTTCGGTGGCAGAACATCTGCTTGGCCACACTGAAGGTCCCAAGTTCAATCCCCAGCATCTCCAGTTAACAGGATCAGGTAGGTCCCAGGTTCAATCCCCTGTAGTAAGTAGAGCAGACTTTCACAACCAGGGTTTTGTGAAATCCTGAGTTTCTTGACAGCTCTGGAAGGGTTGCCAAAATGACTATTTTATATATATATTTAAAACTTGATAAACAGGTGATATATATGGTCATGTTGACCTCTCCCTCTCCCAAAATGGCCAGTGATGAGCCTGGAGCGGGAAGGGGAGGCAATCTGAACAGCCATGTCCACAACGATGCTTCCCAACCATATTCTGCACGATCGCACCACTTCTGGGGGCTCTCAAAGCCCGAAGAATGTTTCCGGGGTTTCTCAATGGTGAAAAGGTTGAGAAAGGCAGAAGTAGACAACTGGAAGGACCTGTGCATGAGACCCGGGAGAACGACTGCGGACAATACTGACTTGGATGGATGGAAAGCCTGAGTCAGCATAAAGCCGCTGTCTGTGAGTTCATGACAGCCACTGCTTAATTTCTACGCCGGCTTAGAAATCAAACCTTTCGCCCTCCGAGGCTTTTGGTGCCTACCCAGAAACCATGCCGTGACTTTCAGGGTGTGACGTCAGCAGCCTCCCGCTCCCCCATGAGCTGGAAGTAGTACTTAGAAAAGGGAATGAATGGAAAGGCAGATCTACATGAGACAAAGCCCACTCCTCTTATTCTGGGAGACTCCCGCACATGTTCTGTGACATGCCTCTGCTGTCAAGCCAACCTGATCTGTCACTACAGCACTCAATCACCCAGCTCAGGAAGTGTCTTCATGATATCCTAAGGCGACACATCACTTTTTCACAGGCGCATAACCACTTGTAACGCTCAGCATTCTTTTTCCTAAGGCAAACAACCAACAGAACGGCAATGGGCGGGGGGAGGAAGAAGGATGCAATGCTCAAATGGAGCTGAGAGCTTCTTGCCAGATTTTGCAATGGTATATTGCAGAGAGAGAGAGAGAGAGAGAGAGAGAGAGAGAGAGAGAGAGAGAGAGAGAGAGAGAGAGAGAGAGAGAGAGAGAGAGAACCCTTTTGGGGGTGAATTTCCAGGCCAACTCTTGTAAAACTGCAAGGATATGTGGATATTTACCTTTTTCATCTTTTTTTTTTGGGGGGGGGGGGTTCCAGATCACATTATTTTGCTGCCATTTATAAACCAATGGGGCACCCCTCTCCTCATGAATGCTAAAAACTGCACACTCTTAATAGCCCAAGGAAACATAAAATAGCCTGGAAGTACAATCCCGTGAAGTAAAATCAAAGCGGGCATGTTTGAGCAAAAATAGCATAATGAAGCCTTCCCAAGAACATCAGAAGAGCCCTGCTGGATCAGACCAGGGAGGGTCCATCTAGTCTAGCATCCTATCTAACATAGTGGCCAGCCACTCTAGGTGGGAGGTCAACAACAGGGCAGAGAGGCCAAGGCCTTCAGAAGAGCATCGGAAGGATAACTACCTGAAGGAGCCTCAAAGTGGCTTACAATTGCCTACCATTTCTCTCCCCATCACAGACACCCTGTAAGTTAGGTAAGGCTGAGAGAGCTTGGAGAGAACTGTGACTAGCCCAAGGTCACCCAGCTGGCCACATATGGAGTAGGAGTGGGGAATCAAATCCAGTTCTCCAGATTAGAGTCCAACACTCTTAACCAGTACGCCCGACTGGCTCTCCAGAAGTAGACCCTCGGGAAAATAATGGTGCTGAAAGGACGGCGGAAAAAGATTGAACATTCGTACATTCTAAGGAATTGTATTAAGTTGCAAAATTACCTGTGGTTGTCACCACAGAATATCATACCTGTACTTGGACAACAGGTCCTGACCGAAGCTTCCCTAAATGTCTACAGAGACAAAGACCTTCTGTGTTAACCTTCCCAGAACCTGTGCTGACACCTAAGGATTCTGGGGACAAAACCCAGAAACTTCTGCATGCCAAATAGTGCTCCAAAACAGCGATGCAGCTCTTGTTCCCATATTGTGAACTTATGAATAGAGGGGCAATTCATTCCTTTCCATTCCATTTCTAGAAATGAAAGTTGGGGGCAGCATCTGATAAAACCAGCAATGCAAAGAGGAAAAGGGCCAGAAAGAATACCACAGGCTATATATAAAACGCCAGAAAATCCCCCGTGGAAATAAAATCATTTTCCTCCTGGTGCCGGCCAAATTCCTGCAGGCAAGGAGTTCCGAAGCCTTGATGCCACCACTAAAAAGGCACTGCTCTTGGTATGAGGTCACTCACTGAAGGTGATTTGAACTATATCGATTACTATTAGATTTTCAGTCTCTATTCAATTATGGGTGAGTGAATTATAGGGATGCCAACTTCCACTGGGGAAACACCTGGGGACCTTTTTCAGAGGGGGGAGCCTGAGAAAGGTAGGGTTTGGGGCAAGACCTCAGAATAGTATAATGCCACTGTCCACCTTTCAAAGTAGTCATTTTGCCCACACGAACTGATTTCCACGACCTGGAGATAAATCACAATCCCAGGAGATCTCCAGCTACCCCCTGGAATTTGGCAACCCTGGGGAATGTCCTTTGTTTCAATGCATTTATCTCCTCTGCTTTTTGCTGTTGGTTTGCATTGCATACACAATTGCATACCTGCAATTCATACGGTATTTCTGCTTAAAAAGCATGCCCTTTCTATGTGTAATACTAGTATAATACTGACCTACTGATGCACAAGTCAATGCGAACAATAAAATAATGTTTATTTTTATGGAACAATTCGGTAAAAGGAGAGGGGAAACGGCGCGGAATCCGAGAACTCTGGGTCAAATTCTCACAAAAAGGGGAAGTGGAGTCCAAACACAAATTTTCACAGCATGGAAGCATACAAAAGTCTCTTTCCTCCAAAGGGGCAGCACTCCACTGTAAAATTACAGGCATTCTCGACAGATAACATTAAAATAATGTTAAAAGCAGAGGGCTATTATTAGATAAAAGGGGGCCCCCCGACACCCGAGGAGGTGTTGAGTTAATAGGAAAACAGCTTTGATTCACTCGACTCCGTCGAACACGCCAGCGCCACGGAAGGGGGGAAAAGCCAACAAGGAACTCCCCTCTAATCACCTCCCGCGAGCCGGCATCTATAGGCAAATTGCTAGCAAGGATTAAGTGGAGAGACTATCACAGGATCAGTGTCAAGGAGAAAAAAGGCTCAATTTGTGAGCGATCATGGCAGTAATTGCTTTCCTTAAGAGCTTTAGGAATTGCTAAGTGTGGCCTTTCGGAGTGTGGACACAGCGCCATAGGTACGGCGGGGCACGGGAAGAGGGTGGGGGAGCTCTTGAGCTACAGAAAGGGGGCTCTTGAATCATCTTGACCCACCAGCATATCTGGATATCTCCAAGAGTCCTGAGTCCCTGGTTTCTCTCCCTGGTAAATAACTGTTCCTATTTTGCTTTGGGGGAGATAATCAGAAGTTGCCCCTCCCTCTTTTAAAAAGGCCCATGAGCTTCTCTTTCACCCCTTCCCTCCCAATATGTTCCCACAGAGAGGAATGTGGAGGACTGTATTTAGGGTGATGCGGCTCTTCTGGGAGACAGAACCCGGCCACTGGTGCATTGCAGCATTTGCAGTGAGTCTGACTAAGCCATGGGTTCATTCATGTACGTTCATTCATGTATGTTCATTCATGTACGTTTTTGTTGCAGCGTTCCAGATCACGTGGAACGTCCTACGGATGTACAATCCTGCTGTCTCTACCTGAGTCCATTGACATACTATTCTTAAACATCTCTGGATTGGGCTTTCAGCCTCAGCAATGTATAACAGAAGACTTCCCATCCCTCTGTTGGGAAACACACAGCCAGTAGCCAGATGGCCCCATATAACCAGGCTTGGCCCCGTTTCATGGATAAGTCACTGTCCACATCTCTTACCCTGGGGAGGCGGCATTGCTAAAGCCATTCACCCCTTAGGGGTAAGCTGCCCCTGAACTCTGGAAGTTCAGTCTTCGACTGGGCCACACAACTGCTATTTGGTATCCCTTCAACAAAATACATAAATCAACAGTCGTCACACTTAAACTCCAGGAAGAGAACAACTTCACGAGGGACATCCTGCTGCCAGTGAGGAATGCTGGAGAATGGGAATCACTGACCTGTAGGCCAGCTGTGTTTTTCAAGCACATCTTCCACTGAAAGAACAAATGCAACTGGGGAAGGATGGGGAGGAGCTTGGATAAAGAGGCATTACAAAAATTCTCCTCCTTGTCCTCTGTGGAATGGCGGACTATACTAGGGCTCCCCCCCTCCCCAGACCAGCCAGATCCTTGGATGAGAGACCACCAGGAAAGCCCAGCGTGGCTGTACAGAGGCAAGCAAGGGAAAATCACCTTTGAATGTCTCATCATGGGCTAGGCGAGCTCATTCATTCCAGATAGCAGAAGCGAAGCTGGTTGGGCCTAGTTAATAACGTGGATGGGTTTGCTTTCTGGTTCTCATTGTCATTTCATTTCTTCCATGCATTACCTAAGGAGCTCAGATGACCTCCATAGTTCTCCCCAGGGCTGGCCCACAGTCATGCAGTGACCTCATGAGTGAGGGAGGATTTGCCCCTGGGTCTGCCCAGTCTTAGTTCAACCCTTGAACCATTACTCCACACTCCTCTCTGAGATGGCTGGTGATACATCGTTGTGTTGAACAGCCAGCCGTGAGCTCAGTGTGGCCCATGTAGCTCCTCCCTGAGGGCAGGGATATGAGCATTTGTACAATAATGAGCATTTGGCTTCGTAATGGTTAATCTGAGCTGCAACTCAAACCCTAGAAGATGACTGTGACTCTGAGGCTCAGTCCTAAAGCAGACAAGGTGTGAGCCTCTGAGCATGTGCAGAATTCCTGTCTCTTACCACTGAGAAACTAGAGAAAGCCACATTTTCCCCTCCCAAAACTGAACGGAAACACTTCCACATTACAAAGCAACAGTTTTGCGGAACCAAACTTTTGGAAATTAAGTCTTGGGATTGTTTGTGGAGGGAGATGGAAGTGCCCCTAGAGCCAGAAGTCTTAGAGGGACACACCTTTGACAGATTCTGAATCTTTCTGCCTTAAAGGAACATCAAAAAGGCTAGTAGTATCAGAGAGTGAATCGTTCAGAATTTGAGGACTGCGAGAATCCATAGATAATGAATGTCTTTTGGGATTCCAGTGTCGAACTATAGGGGGCAGAGTCTGCATGCGCAGATAGGGGGTGGAGCTTAAGGACACCCTCACCTTTAATTCTGGATCTTCGCATTGACATTTGGTTGCCCCCCTGGATGTGAACTTTGAACATTCAAGTTAAAACACCCTGCTAAGCCATAGACTCTGTCCTCAGAACCTTGGATAGCTCCAGTACACAACAGGGAAATTATAAAGGGTATATTTCAATATACGCTTTAGGGTGTGTATGAAAAAAACAATGCAGAACCCCACAGATCTCAAATATGAACAATTTCGATTGTCCAAAGGGACAAATACTGTGGTCCCCTCCCAAATCTCCCCCAGGCTAGAGTTTTAAAACAAGAAGAAACTAAAACAATACAGTAATACAATTGTACAGAATGTCCTTCTCCACAATACCTCGAAAATTAGAGAAATGGGAGGGGGAAAAAAGGGGGAATTTCTTCATTCCAAACTCTGTTGGGCTCTAATTTTTTCCTGATGACAATTTAATTCCAGCTTTGATTCCCACTTTCCCCTCTTTTCATTGAATTAGCTTTGAAGTTTCAATCTAGATTACAAAGTGCATATCATTTAATAAATCTGTAATTGAACAGGAGGGAGGGGGGAGGAAGAGAAAGAATATCAATGAACTAAAGTCATGATTTAATTTGGAAAAAAAAATCACAGTGTTTCATTTGTAAGATGATTGGTTAGGGCAAAGAAATGAATTTATCAGGGTTGGGACTGTCATAAATATTTTTTTAAAATCTGATTTATTATTTTTTTTTACCTTGCTCTTCCTTTCCAATAATAAAAAGGAAATAAAATAACAAACGGCTATTTAAGCCATGGTAAAAACACAGACACACAGATAGACAATTATCTTCATCAAAAGTAGTTTTCAAAGCCAATATTAAACCGATTGTCACAATATGGTAGCATTTAACTAATCACTCAGTCATTTATGAAACCAGATAGGAAGATCAGCCTTGAGAGAAGCCAGCGTCACTAGAAGGGAGACATCACCAAAGGGTTTCTTGTATTTATTTCTCCCATCCACCCCCTAGATCTGTACGTCGCTGCCGTATTAGCACAAATTAACCCATGGACGCTAGCAGCCAAACCGAACAGGACCAGTGGCCTATTAAGATTCCCTTTTAAAAGTAAATAACCCTCACTTGTTCCTTTTCCCGGGAAGCGCATTATGCAGTCTGCACACACCCGCACATTGCATCGTTAACATTTACACCAAAAGAAGAATGAGGGGAAAAGAAGAGGGGGAGGGGGAGGTCGGTCAGCGCCCCACAATCAATCAATGCCAAATCTATTTCCAAGAATGCACTCCCAAGCTCCAAACCCCTGCAGAAAATATTCAAAGCACTCGGCGTATTTGAAAGCCAGGACCAGCGACGCTCTCTTCGTAATGACATTACACCGTTTCTTTGGGGAACTCCGAGGGAAGAAGGAGAAGAAGAAAAAAAAAAAGAATTCCGCATGGAGCAAAGAAACGTTCCCCGCGAAGATTAATTGGAAATTAATATGACAACCTGCCTCCCATCACAAAGATCTTATTATCTGAGAAGCCACCGCCTTGATAAGAAGAGATGCCTGACCTCAAATTACAGGTTTTAGTTAAAAGAGGATTAAAAAAAGAAAAGAAAAGCAGGGAAGAGAATGAATCCGCTGCAGAAGAGCAGTTACTCTATTCAGCAGCTACAACAGCAGATGTAAAAAAAAGTGTGCAAAAAAAGAGTGCAAAAAAAAAAAAAAGAACTCCTCACATGCAACTCCGTCTCCTGCGTACACCTGCTTCTCGGCTCTGGAATGTGCCCGTGTCTCTCTGAACAGATGCCTGCAAAGACTGCACACTGCTTTAAATTGCAGGACCAAAACACGCCTAGCATAAAACCGAGCAGGTCAGACTTTGGAGAAAGACAAGAGGAAGGGAGGGAAACATTGTGTTTCTTTTCTTCCTCACTGCAGGGGGGTGGGAGGGATTGATTTCCCAAAACTTGCCAGAAATGAGAACCCCCCCCCCAAAAAAAAAACAACAACCCAAAATCAAGTGCAGAACTAGCTTTGAGAATTTCATGGAACATGCAGTGATTAATCTAACATAGAGGTGATTTCTATTTACTTTAAATTAGAACCACACTCTGTTATTTATTTTCTTTCACACACACACACACACAAAATACATCTAATTCTTTTTTTTAAATGCATAGCTTAATAATGCAATGTATCAATACTGGGATGATATGATACTTATAAATGCATTCCAGAGTGTCGGAGAATCACTGTTAATTATGAACCATAAAAGCGTCTTTACCCTCATCTCCCTCCCTCCCTCCCCCCCACACGCTCGAATCTCACACAAAAAAAATTAAACCAAACCTCTTTTCCACCTCCTCTCTTTTATACCAGCTGGACACATGACCCGGTCAACAAATCAAAAGGCAGAAGCAAACGAGATCACATGCAAGGCATAAACGATATTACCGCCCCTCGGAAGCAGAGCGACGTGATCCCCAAATCCATCCAGCTCTAGGATTCCCACGCCTGTGGTGTTACCCAGCAGTTGGGGTTCTCTGCTACGCATTCGATAACGTACCATCTTCTCGTGGGGAGGGGGGTGGGGGAGAAAAGAAGTCACAGCTCCCACAATGATCCGAAACTGGAATCCAATCAACAATGCAAATTGCTCTACCGCTGCCACCCAAACACAGAGGCTCTGAATTGCACGATTATATCATTTCAGAGGAAAGCACAGCTCAATGCCACGACCTACCATTAGCTACCACTTACTATCAATTTGCCATCGGGGTTTTGAAAAGGGCCAATTTAAATTAGCTGGGAGAGCAGAAACAATATTGCAAACCCCCCCTCCCCTCCAAAAATACAACTCTGTCTCAGCAACGAAAATTCAAACTTGGATGTTCATCCAGTTCTATAGATTTGGGAACTGCTGTTGGTAGTAAAGGTCTTCTTTTCATTTATCATCTTTCCTTTTCATGGGGAATTGACTTTTGGCCCTCTCCCATGTTGATTCTTCCTAGCAGAATCTCTCTCTCTCTCTCTCTCTTTTTTAAAAAAAGATATGCGCTAACTCACCCTGCAAGGCTGGATACCTCGGTGTGTTTAAAACCGTCAGCAGTAAAACTCCTTAATGAAATTTTTAAACTAATTTTTTTTTAAAGAAAGCTCACCCAACCACGATGCTTTTTTGGGGGAAGGAGGAAGGGCAGGAGCATCAGGGTAAAAGGAAAGTGTAAGAGATGGGAAATTAATAATCCAACGGGCAGGTTTCCCCCCTGTGTTATTAATCATGCTGTTCTCTTCACAAGCCAAACCGGGAGGCAGTGCATCGGAGGGGAGGGGAAAAAGGATGCCATTGGCGGACGGGGCTCATTCCCATACACCCCAGCCAATCACCAACTCCCCCCTCCCTTCTCCCTGCCTTAAGGTACAAATATATCTAGGAAGCGATGCAGGGAGGAAGGGGGGGACGACGACCCACATTCCCAAGGCAGACGATGCAGGGTCCAGTTAACGCACTCTAAACTTTATTTCAGCTGACTCTTCACTTGATCCCCTTCGCGACGGGGTCAGCGAACGGCAAGCAATTCCGCAGCACCCCCCCCCTCCAAATCATCCCGTAATCGAATTGCAGCCTATTTCCCCGAACCTATAATGAAAAAGACAACCCAGATAATACAGGTAATGCTGCCGCCTTTCCAAGGCTGTCTTACATTATTACTGCCGATTGCCTAACCCCATTTTCCCCTGGACTCTAACAATGAATATATTTCACACCTCACTTGTTTGGCTGTGTGGGTGGTAGAGCATAGACACCTACATGATATGAAAGAAAATCTAAAACAATAGGGCTTCCCCCCCCCCACCACACACACACATGCTCCTATGTCTCCTAATAGGCAGCCGGCAGTCGGAAAGGCAATTTCGACTCTCACCGAAACAAGGGCAGGAAACTAGCGATGCTTAAGCGTTATTGTTATTTAAAGGAATACTTGGCCAACTGCTCCGCCAGCCAGGCGGGGAACTGCTGCCCGGAGAAAGGGAAGGGAACTGCTGGCACTTTCCAGGCAAAGGGCCCTGCCATTTCTACGGTGGATACTGTCAGTGAATGACGACTGCGTAATACACGCACCCTTTCACAAATTCGTATTGGAAAGAATTAAGAGCACCAGGTCAAATAGGAAACGCACGTCATTCCGGTAATGCTTGAATAACGGCCTGTTTTCCACAATCCAAGTAGTGACCGCCAGCTCAGAAATACAGCATGGCCGTCTCGGCCTGCAGACAGACCCTCAAACCGTTGGGCTCACACCCATCTCAGGCCCGTGCTCAAATAAGAGTTCTGTGCAACCGAAAAGCTCACTTTTTTTGCTGGCGGTAGGCCAAAAACAAAGCCACCCCCCCTCCCCCGACTCAGTAAGCGGTTGTTTTTCTCCTTGTCAAATCTGAGCGTCGTTCCCTTTTCATTCTAGGAGCCTGATCAATAGTAGACGGAGAAGACAGAAATCACACACGGAGACAGAGAGACTGTCAAACCCGCAGGGGCGGAAGAAAGAGAAAGTTCCCCGAGACCATTCCGTGCCTTTGCACGGCATTAACATTTCTATTAAACATTTGCACCATTCTTCAAAACTACAAATCTATATACAGTGACCTTTGGAAAGCAAGGCTGATCCGAAGTATGCCCCTTTTTGGAGAAAGAACGTGGCACCTGCAGCCAGCCCATTCTTCCTGGCTGCCAAAATGGAGCCCAAAGGAAAGTATTCTGCAGGAGATTGGCCACCTAAGCAAGCATCAGAAGAGCCCTACTGCATCAGGGCAAAAGTCCATCTAGTCCAGACTCCTGTCTCACACAGGGGCCAACCAGTTCCTCTGGAGGGCCAAGAACAGGGCAGAGAGGCCAAGGCTGAGGCCTTCCCCTGAGGCTGCCTCTTGGCTTTGGCATTCAGAGGTTTAGTACCTTCGAATGTGGAGGTTCCTCTGGCTTGTAGCCATGGATAGACTATCTCCACAAATCTATCTAATCTCCTTTGAAAGTCTCCTTTGTTTACTCCTGTGGCCTTAATGGGACCCTCTGGATGCATATTCCACCTTTTCATCCCTCTCTGTGTAAAGTAGTATTTCCTTTAGTCCATCTTGAACCTACTGCCCATCAGCTTCACTGTATATGTCAACTCTTTCCACCCCATGCACAGTAAACTCGATAGGTTCCTTCTCCGTAGGGATGACTCCCCATTTCTTCCTGAATCTGCCATTCTGTTCTTAGTTGGTCATGCTGCAGAATACTAATTTGTGCATGTTCTTCTCCGTTGTTCGTTGGCGAATCACAGAGATTCTCTCTCATGGGATAAGCACTAAGACCACAGAGAGACTATGAAAGCACAGAAACCCATATATGGAAATCATGTATGCCAAAGTGCATCATGGGATGAACCACACACAGAAACGGTGAGGACACAAACCATGCCCTTTGAGGCAGCAAACAGTCAGAATGGAGTCGACCACATTCATCATATATCGGTGTGCCATCCAAGACATTTTGATAAAATAAGAACGACATTCCTCAAAAGGAACTAGAAGTCTGTAGAACACTGCCCACATGGAGCATGAATGCACATGGTCCCATCTACCTCCTGCCGGCCCCAGATTTCCTTGTTGGGAATCTTTGGTTGATGAAGTCAACCTGCAGTGGACAAATGCAACCCGACTTTGGACCAAAGATACTACCATAATTTCCCTTCATTTTTAAGGCAAATGTGGAGCACCCCACTTAGGAGAAATGCAAAACCAAGGTTTTGGGATTGTGGAGTGGTCTGTGTTCCATTGCTGAACAAGCCTGAGATGCAAGAAGACAGCTTTGAGGTATGATAAACAAACGGGCAACTGGCACAAATGGATCGATGTCCTGTAGAGCAGGGGTAGTCAACCTGTGGTCCTCCAGATGTTCATGGACTACAATTCCCATGAGCCCTTGCCAGCAAACTCCATCAAAACCCAAAGACCAACGAACCTCATTCAACGAACCTCACAACTGAATGCTCCTCAGACCAAATTCTACACTCCTCAATCATGTGCGACACGGCCCTTCTGATGACACAGGCCATGTCGCTCTTGAAAGACCCTTCTTGCTCATGCGCCACACTCAGACACTGAGCAGTCGAACAATAGCTGAGTGTTATGTTTTAATTAAGCAGACGGCACAGAACCGACACTAATTACAAAGGAAGCCAGCTCAAATAAGGTCATAAATTACTGTTAACCATCTCCCACCTTTTGATTAATGGTGGGATGCTTCTCGTTTGACTCATGATGATATAACGTTCAGGAGCCGCCACTGGGAAGCAAGCCAGTAAAACCAGAAAAACAAACAAGCAACAAAACAACCCTGAATTTAGCTGATGAGTATCTCAATCCAACGTATTTGCATCAACTTGCATGCCTGTACGTGTTGAATGAGCATCTCTAGGTAGCTTTAGAGGGTAGCCGTTCTCGTTGGAAGTAAAAGAGCTAGGTGCCCTTTACAGACCAATATGATTTCTTGGGTGTAAGCTCTGACTCCCCTGGACACCTTGTTGGTCTGTAAGGTGCTATTGCACTTTTATGATGGGAATTAGAAGACCCCTGCAGGATCAGACCAGTGGTCCATCTAGTCCAGCACCCAGTAGCCAACCAGTTCCTCTGGAGGGCCAACCACAGGGCAGAGAGGCCTTCATAAAAACATCAGAAGAGCCCTGCTGGATCAGACCAGGGATGGTCTATCTAATCCAGCATCCTGCCTCTCACAGTGGCCAACCAGTTTATCCGGAAGGCCAACCACGAGGAACATAACCCAAGGGCTTTCCATGATGTTTCCTCCTGGAACTGGGGTGCAGAAGCTGACAGCCTATGAATGAAGAGATTCCCATTAGTCACCATGAATCCATCTCACTGCATCTATGTCTGTGGTCATCATCAACTCTCCTCACAATGGATTCTACTTTTTAGTCATTTGTGGTGTAAAGAGGTATTTCATAGAATCTCAAGATCATAGAGTTGGACAGGTCCATACATTCCATCTAGTCCCATCCCCTGCTCAAGGCAGGATCAGTCTCAAGCATCCAGGAGAAGGATCTGTCTAGTTGCTGCTTGAAGACTGTTGGTGAGGGGGCGCTCTCCACCTCCTTAGGCAGCCCATTGTACGGCTGAACTACTCCATGAAATTTCCCCCCTGATATCTAGCCAGGCCCATCCTACATGTAGTTTAAAGCCATTACTGTGGGTCCTATCCTCTGCTGCCAAGAGGAAGCACTCCTTGCCCTCCCTTTCAAATACTTCAAGAGAGCCATCCTGTCCCCACTCAACCCACTCTGCTCCAGGCTGAACATCTCCAAGTCCCTCAACCTTTCCTCCCAGGGCTTGGTCATTTGCTGGTCCCCTTAGTCCACCCTGAATTGTCTGCCCACCAACTTCATTGCATGTCCTCAAGTATTCTGGGAGACAGATACAACTTCTCCTTGTCTATACCCCATGCATAATTTAATAAATCTGTAGACATCTCTTTTCTAAACTGAAAATGGGTGGTCTTGAGTCAGGCCACCTCTCTCAATGCCACCACACGAAGAAGACTCTTCCTTTTACTTCAGTGGCAAGAAAAGAAAGTTGTATGTCCACACAGGAACTTCTAGACACACCTGCCCTCTTGAACGAAACAGAATTTCTGCAGGAGCTCATTCGCGGCACAAGAATACTCATGGGATTCTAAAGCATTTCAACAAAGACTTGCCACACATTTAGCATGGCTTTCTATATTCATTTAATCAAAGGAGACTCTAATCTCCCCTCGCCCCAAATTATCTGAAAACAATCAGTTTCACTGTGGCACATTCTAATTTTTTTTTAATAATCAAGAAATTAAACTGCTTGATCAGATAAAAGCCAGACAGCCCATTAAGTTTAGGAAGCCTGGAAAAAAAAATCCATAATTGTTCCTTGAACACACACACAAAGAGAGGGGAAGAGACTTCAAGCAACATCCCTACCAATGAAATGCAGCAGAGGTTTATTCATGTATTTATTTTTTGTGGGAGGGGGACTACATCTAAGAAAATGACGCAAACTGAAATGCAGTTTCAGAGGGTGGCCATGTTTCAAGCCCAGTGGGGTCCACTAAGATTCTCCGCATATCAGCTGCTGGAAATTTGGGACTAGGTGGAAAAAGCAAATGGCTGTTGGGAGTCACATGGCCGACACAGAGCGGGTCAGGATGAACTTCTGCTTCCTGTCTCCTTTCTTTCCCCCCTTTGGTTCCATTTCTGCCGAGCATGCCAGCCTCCCATCCTTCATTATCTGTTCTGTCAATTTGCGTATGCGTGTCGTGCGCGATTTCTACCTCACTGATCTGTGCGACGTACATGATTTATATGCATAATATACCCAGGGTGCCAATGCACTGATGCAAACAACAACAACGTGGAGGGAGGCACGCTTCTGTTCAGGAAGAAGGGCAAGAAAGAAAGAGTGCAAAGAGAATACATTTACGGCGCGAGCATAAAGAGTTGCAGACTCAGCTCCCGCAAGGGAGCAGCAAAAGTGAACGGAAGAATTGGGAAAACAGCAAAGGACCAGGAGTTTGAAATAGTTCCCAAAGAACAGCAAGCGAATGGCTCTCATTTTTGGTGAGTGGACCGAAAAAGGAAGACAGCCTAGGCCCCGTGGTTTCTCGGAGGGGTTTTCCTAGCTCTCCCCTTGGCCAGAATATTGAGCTATAAGGCAGGGGTAGTCAACCTGTGGTCCTCCAGATGTTCACAGACTACAATTCCCATGAGAAAATGCTGGCAGGGGCTCATGGGAATTGTAGGCCATGGACATTTGGAGGACCACAGGTCGACTACCCCTGCTATAACGGACTAGGGATGTCCATGGCCTACAATTCCCATGAGCCCCTGCCAGGTGAATTCTTGTCAGGCCTGAAGGTATCTTCAGTCCACTCTCACTGAAGCCTGAAGAATGTTTCAGGGGTTCTCTGCTCTCTGCCCCATTTTGCTGGCATATGACAAGAGGTGGCCACTGTCATGATATCTGTGAGAGGTGGCACTGGTGCTAGCTGGTAGCTCTGGCAACAAAAAGTCACTGATGATCTTTGAAGAAGCGGTCTGTTCCGCTGGAGGAACCCTTCTTTGTGGAAACACAGGGATGCCAACCTCCTGGTGGGACATGGAGGATCCCCCCGGGACGATAGCCCATCCGGATGGCAGTGATCGGTTTCCCTGGAGAGGATGGATGCTTTGGACCCCACTGGATGACATTGGACGCCACTGAAGTTGGACCCCAAGTCTCCAGGGGGTTTTCAACCTAGATCTGGTGACCTTGCCCCCCCACCCCCACCCCCAATGGCAAAATATACCAGGCAGATAGAACCACAGTGCCAGAGGGATCAGGGAGGGGCTGATCCAAAAAGGAGCCACAAGGCAGAATGACACCAAGAGCCTAGCGGTAAAACCAGCTATCCAATTAGGCCTCCAGGAGGGCCAATCTCTAGCAATATACATATATTTTAATTATTAAATATAGAAGGGGAACAAAAGAGTGCTGGGTGGTCATTAGAGGCCCTTATTATCCTGTACACAATTCCAGTGCTCCGACTGGGAGAGACGGGCACCCCGGGGGCATTTCTACAAAATAACCTATGCTTATTAGTCCTTTCTTTCCCCCTTTAAACAAACCGGCTCTTGCTCTTTTTGCCGCCTTCAAAAGCTCCTTTTCTGCTTCCAACACATGCTTTTGAAACCCAAGCCGGCGCTGTTTGATGCTTGCTGAGACACAAGTTCCTGCCCACGCAGAAAAACACAGACAGGCGCCATCCGTAACAGGCTTTCTAGTTATGTTGGACACAGTCTGCGAGAGACCAAGCCCTCCCACCCCAAGAAATGCCGCTTCTGGAGCTGACAAATGGCCAGTCCAGAAAAGAGGAGGGGAACGGTAAAATTGCAGAAACCTAGCCATTAAATCTCAGGAATGGGGGGGGGGGGAATTAACTTTAGCAAATAGCCAAGGCATCCAAATTAATTCTTCATCAAAGGGATGGCAGAGAGAAAGAAAGGATGGGTTGCAGGTTTTTGTAGTTCACCTTTTTGGTAGCGAAGAGAACAGAGTGCAGCATGGCCTGAGGAATACATAACTTTATTTTAGTTTAATTTAAAGGCCTCTTTGACCTGGAGGCCTCTCTGACCTGGAGAACCCAAGGTGCATGGGTTCTGAATGGCTTGTATTGGATAGCAAGCGGATGAGAGACCAAGGAGTCCAGAGTTTTTATGAAGAGGCAGGCCATGGCCAACCACCTCTGTATGCCTCATGCCTTCAAAACTCTACAGCAGCCTCTCTCACCTTTTCACCGTTGAGAAACCCCTGAAACATTCTTCAGGCTCCCCTTGCCCATGTCGCCTTCTGTCTCATTTGAATTAAAACAATTAATGAGAAGCAATTCCCTTAATTGGCCATTCCATCCCCCTTCCCCCCCCCCCATTTCATTATCTTGCATGGGAGAAACGCAGCTAGAGAAGAAGATGGAATTTCTAAGCCGTCCAATCCATCATTAGTCCAGAATACAATATGAATATTTCACTCTCTGGAATGACTGATTTTTGCACGAGCTGTTCGGGCAGAAGCGATTGGTGGCGGTAGGCCCCTCCCCTCCCCCTTGAAAATGTAAAAAGGATCCAGGGGTTCAAAAGGGCACACCAACATACAAACATGGAATAATCCCCCCCCCCTCCTTTACTATTATTATCCAAAGGACCCTCTGCACTGCAGGCAAGGGAGAACAGATCTTATACACAGGGAAGAAAGATCAATATAAAGGGGGTGAAATTGTTTGAGATGTAATTGAAGCCATACATTTTTACACAGTTCCTGCAATGGGCCCAATTACTGCTATTTATCAACCTGGCAACATCTTAAAAAAATATAAAAAACCTCACAAAAAATGGGAGGAACCATCAGAAAGGTAAGGATTGGGAGGGGGGGCATGCCAATAATAAATAATTCAACATTCCTTAGCAAAGCTCTAGCAGGAAAAGGCTGACTGATTTGAACATCAGACGCGGGGCCAACATATTGATTTGGACAATTCCATCGTTGCTATTCCAGCCTGAATTCTTGAGCAGAGCCCCTTTGCCGCCCTGTGCTGATCGCTCTTAACTACGAATCTTCTTCTTATGCCTCATGTCTCCTTGAACTGCTGTTCGTAGGAGCTCAGATGAGAAGCTGGAACGTGAAAAAAATAGACCCCCCCCCCCGCCCTGCAGAAAAAAAAAAGAATCCAAACTAAATTTTGGGAAAGAAGCAAGTCATAAGAATCTTCGTTAGGAGCAGAGAGAGACCCTCGGTGCTGTCTTCAAACCGGATTTGTGAGCCTCGTGTTAAGGGCTGGGTTTAGCTCTGCGATATGCAAATGAGGAAGCTCCTTATTTAAAGCAGCCAAATTTAGCTTAAGAATCTACACCTAGCAATTTGCCATCCATTACGGCAAGGGCTGGTGTTCTCTCTCTCTCTCTCTCTCTCTCTGCAATAACATACACATTTATTTGCATTTTGTGGATATTTTATAGGAGGTGTCTAGCATTGCCATGGAAATTCCAACTCCTCTACGAGATGCAATGAATTCCCAGGCCCCTTCTTAGGATTCTGAGAGCAGCTGGAACAATTCCAATGCACTTGCAAACATAAATACTTGCGTGGGGGTGGGTGTGGGGGGGTGTTCTGAACGTCTCTTGCTTAGTTATAGGAAGATAACGAAGCAGGGGGTTGGCCTAGAGGGATTATATGGCCCCCTCCAACTCTATGGTTCTATTCTAAGATGTCTTGGATAAGATTTGCAACAGCTGTGGTGATTCTCCATCAGGTTTTTGTGCTGCAAAGACTGATCTGTCTACAGATCCTGAAGCCAGGATCTCAGTTGGTCTAAACGTGGATTCAACTGGATAGCCATGCTGGTCTGAAGTAGCACAACAGCACTGGAGTCCAATGGCACCTTTAAGACCGACAAAGATTTATCTATTTGTATGCACAGGAAAGCTCACGCCTTGAACAAATCTTTGTTGGTCTGAAAGGTACCTTTGGACTCACATGTTCTTGTCCAAACATGGTATTTGAAAACCGATTCCTTTGGGGTTCTTTTGTACAGAGTGTCACCAAGATGGGGCTTGCACAAGTTTATGTAGTTTACACCCATGCACCTGACTGATCCCAGGGTTAATATTTCTCTACTGAGACCAGCAGGGCTCTCCAGGGTCTCAAACGTCCTTCAACGGCAGATGCTGGAGATCGAACTTTGCGCATGGATAGCAGATGTCCTGCCCTTGAGCTACGCCCTTTTCAGGTTCCCAACTTCTAAATCAGAACTCGACAGAAAACCTTTTGCATTCTCAGCTGCCTCTGTGCTTCTCAAACGCTTTCCATTTGCTTAGCAAACTGGTAGGTAAAGAAAACAGCCAGTGTAAGAACCGACGCGAAGCATTCCTGCACGGAATTTAAGATTCCGAGTGTGGTTTTGGATTGTCGCCGTGAATTGATCGCTTATCTCTACACGGACAAGGGGATAATGTTTTTATCTCACTTCGGTCCACTGGTCTGCATGCCTTGTGAGGAACTGGCAGTCCATTTTGAGCTCTGCTTGTTTCTGCAGATCATACCTCGGCTGCTTTAAAGGAAAGCACTGGCGAAAGCAGAGCAAGGGTGGACATCTGGAGTCTTACACAAACAATAAATCCCTCCCCCTTATTTGCTTCAGAGGAGCAGGCTAGAAAAGCTCTCTCACACGCACAGAATGTTTTTGGACTCCTGGCTTCATAACCAAGAGATGCTGGACAGCAGACTCCAAAAAGAACCAGCCCTGGATTATGGTTGTTAGATCCCTCCCCAAACCGGTAGGGTACGGGGAGGGGAAGTTACCAGGTGAAAGAGAAAGCCCCAGCCACATCAGCAGAATCACGCAGGAAGTGACATCATAACACCAGTAATGTCTGGACAAAACTCTGATAAACTGGCATCTACCATAGAGATTTTGTACAAATACTAGCGCATTACCCAGAAGTCGTTGGCATGATGCTGTTACTTCCAGTGGGATACTGGCTATGTGGCCTGGGCCTCCCTCTTTCCACTGGGAAGTCCCCTCATTGGCCAGTGACCAACAGCTGATGAGAGGACCCCTGCCTACAGCAAACCTACCCCTGTTCCAAATGATAGAGATGACCGAGCCTGTTCAGAAAAAAGGAATGTATTATATCTCCTTTCTTCCCAAACACCTATGAACTGATGCTTTAGCAGAAAGACCAAGGGGGCGGGGGGAACAAAACAAAACCCCCGTTTTCTTGGTAGGTCAACACAAATAGCTCGGAATGAAGCCATATAATTACTGGAAGAAAATATTCCTCCATTAGGCATCTGCAGAGTCGGGAGTATTCCTTTAGTGCTCGATGTGTTAATTACAAGCAGATAGGATGTGCCACTGAAAATTAGCAGTCTCCCAAAGACATCAGAGGGGTAAACACGGCAAACAGGAGTCGCTTAAGGGTCAGGAGAGCAAGTCAATTTTGAAGGGAGATAAAGGAAAGTGCCATGTAGACGAGGGCTCCTGAAAGAGACGGGGGCAGATCCTGCCTTGCTACCGTCCGTTAATTAGGCCTTCCTCTCAGGCGGGGCTCCCACGGAAGCATTTGCCATGGAAATCAGATGTATTATTCAGAGCAGGAGACTAAACAAAAGCAATTGGCAACTCCTGCCCCCCCCTCGCTTCCCCGGCAATGGAGAATATATCATCTACCCACACAAAGGTGCCGAATTAACTTCACACCCCAGCAGAGAGGGGAGGAAAAGAGCCTAGGAGCCCATTAGATTAACATTTACAAACAGGATCGCTTCTTAATTTAGTGCACTTTGACTTTTGCTGCCAAAGCAAAGCAGGCTCAGATTGGGGTGGAAGTAAAAAACAACAACAACACCCAGATAATGGGGGGGGGGGCAGAATAGAGGCAAGAAGAGGCAGCCATGCAAAGCAAGGGATTGTCAAGTCACACTCTTTTAACTACTACCTGAAGATTCAAACGGACCGGCATCCTCAATGCAGAACATTTGATGAGAGGGACAAAAATGAAACAGGGGTATAATCGCCAAGCAAAACTAAAATGAATACATTGCCCAGCCCTTGATTAATGGCATAACTCGATGAAGCATTTGGCTCCCCGTTGCTAGAACCGATGAACGTATAAGCTTTGCATGTAACCAAGAGCTCAGCAAAGAGGTCGGTAAGAGGGTTTTGAGGTAACAAAGAGGCTATGACAGATTCACATTCCGCACACGTTCGATAATCAATGTGCCTTTGCAGCTGGATTTTCCTGTGTGGAACAGGAAAATCTGCTGCTGAAGTGCATTGGAAGTGGATTATCCAACACGTGTGGGGCCTGGGCATCCCTCAGAATTACAACTCATCTCCAGACTACAGAGACCTGGAGAAAATGGGTGTTTTGGAGGGGGGAATCCGTAGCATTGTGACTCACTGAGGTCCCTTCCACATGTGAACCCGTTCACAGAGTCAAATCCCCACTTGGCCATGATGTCTGCACCACTGGGAACCCTGCCTCAGTTTAACCTTGTTGTAAATGCAAATTAAACCAAAGAGGGGAAATGACATTATCACCCTGAGCAAAAGGGTGGGATAAAGCTAAATAAATATTGATTCTGCCTAGAAATTCCAGAGCTGGGGCACACCCACAGGTCCTTGCTCATGCCTTTATAACTACCTCCCTAATCTCCAAAGAATGGAAAACCATCTGCCATTTTCATTTCCCTAGACAGAATTCAGCACGCTCATAACGTTCCCCCCTTTCCTGATCCCAACCGAAAGGACACTTGCTCTGGAATCTCAATCGTCTTTTATTCCCTACCGGTTTAACCTGATGTGTTTTAAAGTCTCTATTCTGATGAAATTAGCCTGACATGGATCAATAAGAGGACTCAGATGCTTCTGCAAGAACAGATCCAGCCCTATCATCATCGGAAAGGGTAACAAAAAGGGGACGCCGCTCTCACGGCAGCGGAAATATTACTCTGTGGAATACAAAGCAAGATTAAGCTTGACAAGAGAAATGAGGAGATGAGGAAGAGAAAAGTTTTCAAAACTTTCAATGCTACATTAAACCTAAGCTCATCTTAACAAAGTTGGGAAAACATGCTTCTCAGCTGAACATACAGACGTCTCCTTATGCTGAGGCAAAGCACTGGTCTATCGATATTACCATCGTGTACTCTGGCTGGAAGCAACTCTCCAAGGTCTCAGTACGTATCATCACCTCTCCGACGCTATTAACTGCTAGGAAATGACTCTGGGACCGTCTGCATGAAAATCAGACGCTCTACCCTGAGACATCGTTGCGTCCCATTCCCAAAGCCCCGAAATTAAATGCTTAAAGAGTCGGAGAAAAGATTCCTAGTGAAGAACCATGGAGGCATTTGCTGCTTCATTTGCTGTAAGCGATAAACAAAGACTTCTGAGACATCTCTAGTGAGATTAAGTAAGTTGCGTCAGCCATGATTCCCTTACACGCCAGGCACAAGACAAATTATTCAGAGGGAGATCCAGACAGAGGTTCAGGGTGTTAAGAGAGAGGCAGAACACAGGACTTGATGGACCTCTGGTCTGATCCAGCAGAGCTCTTCTTATGTTCTTCTCAGGGGATGGCCTCAGCCTCTCTGCCCTCCAGAGGAACTGGTTGGCCAGTGTGTGAGACAGGAGGCTGGACTAGATGGACCTGTGGTCTGATCCAGGAAGGGTCTTCTGAGGTTCCTATGAAAGCCTTGGATTCTCTGCCCTGTTTTTGACCCTCCAGAGGAACTGATTGGCCTCTGTGAGAAAGGATGCTGGACTAGATGGGACACTGGTCTGATCCAGCAGGGCTCTTCTGATGTTCTTCTCAGAGGAAGGTCTCAAAGCCACAGACCAGGCATTTAAGCAATGGATTATCCTCAGAAGCTGGGTTCTTCGAGCGTATGCACACACGGAGTTATGTCTGTTGTATTTTTCAGCATTTCTGCTATCATCCAATTATTCGAGACCTCTAGAACACGGGTCAACGTGCCTCAGCATCCCTATTATCTTAAAAGTTGATTGAACGGTTCAGCCCTTTAATTTTTAAAACACTGCCGTTTTTATCAATGTTTTCCACACTTTTAATTTTCTTGATTGCTAGGCAACGACCATATCAAAGCTAAAGGGAAATTTCATGCTCTTGGACTTTGGTTTCACAACGCCTACCAGCAAGGAATCTCACACAATGTGCTCTCTGGAAACAGCACGGATTTCATCCAACAACTCTGTGTGTGTGTGTGTGTGTGTGTGTGTGTGTGTGTGTGTGTGTGAGAGAGAGAGAGAGAGAGAGAGAGAGAGAGAGAGAGAGAGAGAGAGAGAGAGAGAGAGAGCAGGTTGCCCATGCAGAGGGAAGGAGATAAGACAAATTAGTAAGTCAATTATGTTTTGTAAAACTGTTCACAAGCCTTCATTGCATCATCATCATCATCATTTTTAACTGTTTGTATACCACTTTCCCCAGAGTGGTCCATATACAACATATAACATGTAAAATCACTGTAAAAATACACTTAATTATTAGTTAAAATACCATTAAAACCAATATGAACAATTCAACTCTCCATTGTACTTATACATAGTCTGCTGGTCTACCTAGCCCAAGGAATAGTATTTGATACTCATTTATTTTATTTATGCTTTGGTATATTTCCCGTTGCTCTTGGCCAGGCCAGTTCACGGCGGGTTAGAAGTTAAAACCATGAAAACTGCATTAATACAGTAAAAACACAATCAACCCTTGCAGTAGTATAAAAATACCCAGGGCCCAGGGTTTGGCTGGCAGCTCATTCCAGAAGGCCTTGGCTCTGGCCAAAACCACTCTGCAAAAGAAGCATCTCAACGTGACTCTTCAAAGGCTTCCTTCTGTCAAGGTTCCTTTTCTGTACTTTGCAGACAATTGTAATGCCCATCAGTGGAACGGAACAAAACAAAAACAAACCTCGCTGCAAGATGGTATGATGGGGAGTATTTTATCAGTGCAGATCTGTATCTTGACTTCCCACGAGGGGCAAAACAGGCACATAAGCAGGATGGAAACAAGCTGCAGAAAAACAAACTCCTGTGCTCCAGTTTTAAAAACTGCTTGGGAATTTCTCCAGAAAAGGGAGTCAAAGGAATAATAATGCAGTGCAGAGAGAAACGGTGGCATGAAAGGAACAAATTGGGGGGGGGGGTGTCTGTTCGCCCCTAAGTCAGAGATACACAGGGGGAGAATACCTCCTTTCCCACCCACGCTTTTTGTGCATAATAATGCCTGTCTTTTTGATATGGGCAACCACACTTTGCAGCATAATTCTAAGTGTTACTGCGAAGGGAGGAGACTGGATTTCAAAAGATGGCTGATTGGATTTGAATGTCTCCATTTGGGCTTCACGACTCCCTTTTTTTACTGGTGAAAATACCTCGCAATTGCTGAATTTCCCCCATTGAAATCAAAACCCATGTTGTCCTCTGTACGCAAATGATGGAGCAGAAATCGGCACAAGCAACCCAGTTATCACGTGCCAAAGAGAGAGAGTGTGCCTCATCCTTCTTGCTGTTGTTGCTGCCCAATCACACCTGACTGGAGACCCCAGAGGGAGTTCAAAACAAGAGGTGCTCAGAAGTGAGTGTCATTGGCTGCCTCCATGTCTTGACCCCCGTATTCCTTGGATGTCTCCTACCCACATACTAACCCTGCTAAGCTTTCAAAATCTGGCAAGGTCAGGCTAGCCTGAGTCATCCAGGTCAGTCCCAATTACACCAACAGAAAAACACAGCACCAATCGAGGAAGGAAGGAAGGAAGGAAGGAAGGAAGGAAGGAAGGAAGGAAGGAAGGAAGGAAAAAGAGAAGGAGAGAGAGAGAAAAAGAAGAAAGAAAGAAAGAAAGAAAGAAAGAAAGAAAGAAAGAAAGAAAGAAAGAAAGAAAGAAAGAAAGAAAGAAAGAAAGAAAGAAAGAAAGAAAGAAAGAAAGGCCTGTTGGCTTGGTCACACTCTGAAATGCTGCCAGCTTTCTAACTTATTATTACTACAAATGAAATTATGTATTCAATAACAGCTTAAAAAAAACAAAACAAAAAACAAAACCCCTTTTCAAATGTATCAGAATTATTTAGACAGATCTGCATAATCTTTTCGCTATGAAGATTCCGGAGCATGCCCACGGATATACGTTTCGCTTTGGAGTACACAGAATAGCATGGGTTTCCTTTCTTTCGGTGCTTTTGGGGGAGGGGTTGTCTCCCGCCCTGCTCACACATCAGAAATGCCAAAAGTGTATGTGTGTGTGTGTGGAGGGGAAGCCCCTCTCCCCAACAATTGCCTAAACAAACAAACAAGCCAGCCAGCCAGCCAGCGCCCCCCCTTCCCTTTGATTCCGTTTCTCCGCCAATGCATCCGACAACAAGCAGCACGCAGGTTTATAATATCAATGCCGAGGCACTCTCTCTGCTTCAATGAACTGTTACTGAAAGGGTTCAGAACAAAGCTACAGGCAGATTGGACAAAGCCGAACTAGCGGGATTTACATGAGACGCGGGCTGATAAAGCCACATCAAGGGAGAAGGCGCTCTATCAGCATGCTCCCCTTTGATTAGCGCAGTTTCCAGGGCCTGATCACAGCCCCTCGATTAGGCGCAGCCGGCTTCAACCGTGATCCAATCTTACAAGAGCGGGATCATTTAGAGGGCTGCTCCCCCCTCCCGGCTCTCCCCAGCGTATTCCGACATCTGTGCGGAATGAGAACAGCGGAAGGAGATGGGACTTCTGCCCGGATGGGGAACTGGAGTCGGGGAGCAATCCAGCAGCTCTTGCTCCTCGGCCTCCCTCTCCCCTACTTCCAAGGGGCTACTGCCAAAAGCCAATCCCCATCCTTTTTTGTGTGTCTCTCTACGTGGGTGTCCCAAACACCACAATCTGCTTCGTACTTTTAAAGCTCTCCTAGACTCTTCCCCAGAGACTCAGATCTCCACTATGTTTTTTTGGCAAAGCCTGCCTTTCCCCGGGGATCTCCAAATCATACCCACAGGCCTGTTTTGCTCCCTGGATTATAACCACTCAAAGGAGGAGGTTAGGCTGGGAGCCGACACCAAGCAGGGCTTGGAGACCTCCCGGCGTTTCAAGTGGTCTCCTGTTGGCAGGGATCCGTTCCCCTGGAGGAAACCGTTGCTTTGTAAGGTGGATTTGATGGCATCACACCTTGCTGAGATGTTCTCTAGTACTCCTCATGGGAATGAAAGCTGGACCACGAAGCAAGCCGATAGGGGAGAAACAAGGCAGCTCTGAACAGTGGTGTTAGAGGACAGCTTCACAGATGTGGTGGACTGGCCTGAAAGAAAAGCAAGTGGGTTCTAGGTCCCCTTGAGCGTAAACTCTTCCCAAGAGGAGCCTCTCTCAACTATTTCACCATTGAGGACCCCCTGAAACATTCTTCAGGCTTTGAGAAACCCCAGAAGTGTCACGATCATGCAGAATATGGTTCACGCCTGTGCCAGCAAGCGGAGAGATGGGTGCTAGAGGGCGAGGACAGGCAAGGGGATCTTTGTCAGTCCAAGAGGCTGCTCCTGTGACTAGCTGAGCAAGGAACACTTCCCTACCTTCTTCCTTTCACTCTGTGCCACGGGCATTTATGGGGAGGGCCCTGTGGAACCAAAATAATCCCCTCCTGGAATCTGAAGACCTGGGAATGCAGTCAGGGATTTCTCTTGATTCTGGGGAAACCAGAATTCTGTTTGGTCATTAGCCGGAGTCTGTTAGTCAACCGCCCAGGAGATGTAATTAGATATTGTCAGACTTCGGTGGGAGTAGGGGAGGGGGCGGCTTCCGAATTAGAATGGCCAGTAAGCAGGTGTTCCCGGCTGCCAGGGGCAAGCACAAAGAGGCGGGGAGACGCGGCTTGCTCCCAGCCACATTAGAGAAGTAATTAGCCCATTGCCTGCTGCCTGCCTGACAAAGGAGTCTCATTTCAAACACCAAAATTAACAGGGAGAACCATCCCCCCCCCCCCAACTCACTTATCACCTTCCGCCACTTGCATTCAGATCATGCCGAAGCGTTTGGAAGCCAAGAAATGGCAGCTTAAAAAAAAAAAAAGAAGCAAAATCTCCCAGGGCTTTATAGCTTTATTCGCCTGGAAGCACTTTGTGGCTTTTTGTTTCTTTTCTTTTTTTTTAAGTCCCCCAAATAACCTTTTGTGAGACGTCTAGCTTCGCCGTGTTTCTGTTTTAGATTAATGGAATGTTATTTGCATGAGGAAGGGGATAGGCGACTTCACCCGCAACAAAACTGGGCGTCTCCCCATATTACATGCTAACCAGGAAGGAACAACAAGCCCAGAATTAAACAGAAGCAAATAAAATAGAAGTACGATAAGAGGCAGAATTTCTGAAACCACCCGGGCAGAATCTAAGGCCACAGAGTCCCAGGAAACCATCAGATGCTTATTAACGTAGAAGACACTAGAATTATATACGCCCTTCCTGGAGCTGACCAAGTGTTTTTAGAAAGTGAGCAGGACCAAGCGGATTTCGTATTCCTAGGATGTAAACAAGGCAGTCAGGCCCTGTTCTAGATGCAACCACATTAGCTGCTGGGGAATCTCCTGAGAGTAGTTCCATGAGAGTCAGTCTAAGAAGTAAGGATGCCAGCCTCCAGGAGGGACCTGGAGATCCTCTGGAATTGCAGCTCATCTCCAGACTAGACAGATCAGTTCCCCTGGAGAAGATGGGTGCTTTGGAGGCCGGAATCTGTGGCACCCCACTGAGGCCCCTGTCCACCCCTCAAATCTCCAGGAGTTTCCTAAAATGGATTTGGACACCCTACTCCCTGCCATATCTCACTCGTGGCCAAAGGGACGTGGCAACCCCACTGAGGAGAGACTGTTATGACCCATGGGATGCCCAGACAACCCACCCGTCTTTTTGGAAGTTTCTAGAAGCTTCTCAAAACTTTTTCGCCTTCCCTGAAGTTCCTCAGATTCCCTGAGATGGAACTCAGCCACCGATGCAGGTCCCAAACCCCATGAAGTTAAGCGAACTGGGCGACCATGGAATAGCCACCTTTTCATGCTAATCGACTGCAATGAAGGCTGAGCTGCCATCTCTGGGATGGGAAATACCTGGAGACCTTGGGAGTAGGAGGAGGTCAGGGTTTGAGGAAGGATGCTATAGAGTCTACCTCCCAGAGCGGCCATTTTCCTCAGGCGAACTGATCTGCCAAGCGGAGCTCTGTAAAGAGCCCAGATATTCCCAGCCTTGGAAGTTGGTGCTTTGGGGATCTGAACCAATTCGGCCAGGCCCAAATCCGAATCAGTTGATTCGGATGGCTCTTTCACAGTCTGAATCGGGTCCCTCCGAACCCAAAACAGTCCAGTTTTGTTGTTGTTGCACGTGCTTACTTGGAGATGCTTCCCGGAGCTCGTAAACACTCATTCGGTTTCCTTCTAAACGTTCCACCTGAGAAGGAACTCCGGCACTTCCTTCGAGTGCCCCTTGAGGCGCGTCTTGGGGTGGCAATATTAGATTATTGACCTGTAAAGCTGATAAGCTGTGTTTGAGTTTAATCTCCCCCCCTTTCCTCCCCTCCCCACCGCTAAACCCAGCAAAGCTCTGTTAGATTTAGCGGTTTTTGTCCTTTTGTATTCACAGACTTCCCATCGTTTCTCCCAAGTTGGCAGCCCAACATATTAGAAATAAAATGCAATTCTGGTATCTGACACTTCAATTTAGCTTCTTCGGGAGAAGCGATCATCAGCCCGCGCGGCTCTCTCCCATGACACGAGATCACCTAAATATCACTTAAGTGATGGGAGCTTGACTCTGGTAATGCATACACTGACTCCGCACTGCATTACCACCAGGGTCCCGAGAACAAAAAAATCAATTTTTAATTGACTGGATTATTTGAGGAATGCGCCTCATCCGTGGCAGGAGACTGATGGATTCTCCTAGTCCCACCCCTCCCCTTCCCCTGTCGCCTAGGAAAGTAAAGCCTGAATCTGGGTATAGAGGCCTTAATTCTCTTAATTCCCCTCGGACACAGGAATGACTGAGTGAAGCATTTCCAAGGACAGCTAGAAAGGCTGAATTTGAGCCCTGCTGTACCCTGAAGACCCCAAGATTAGGGCTTTTTAAAAAAAATTTGCTTTCTAACCACTCACAGTCCTCTTGGAGCTGTCCTCGCAGAACAGAGGTTGACTGCCTCTGAAAGTGGAGGTTCCCCTTAGACACGATTGCTAGAAGCCACTGAGAGACTTCTCTTCCTTGAATCTGTCTGCTCCTATCGCTGTCCACGCGTCCTCCGGCAGCCCATTCTGCATTTTAATCACGCTCTGTGTAAAGAGGCATTTCATCTCTTATTGCTTACGGACTGCATCAGTAAAAGAAAAAGATGTAAAGGCAAACTATGCTTGAGCAGACGGACAGGAAGAGAGACGTCCGCTGACTCTGGATCCAGTTCAGAATCAAGGCTAGACAAACTGGATTCCGGAATCCGGAGAGATCTATGGATGAAGGGAGCAGAGGGAGTATCCTAAATTTATCTCTTCTCACTGGAGCAGCTGCTTCAGATCTCTAGCAGAGAAGGACCATTTCCAAACCCTGCAACTTGAGGTACAAGGATTGAACCCAGGGCCTGATCTATTATTCCAGGGGATCCCCAGGCCCTATCTGGAGCCTGGCATCCCTATTGGGTAGGATCCTATCTTATCTTTTCCACCTTCCTTCAAGCGCTGGATTCTCACGAATTGGTTGTGTGTGTGTGCGTGTTTCGAAATGGTAACTTCATAGCATCGCAAGTCCGCAACAAACACATTCCTTCAAGAAATGACGTCTCTCCTGGAGCTATCAGATTTCCCCCAACAATAACTTCTAGGGCACATATTGCTCTGCATCCCCAACATGTTTTTGTTCTAAACCCATTAAACCGCCGTGCCTCGGAGTCTGCTGGGGGACTGAAGCTGGAAAGCGGGGAGGGAGAATTCTCAGCCACGGGATCCCCTGGGGGGAGAATCCAACCGGATTACGGCTGGAATCCTAATCAGAAACGCTCTCTGCACATTGCAGCGGTTCCGGCAGAGCTGCTTTTTAAAAGCGGGACCCTCCCGCGGGACGGCTGTAACATTTCAAGGCCCACAAACACACGGGCGAGTCTGATCGCATCGGGCCTTTGCTATGGAAATGGCATTCTTCTTCGCCGGTTCGGAGAAGAGACGCATTTTCCGCCCTGCCTGCGGACCTTTAAACGTTCTGACTGTAAGGCAAAGCGAGTTCCCGACGAACACAGTAAACGGTGCATTGCAAGTACTGCAGGCACCTATTGGACAGCACCTACGACGTCAACAAGTGACATAATATCCCTCACAACAAGCTGGGACCCTAATACCCATACTCAGGGGACACCACAGGCAGTGTCAAGAATGGGGGACAGAAACATGCCAGATTGGTAGCTAAACCTTGCGAAAGGTCCCAGATCTTTGGAGATGGCTGTATGGTTGGGGATGAAGTCCGGGGAATTCAGGCTGAGATGTAGGTGTGGAGGAATATAATGCCACCGCATCCATTTAAAAACCAGCTGATTTTTCCAGGGAACAGACCTCGCTTGCCTAGAGGTCACCTGAAATCCCAGGATATTCCAGTCACCCCTGAAGGTTGGCAACTCTGCTGTTGCATTGTGGGAAATGGGAGATGGCGGTGCTTGTCTATGCACCCCCATGTTCTTTGATGCAACTAAAAATGCATTTCTTAAGGAAACTAACACGGCCGCAGGGGGGACTTCCTTCCACATGGACAAGCGGGGGGGCGGGAGACGGGATAATCCTTCATCGGCGTGGGCAGGTGATTTTGAACAGCGACGTTTCCCGCTGTGCCGTTATGTTAACTATTGCTCATCTGATGCCTGAGACAAACTGCAATATGTTAAGCTGACAACTTTGCTCTTTTTGAAAAGTCAAACCATGATGAAATATGTACCACACACTCCTCTGCTGGACAAGTTTCTCTTGCCTGGCATTATCCCCCCGTATTTCTTCGCTTTCACGACTGTGGTGAGGGGGGGGGGGGGTTCTACGATCGCTGCAGCTGTTCTGACCCCCTCCCGATGCACTCTTACCAAAAACAAAGCCCAGATGCCCCCTGTGTTCCTCCCTCTGTATTGGCTCTTCCCAAGGTTTTCTGCCCCCTGAGGAAACACACAACGAACTCCCTGTGTTTGCGTGAACAGGAAAAGGGGGCAGGGTGGTGTCCTGCTGCCCAAACTGCTGGATCAGACCAGTGGTCCATGTAGTCTACCATCATGTCTTCCGTAGTGGCCAACCAGTTCCTCTGTAAGGCCAACAACAGGGCACGGAGGCTGAGATCTTCCTAAGAACCTCAGAAAAGCCCTGCTGGATCAGTCCAGGGGTCCATCTACTCCAGCGTCTCATCTCACCCAGTGGCCAACCAGTTCTTCTGGAGGGCATAGAGGCTGAGGCCTTCCCCTGATGTTGCCTCCTGGCTCTGGGATACAAAGGTTTAATGTCTCTGATAGTAGAGGTTCCCTTCAGATTTTTGAGCCTGGTTGGTTCTACAACCCAACTCCTATTTCCTTGTTTACGGAGTGCCTCATCTTGTTGCTTGTATTGACTGCGTTATATGCCTTGAGTCCTCAGGAGATGAAGTCCAATAAAAAACAGCAACAGCCCTGACAGAGAGAGACAGACAGACAGAGGCGGGGACTGGCCAAGGTCACTCCAAAAACCCCATAGCGAAGAGGAGATTCAAACCAGGGTCTCCGAGAGCTTTCCCTGAGCACTACACCATGGCCAATGATAATATCCCTATGTCCTCTTCAAGAGCCACCCTGTCTGCCATTGTGGCTATCGCCTCTTGCTTGGTTTATCGTGGGTGAATCTTCTGCCAATGAGCTCCCACTTTCCCTTCTTCTTTGCTCTGTTCACTCTCCTTTGGGCCCAAATACCTGCCACCACCCCGGGTCTCAGCGGAATCCATACTCTGCTGCACATTATCCATGCTCTCAGTCGCCCCTGACATCCCGTGTAGCGCATCATTGACCAAGAGCTGAGTACATTTTGAGAGTTTCCCGTCCTCATGGCACAAGAAGGGCGGCTGACACCGGCTGCAACCTCTCGACTCTCTTAATGGCTTTGTATATCCCTGTGACTCCGAGAACCTGGCGACGTTATCGGACTAAAGGCCATCTTGTTTTCTCAGTTGCCAGAGATTGGTTTCATTCTGCCGCCCGCAGGAAGCAAAAGGGCTAAGCTATCTTAACAACCTCTTATAAAACACACACACACACACACAAGAGGAAAGGAAATAAAAAAGAAATCATGTAACAGACAGGCATATTTCTCAAAGGATAATGAACTCTGTGTGGGATTTTAATGCTGTCTAAAAGGGGAGTGGGGAAAAAACACTTTTCCTTGGCTAAATCCACAGGCCTGACTGGAATGACTCTGATAGAAAGCGTTACGAGTTGAAGGAATTAAATAAAGAGGAATGATTACTGCTTTTCTTTTAATCAACATGCTGCCCCATAACTTGAGGATTTTAAAAAATAAAAACGCTGTTGTGATCCACCCTGTGTCTGTTGAGACAGGGCAGGATAAAAGTTTAAATAATAAATAAATAAAATATGGCACACTTGAAAGCACATTACATTTTATTTTCTCAAAAGGGGCCTTCCACGGATCCTGCTGGTGGGTTCCCTTCTCCCCTTCTTCGAATGGCTAGTTTGAGAAAGTGGAAATGAACTCAGCCGCTGGAAAGTTTGTAAGGACACCTGGGGGAAAGCCGACCTAACAGCAAGCTACCCCCAGGGCTCGTTTTCCAAGACGGGCAGGATCCATTTCTGATTCTGACATTTGGTGCCATCCATCCATCCATCCATCCATCCATCCATCCATCCATCCATCCATCCATCCATAACTGGCATGAAAGCCTTCGTTCAGGACAGAGCAAGCTCAAAGTGGTCTCTAGAGGGTCTTCCAAAAGTTGATAGGAAGTGACATCAGAGATGGAATTAGGTCACATGAAAGATGTATAAGTTAAGGGCTATGATGGAAAGCAGATACCGCGGCAAGGCGTGACCCACATATTAGCTGAAAAATTCAGCTATGCAAACCCACCACTGTGATACAACTCCATGTGAAAAGTCCAGAACCATTAAACAGACAGCAAAGGGTACAAAAATTGTCAATACTTACATTCAAAACAATGAGCTACACATCTAAGACATAGTATTGTGCTACAGAATGAGATCAAGCTGGCCTGAACTATCCTGGTCAGGTCACACACAAATATTAACTCATCGAAACCCATGCTAAAATTGCTGCTTGTAAAAATATACTTATTTTAAGTGGTCCAAACCAGGAAGAGGGGTGGCAATTGGTAATGTTCAGACATCATTGCTGTGATGACACCTGATTATCAAGATTCATGTTCACAAAGGGAGGAGGGAGGAGATACAGAGAGAGTGGAGGGGGTGATGGGGTAGACATGTAACTGATAGCGGTGTTTTCCAACCAGAAGTATTAGTACATTGGGTCACATTACTGGCTTCACTGGCTAGGAAAGGCTTTAATTTGACTCTCTCTAAATGCAGCTGAGTCCTCTTGGACTTCTGCTGTTCTGCAGCTCTAGTACTTAACATGACCACCTTTGGGCGAAATTCTAGACTTACTAACTTGAACCAATGTACAACTTCAGCACTATTTCCTTAAGAAAAAAAAAAAGCAAAAACGTTCTGTCTAATGCTGCTGATTGCAGAAACAACAACAACGAAACCCCTCCTGGAATGAGAGAAAGAAAGAGGTTGGAAAGCAGGCCGAGAAGCTAATAAACAACCTCATTAAGTCTGCCCAAAAAGAAGGAAAAAATTACATAATGAGCCAACCTGCTGTAGCGATTGTCATTCCAAATGCATTCCCCCCTTCGTGATTCTTTTTATCTGATCTTCTCCCCTAAAAATAAACTTGGTTTATGTCGAGAATTATTTCTCGAGCCTGTCAAACATGATTTGTTATGAAAACAGAACAGATATCATATTCTTGGGCACCTACAACCCTTGTTTTCATTAATGGCAATAGCACAGCTCCAGAATCTCGATAGAGAGAGGGTTTTAGGAGCCTAGCCAGGCAGGACAGCCAAGGGAGGAGCGTGGCCCATGTTAGGAAAGATCGGGAAAGGTGATGGTTGTAGCTCCTTTTTCAGTGTTGCCAGGAGAGGGATGGAGAGGACATAAGAATATCTGCTGGGTCAGGCCAGTGGCTACCGAGTCCAGCGTCCCATCTCACACACTGGCCAACCTGTTCCTCTGGAGGGCTGACAATGGGGCAGAGAGTCTGAGGCCTTCCCTTGAGAGTGCCTCCCCAACACTGGGATTCAGAGGCTGACTGCCTCTGACTGTGGAGGTTCCCTTTAATCAGCATGGCTCCTAGTCATTGATGCACACTATCTTCCACACATTTAACTTTTATCTTAACACACTATCTTCCTTTTAAAGCTGCTTATTCCCCTGGCCCTCACGACTGTAAATGGGGATAACTTCTAGGAAACTATTGGGGTGAAAAGGGCCACATATGTAAGGATGAATGCAAACAAACTGCATATAACAAAAAACAGCCTTTTCAACTTCTTTTTTTAAAAAAAGACTCCCATTGTGCTTTGAACCAAAATAACCGTGCCAAAAATAATTACCTAGCCTAGTTCTTTCTGCGGCATGCTTATGAAATCCCCCCCCCACACACACACATCCAAATCCCCATCCCCAACATCGCTACTGTTACTAGGGAGCTAGAATTAGGGAAGGAAGGAACCCTGTTAAAATTTGTTTCAGAGTAGAAGGGCTTGGTTATGTCTAACCAAGAAAACAAGTCTAACCAAGTAACCCTCTGCCTCATAGCACTGTAGGTGTTGGAAAACAGTTAATCAGTGACCAGGGCAGCTCCCCACCCAATATGCTGGAAGGAACAGAAAAACTTCAGAGGGGGCTGGGGGTGCCAGCCTCCAGGTGGGACCTGGAGGTCCCCTGGAATTATAGCTCCAGACTAAAGCGATCCATTCCCCTGGAGAAAAGGGCTGCCTTGGAGGATGGACTCCCTAGCATTCAACTCCACCAAGGACCCTCCATGCCCCAAATCCCACCCACTCCCAGCTCCACGTCAGAGTCTAAAGGTATTTCCAAACCCAGGGCTGGCAACCCCACAGGGGGTTCAGGAAGATGCAGAATGACCCGGACCTTTTCCCTTGTTGCAGCTCTCCCTCACCACTCTAAGAATCCAACAGACTGGGCTACAGAGTCATCTACCGGCATCTCTCCAACCCAGTTTGTTTGACAAAACGCCCCTGACAATCAACGTTGCTACTTCATCCTCCAAACTACAGCAAAATTAAATGAAAGCATTAAAGGAAGGATCATGGCCCACGACTGGCTATATGGACATTGCAATGCACAAAACAAGCAGTCTACAAAAAAGGGCAGCCATGTTGATGTTCATTTGATGCCCAGAAGATGAATGACAGTAGTATTAACCCCAGATGGCAGGCCAGACTTGGCCAGGAGAATATGGAGATAAAGTCCGTCAAGGAGTGGCGAGTTAAGAACTACGAACTGAAGCACTAAGTCTACGACAGCTGCAAATCGGCCATCCATCCTTCTCTCTCCGTCATTTTTTAGTTTCAAGGAATATGTCCACTGGTAAGGTATAGGGTGGGCAGGAGAGGTGGGGCCACCATTAATCCCCTTTGCACCCCGAATTCTCGCGACGAAATCTGCAAAGTTCAGCATTCGCCGAAATGCGCTACGCAAATTCTAAACCAACTGCGCCGAAAAAGACAACAGGATCAGAAACCCCATTACTCCTCCGCATTAAATGATTTATCGACATCGCTGCCATTAGCCAGTTCCTCTCCTCCTCCAGTTTCACGGGGGTATCGTGTACACTGTTAAATTCACCCTGAAGATGCTTTATAGCACACATTTCCTTTGTTTTATCGCCAGGACGGGGGGGGGGGGGGGAAGGAGGAGGGGAGCAGGGCAGCAGATCCCTTAAGTGCAGATACCTTCGTTAAACTCGCCCGATTTAGGACGCTTACAGCTCCTTGATTTAATTGCATTACATGGGTATAAGTAGGCAGCCATTTAGCTGAAGTGGCACTTACGCGCTATTCCTTCAGAGGTTTTCAGGGAGTGCTCTCTTGCGCCACTCCAAATGTCTGAACTCTTTGGGGCGGGAAGGCTCTTCGCCAGATGAGATGTGCGACATTCCAACGATCTGAGAACGCAGTTTGAACACTTAACAGAAGTCGAGGATTTGAGTCCTTTCAGCAGGACTCAAAGGCATGGCTCTTCTACAGAAATTCAAGAGGTTGCCACTTGAGGATGGCCTGGGTTGCTGGAGATGACCTCAACTGCAAATTAGCGTGGGCAATAACATTTTTGGGGTGAAATCTGATCCATGGGTGCCAGCACCCCCACCAGTATCTTTTCTGGTTGACCACCAAGCTTCTTTAGGCTCAGGGAGGTTCTTGTAAATCTGATTTTTAAAAGCTGCTCCAGCCAAGGATCTTTAATGCGTGGCTGTGTATATGTGAGAAAAAGGTTTTCTTAAAAAAGAAAAGGTTCATTTTAAAAGAGGTCATGTCACACGGAGCACCTATCTGTAATGTTGAAGAGCTAATGTTAGAGTTACACAGAACTTTGCTCTCTGCCATTCTGTGGCTGACTCCGCCTCGAAAACCTCTACACACCTTAATGACCAGAATGATAATGAACAGAATGGCCTCTCCTACAAAGCTCTCTACACCCCAAATGTGTCCTTTTCCGGCACCTGGTTAAGACCAGTTTATTTCCCAGGCTGTCCCATTTCCCCTCCCCTCTTAAAACATTTATTATATTTCAATTCCGCTTTTTTATTCTTTCTGCTCCTTCACTGGTGGGCTTAATTTCTTGCTGTGGGGAGGTTTTGTCTTGTTCCCTGCTGTTTTTATATTGGCTAATATTTTCCTGATGCAATTTCAGTGGTTTTTAATAAGGTGTTAGCCATACTAGAAGCTAATTTTCTGGCTGTGCGTTAGGGTGCCAATGCTGTAAACAAACAGACTGCTAAACAAATACCAGCAAATAGTCTGTGTTTTATTCCTGCTAAACAAATAAGAGTGAATAAGACCAAGGAGGCCGTGTTTTATTTCTTTTTAGAACTGCTTGTTGTTTTTGTCAGTGATTGCGGCTTTCTGCTTTTTATCCTCAGTTTTGACGATGGGTTTGTGTAGCCTACGCAAAGTTGCGCCGGCTTGTTCTACGTAGACCGTTGACCTTAAGGCAATCTGAAGCATAAAATGGATGCTATTTATACTTGTAATATCCAACCGTATGATTGATTGATTTAAAGCTCTAACTGCATGTGTCTGACAGGCACAATTTGAGGAGACGAAAGAGAAGATAGAGTAAAAAAGAAATAATCACTGGTTTGATTCACATACTGTCTACGGACACTGATCCCAGGTATGCCGTGTCACCTTTGGCATTCCAAATGCATCGGCAATAATTACTTTTCCTTCTTCCCATCCACTCCTGTGGCACACGCACAAGGACTGCTAGAAAGAAACACCACCAACATGCTAGCCTGAAAGGTCTATTATCTTATTTATGAACTGGCTGAGAGTGGATACGACACTGCGCTCCGTGGTGGGCCTAAAAGGCAATTGAAAATTAAGGCTACCTTGGAAGTAGGGATGCCAACCTCCAGGTGGGCCCTGTACATCCCCTGGAATGATAGACTATATCCAGGCTATAGTGATAATTTCCCCCAGAGAAAAAATCATTCATTCATTCATTCATTCATTCATTCATTCATTCATTCATTCATTCATTCATTCATTCATTCACTTACTCACTCACTCACTCACCCACCACTCACTCACTCACTCACTCACTCACTCACCCACCCACCCACCCATCCATCCATCCATCCCATTTATTACCTCCACATAGAACTCAGGGCAGTTCACAGCATATAAAAACATAATACTGAAATTGGATTAGATAATAAAACCTATCAATCTATCATATAAGTTGTATGGGGATTGTAGTTTAGTGTTTTATGTTTTAATGTAAATCCCAAAGAGCTGGCTGGTCCGAGAGTGGTGGTCTGTAAGTTTATGGGGGTCTTATTCTGTTTTAATTTTTTTAATGTTGTAAACCGCCGTGAGACCTAATTGGCGAGCGGCGGTCTAAAAATTAAATTCTATTCTATTCGAACAATCAGCAGAGCTTTTTCCGGACTCAAGTTCCCCAAACAAAAAAAGAAGCAGAAAACTCCCAGACTAACAGAGTTGCATCGCAAACTGTTTTCCTTAAGTATGATGTAATTTATGTTACAAAATAAATCTACCCTGTTAAAATATTTAGTAGAACTGAGAATAATGAGTGTAGATAGGATTTGTTTAATTAGTTTACTGAAATGGAGTTCTCTTAGTGGCTAAGTGTGATATATTGCCTTTTGTCACCTGGAATAAAAAAAGAGGTAATTAGTCCTCCCTCAAATATATTGTTTTCCTTGAACCGAGTGAAATGTAATATTTTATTCTGAATTACTATGGTAACCCTTTCCCCATTGTTACACAACGGCACGGAGCACAACAGGGAAAAAAAGAGAAAAGAATGTTATCTTCTTCATCAAACATCAGCATCTATGTCAGCACAGGGGAAGAAGGTTGAGTGCTTTTCGCAATTAATTCTTGTTATTCGGCATGATTTGCTACTAATCTGTCTCGCTCCAATCTTGCGCCTGAGAAAACTCAGCCACAGTCGAAGTATTTAGAAGCTAAGCTGGCTGGGAGCCATAGGGCCGGAAATGCAGTGTATGGAAGGACCGCAAACCAATCTTTGTGGCGGTGTACATGTATTCAGAGATGCCATAGTCAATACTGAGTAAAATACTCCTTCCTTTCTTTCTTTCTTTCTTTCTTTCTTCCTTCCTTCCTTCCTTCCTTCCTTCCTTCCTTCCTTCCTTCCTTCCTTCCTTCCTTCCTTCCTTCCTTCCTTCCTTCCTTCCATCCATCCTTCCATCCTTCCATCCTTCCATCCATCCATCCATCCATCCATCCATCCATCCATCCATCCAGCAAAGAAGAGAGCAAGTAGACAGAAGAAAGAAACAGATGAGACAGACAGGATAATATGGAATATTCTTTCTCACACAGAGGCCGGACGGAACTTAGATCAGGGCCCTGATGGAACTTAAACAGTTCCGCAGGGCCTGCAGAAAGGAGTTCTTCCACCAGGCATTTGGTTGAGACCAGGCATAACGAACACCGAATGAAGGGCCCCTGCTCCCCCCACACCAGAACACCACCAGAGTGCTCTGGACCTGTTGTGCCATTGCACTGTTGTGCGGTTGTGCTGTTATATTGTATTGTATTGTGTGCTGTTACAACTTTATTTGTTGTATTATTTAATTGTTATAACCACTGTTGTTAATATTATTGTTTGATTATTAATGCAAATTGTTTCGTGTATGGTTCATAAGTTCAATGTAAACTGCCCTGAGCCTCCGGGGAGGGCGGTATATAAATGTAATAAATAAACAAACAAACAAATATATCTATAAAACTCAGCTGCTACGCATGGCTCTTACCTATTTAGAGTTCCAAGCGGGACCCAGAGCCCTGCAATCCGGCATATTCTCATGTATCCCAAGATCCCAGATATATGTGGAAACCTGGAAGCTATATCTTAACATGTCCACTATATGGTGAGACATGGAAGAGGTTAATTTTTATTATCTGTTCTATTTCCATCAGATTGGCTCTTTATGCCATGCCTGCCACTGGGGGCAGAGACAGAACGTGATGTCACATCCGGTGGGAGTGTCTTGGTGATGTCATTTCCGGTGACATGTGACTTCTGGGAGCGAGGCAGGGAGGTTGCCAATGTTGAGCTAGGCTGGCCTTCTGCCAAATGAGAAATGGGAACTGCGCTCCATTTCAGTTTATCCTGTGAACGTGCTCAAGTCTCCTCCTCGGAACTCCTTAGATGCTTAACTCGCCCACCCCCCCATTAACTCTTGCCAAAATTCAAGGCCGAAAAATGGCTACAAAACTACAGCGGGAATGATTAGCTCATGCTCTGTAGTGTGATAACGATTAATCCAGGCCCAATATCGGAGGGTTTTGCTTTTTTTGCCGTTTAAGTGGATGTCAGCATTTACTAAGGAAAGCTTACAAATCAGGGCATATTTTAGCCTCTCAAAATAATGATAACTGTATTATGGCATTTACAATTCTGCAAATATGTCTCACTTAATTGCACCGGGAAGAGAAAAGTACTACAGCAAGGCGTGATTTCTACATTCATAACATTATTTCAGTGAAAAGCGATCTGATAGTTTGCAAACGGGCAGTGTTACGACTGCCAGTCAAGTGTCTTGCAGAACGGATGAGAGGCTGCCCTCCCTTCCCAAAACAGGCAATCACACATTAACCCTTGCTGTTTGACTGCGCTGCATACAAAAGGAGCCACGGCATCCTGTAGCTCAGGGGGATGAAGCCATTGTTCAGTGGTAGAGCATCTGTTTTCCTAGTGGAAGGTCCCTAGTTCAATCCCCAACACGTCCAATTAAAATAATCTCAGGTAGGCCCTAGGCGGAGGCCCTGGAGAACTCCTGCCAAAGTAAACAGCATCGGGACGGATATGCGATGTTTGTTCCACTAAAAGGGGTTTAACTGGAATATCATAGACTGCAGAGTGCCAGAGCGAGAGCAATTCTGTAGGGCCTGCAAAAGGGAGCTCTTCTACCAGGCATTTGGTTGAGGTCGACCAAAACCAACAACATCTATGGGCCCCCCTCCCCAGTTCTGTGACTACTGAAAAACAGCAACAACAACAAAAAGGCAGTAATTAAAAGTCTAAAAAATTCTAATTTTTTTTTAAATTACGAAATGTAAGATTCTAAGATTCAGCTAAATCCAGAAATATAACCAGCAGCAAAGCATTGGCGACCACTTTGTGGCTGTCTCTGCCTCCCATCGCAGCCATTTTGTGGCTGTCTCCACCTACCACAGCAGCCATTTTGATGTTTGGCTCCGCCTCCCATAGCAGCCATTTTGTGGCTGGCTCCACCCACCACAGCAGCCATTCTGTGGCTGGCTCCACCTCCCACAGCAGTCATTTTGTGGTTGGCTCCGCCTCCCACAGCAGTCATTATGTGGCTGCCTCCGCCTCCCACAGCAGCCATTTTGTGGCTGTGCCTACTGTACTGTGTCAGAATTCCAAAGATGCCAGTAGGCTCAAAAAAGAAGAGAATTCCCTGGTCTACGGTGTCACAAGACTGCACAGTACCGGTACTGAAACCACTCTGGACATGTAAGGATACAGGTGAGTGTGTGCATCATTTTATTATTGTTTTTATACAGTTGTTACCCATGCTGAGTCTTAGGGAAAGAGCAAGTTGGAAATAAAATAATTATTATTTAACTACATCATGCAAATATGTTCCGGGCAAATTTTCCAAGAGAGGAGAACTGAAACCACCGCTTAAACAAACAAACAACCTCCTCCCCGCAAAAAAATAAAAACCTACCCAAAAAAACCCAAACAAACCAGGAAATGTATCCACAAAAGAGATAGGAAGAATGGCTCCTCTCTGCCATATCACAGAGATGGATAGATATTCCTTCAGGAGAGCGGTGAGTTCAGGGCCCGGGGCAGTCGGGGAAACGTCTGCGTGTGGAATCCTGTATTACAATTCTACAGATATCACTAAGCCCCAAGGTGCCGCGACAAATGCCGCGGCGGCCAACCACTGCTTGTTATCAGTTTTTTTAAGAAGCGTGGCATCCTTCACTGCTTAATAGTGCAGCCAAAGAGACGGGGAGAAGCCGAGAGGAGCCTGCTCTCAAAGATATTCGGGGATTAATCAAGCCGTGGGGGGTCCAGATGATGGGGCGCTTTCCCTCCCCCTTGCATAACCGCAAAAAAAGCCCCAGAAGGTGAGCAGTCGACAGAGACTCGCTGTGTTACTGCAGAAACGGCAATGGGAACAGTAGTAATAACCACACTAGCTCTTCCACCTTTCATCCACCAGCGTTCGTTCTTAAAGAGAATCATTATGTTAAAACACTCTCTGAAAGAGGAGAGATCCACCCAAAGATACAGAGAGCTATTACTTCAGAAGGCTTCAGAACGCAGCGGGTGGCTTTGGGATGCGACAGAATGTTCCACGACATCCAACCGTCCCCTGCCCGTGGAAAGCTAGCAGGTCAGGGACAGGATTCTCAAGTAGCATGCAGGAAGGCAATGGTCACTCAAGAGCCTCCCACCATTTTCTTATGGTGGTAAGATCTGGACAACTGGCTTCCCAACAGGGATGAAGCAGTGTTGCAAGGTCCTCCATGCTACCAACAGGGGATGGGTGTGTGTGTTCAGGATTGCCAGATCCAGATTGGGAACGTAAGAGATGCCATGTTGGATGAGGCCAATGGCCCATCAAGTCTTTATGTCACATAGTGGCCAAACCTCAGGGTCCCTCAGGAGGTCCACTGGCAGGGCCAGAACTCCAGAAGTCCTCCCACTGTGGGCTTCCACACTAAGAAGACAGAGCATCCCTGTTGCAGGCAGAAAATAGCCACTGATTGACTTCTACTCTGTATGTTTATCCCAAAACCCCTGGAGATTGAGTCTGGGGATAACAGGGACCTTAGTGGGTACAATGCCATCACACCCACGTTCTACAACATTCATTTTATCAAGGGGAATTCGCCTCTGTAGTCTGGAGATGGGCTGTCATTTCAGGGGATCTCCAGGTCTCACCTGGAGACTGGCATCCCTAATGCCCCTATGGGACACCTTTCGGTATAGCTCACATGGGAATCTGACCATCAGTTTATTTGCTTTTAAACCACAGGTCACTCTAATATACAAGGGAGTTTGCCAAAGGATGAGAAAGGCTGCATCATCTCATACAACCACAGCAATACATGACATACAGAAAGCAAGGGCATTTCATCAAACCCAGGAACTTCCCATCCTTTATATATGATAAACGGGCTAACTGTTCTGAAAATGAAAGATGTTTAACATCTCCAGGGGAATCTTTCTGGTGCTCAACGGGGAGCTGGAATCCCTGTGAAATATCCATTAAGGAATCAATATGTCCCTCTCAGAGAGTATCATTTCACACACCGTGAATGTTCTTGAGATCTTTTGCGCTAGCGACCTAAACAAAACAGTTTTAGCAACAGAAAGCACTGTTTACATTTACCTGTTTTTGCTTGGAAACCATTTTCAACAGCCTTTCAAGGGATACCTTGGCCAACAATTTATCAGAACTCACATCCAACATCTGTGAAGATACGTTTATGCACCCGGAAGTCTTATGTGTCAAAATAATCACAGAAGGTTTCATGGCATTGTAATGCATAGGCTTGCATAATTATTTTAGCAGAATCGGTGCAGGCGGTGGTTAAGGGGAGTAAGCAACCGAATATTTCTCGTTCTGTCTTCACCGGTTATTAAAACTGCCTCTAGTTAAGATGGTCACATGATCCAGATGACTGACTGGCAAATATAATTCCAATCGCCAAACTTTTCGCGTCCACACGGAATAATGGTGCTACGCTACCTAAGCAAACCAGTTATCACTGCCTTCCCACAGCTTGCATTGTCTGGCAATCTGATCAGACTACAAATACTCATCCAGACAACCTATTACTCAATTACTTTGGGATATTTAATATTAAATGCCTTTCTTTGAAACTATCGGCGACTGTCGCGGAACAAAAGTGAACTTGATTTGCCCCAGACTGACTAATACAAAGTTGAAACCCACAATTATGTTTAATGTCCCCACTGACATCAATCTTGCTGGGCAGGGACTACATCAGGAAACATAGATTTTCATGCAATGAAAGGATATCCTTTAGAGATTGTACACCACCTACCACCTCCCCATATTTGTCCTGTTATTTGAGCGGGGAGGGAAGGCTACCTATATCGTAACTTAGTCAAGTGTTTTGAGGGTGCTTTCACACATGCTGAATGAGTTTTGCAACTGCTCGTTCCCCTCACTGGTGTATCCCTTTAGCTTCATCCAGTCTGCACATGTCCTGCTCCCTCTAGTGGCCGATTTGATGACACATCTCTTTATGCCCAGCATTGAAAAGACACAGTTTAAATCTGCAGAGACATAGAACGGACGTATACCAACGTCATATCAAGGGAGGAAGACATGTGCAGGACACAAAACAGCAGCAACAACAAAGCAACAGGAACACTTGAGCAAGAAAAATGACAATGTGGAAGAGCCCAGCGTGAAATAGCAAGATGAAGAGAAGAAGAGCTGGATTTTTTTTGGACCTTGCTTTTTTACTAACCAAAGGAGTCTCAAAAGTGTTTTTTTTTTAAACCTTTGAGCAAATATTCTGGGGTGGGTGGATGTGAGGGAGGGAGGGAAAGAAAGCAAATTAGCATTTCTGTGAAAACAATCAAGGATGCCAACCTCCTGGAATTACAGCTCATCTCCAGACTACAGAGATCAATTCCTTTGGAGAAAATTGATGCTTTGGAGGGGGGACTCGATGGAATTGCACTTCACTGAAGTTCCTGTCCTTCCCAGGGATTTGTGTGTGTGTGTGTGTGTGTGTATGTGGGAGAAAACGTGGCAATCCTGAAACAGATTTGAGACTATTTTAAAAGGGAAACAGTATTGATTTCCTCTGTTCCAAAGAATCTTGCTTTTAAGTTTTGGCTTTAACCAAGAAAATAAGGTTTTCCTCGGCGAGGAGAGTGCCTAAGCTGAGAGGAATTTGAAACATGAGGTCTGGAGACACAAGACCATGCTCCCTCCCCACCGTTCTCTGCGGAGATGGCTGCCCCCCAACAAGGGCTTTTGGCTGTCTGGCAAACACCACCCATCTGTTTAGACTGGCATGGTGCCCGTTCACGCGCCGGTGTGTCCCTAACCATGCAATCTCTTTGATGGGCTTAGGCAGCACGCTCATTTTTAAAGCAATAATTGATATCTATATTTAGGAAGGCTATTCCTCCTCAAATAGCCATTTGGAAACACGGCCATGCCGCTTCACAGGCAGCAAGCCCTCCCGAATTCTCGAAAGTGACACAAAAAGTTACGCAAAAACCAGGGAGGGGAGTCTACTCCATGGGTTCAGCTGGCACGTTGAAAAGTTATTGTTCAGAGCCATGGATATAAATGATAGAGATTTTGGCAGCCATTCAAAAGGGCCTGAAAATAAATTCTAATCTAAGAAGAAGCAGTCTCACCATTGGCAGAGGTCTTCTTTTCTTCCTTTCCATGCCCTGCCTCCCAAAATTCATGTCCGCATGACTCCAGTGGTCATGGTTTGTCACGTCTGCATTAGTACACATCTCAAGTATTCATTTGTTTACATTGTTCACTTCTTATTTCCCTTGTTTTGCCCATGGCAACTTCCAAACAGGAACATGAGAGAGAGTTGCCACCTCCAGGTGACAAAACACCTGGATATGTTGGGTTTTTTTTGGGGGGGAGGGATGAAGCCTGGGGAAGGGCAGGTTTGGGAAGCGAACTCAGCAGGGTGCAAAGTCCACCCTCCAAAGCAGCCATATTCTGCAGAGGAAATGAACTCTGCCTGGTGATTGGCAACTCTACCATGAAGACAAGCAACACATGAAAAAGAAAAGATGACAAAAACCTCCAACGCAGAACCATGGCCTCCAAAAACAGAACCACCCAAGATCCTGAATGCGTATCAGAAAAAAAAGGAAGTTCACACCCAACTTAGGACATACAAAGTACAAACACACCAAGATAAAACACTTGGTTTTGAAGGCCTTATCAAAGCCTTACAAACTGTCCCCAAAATCCAGGGGAAGCAGCCCAAAGAGACCAGTAGCAGAGGGCAGCAGAAAAAGTTGGTAGGTATTAGACAGCTCCTCTCTCTCTCATCTGGAGATTGGTTATAATTCTGGGAGAACTCCAGATCCCACCTGGGAGTTGACAACTTTGGGCAGAGAAGAAAACACGCCATGAACCACCTGTGCGAACCAGAACCGGGAAAAGTCCCCACAAAACCAACAACACACGCACAGACACACAACTCGTCCGCTGCCGCACGCACAGTGCGCTCAACCAAGAAACAACAGGTCTAACGTCTTAACTGCTAATTCAGAGTGTCAGATGATTAAAAAAAAAACGCTCATCACCCAACTAATAAGGAAGAGAACGACATCGTCACCGCTAGATATCTGCGTGGAGACAGGGCTTTAAAAAAGATGGAATGGGAATGAATTGGGACACAAGAATTTGCAACAACATTAATTTGAGCCCAATTGCCTGCTGTAGACACCCAGGGCTTCTCTTCTATCCAGGCTCCTCATCTCTTTGTCATTTGCTTTTTCTTCTTACAAACTATGTTAACTCATCAAATCACCCGTACAAACAAAATGTCATAACAAGTTCCCCCGGCGCTAATTACCCTAAGCGCCAGCTTCTGGCGACAGAGATCCCAGATCATAAAAGACCAATCAATAGGAGAACGAAACTCTTGGAAAAGGGAGAAAGGACCGAATTCTGCTAAGCACCCATCTAGATTTGCCTCCCAGGGACACCTGGAGTGGAATTCGGAGGCATATTTGGGTGGGTGGGGGGCAGCGGGAACAAAGCTTCCAAGGAAGCCAATCATAATTATTTAAGACTGGAAGCATTTCTCAGGAGGTTCCATAAATCACTCACGGGGTCAGTCCGACAAAGACTTCCTTTAAGGAAGGCCCACTGAGAAAGTCTGAGAAGTATTCTGAGCAGAACTCCTTATGACTGCAATGCAAATTGTATCTGAGTTTCAGTTGTGGAGGTAAATCTAGAGCTTCTTGTTTAGTCTACTATTCACAGGGTTTCGATGGCAACGCCAGCCTCCAGGCGGGACGTGGGGACCCCAGGAATGACAGCCTATCTCCAGATAGACATAGATCCGTTCCTCCAGAGGGGGAATGGAGGGCAGACTCTACGGTATTGCACCCCACTGATGTCCATGTTTCCCCCCATGCCCTCCTACAAATCTCCACGTTTCCAAACCTGGAGGAGGCAACCTTACGCCCTGCTGCTGGTCAGGGGGCACTTGGCATCCCTTGGTGTTGAGAACACAAGCAAAAAAGTCTCACCTAATGTCAGATGACAAATAAACTCTGCGGGAATCATGACAAGCCCAGAAAAACGCTCAAAAACAGGCTGCTAGTGGTGGGGGAGACATGGGGAGCAGCTGGGTTTTTGTTTCAAAAATGGCAGCGGCTGAGTTGTTTTCAGAGAAACACGGTCTGGATTCTCGCTATAAGCGGGGGAGCTTGCGGTGACGCTGCTGCGGGGGTGCCTTTTTTCTCCGTCTGGTGGGCACCTTCTGTGCCAGGCGCGGCGTCTGAACTCACAAGGGCCGTGGGAAAGTCAACCTGACTCACTATTGTAAAATAATAAAGATCGTAAGGAGCCTGGGTCCTCCTCCAGTGGGGTCCCCATCTTGTTTTCAGCTTAGTCATTTTGAATTTTTTAAATACCGGATCCACCTTGCCAACCAACTGTAGTGTTTTGTTGTTTTTAAAGTTGCAGCCCACTCTGGTGAATTTTAAGAGCTAGGTTCTTTCCACTGAGCAAAAGTGAACTTCCCTGTTTCGTTTCTGATTACATAAACCAACAGTGTTGATGTCCAGCCACACAAAATGTTGGGACAAGAAGATGAAGAGTTGGTTCTTATATGCCGCTTTTCTCAATCCGAAGGAGGCTCAAAGCGGCTTACATTCGCCTTCCCTTTCCTCTCCTCACAACAGACCCCCTATGAGGGAGGAGAGGCTGAGAGAGTCCTGATATTCCTGCTTGGTCAGAATAGCTCTATCAGTGCTGTGCGAGCCCAAGGTTACCCAGCTGGCTGCATGTGGGGGAATGCAAAATCGAACCCGGCTCGCCATATTAGAAGTCTACACTCCTAACCGCTACACCAAACTGGCTCTGTATATCTCATTAGGCTGGGATCCGGCAAGGGCCTTGGAAATTAAGAATTGCGGGTTCAAAAGAGAAGTGAGATCCACACGCAGATTTCAGGTCAAAGTTGGAGGGAAGAGGCATTCGAAACAACCCCCACTATCCACATTTCCTTGCTGCTGACCCTGGCCTAGAATACTGCCTCTAATTTGTGCAACTTTTCGCAGATAACACACAACCCCTCACTCTTTTTAGTTCTCCCTAGACTCGCTCTGTATCTCTCTCCTGAGATTCACTGCACAGTCCTTTCCGGCTTATCACCAAATAACATCTTTCTTCGTTTTTTTTTTTAATATAGTATACAATGCTGGGACCACGAAATAGAAGAGAGGAGTACCATTCCTCTTGGGAAGAAAATAAAATCTAAAATACCTATCGGCTACATAGAAACCGAGCAGAACTTTTCTCCCCGAGTGGCTAAATACAGATAAGCACATGAGGGTCAGCCAAGATTAATTAACCCCAGGCCATGCGGTAGCTGTGGAAGGTTATCGGAGTAAGACCTAGATGGTTCTCCACATTTCTCGTTTTGAACTTCAACTTCCCGGCCCCAACTTTCCAGCTACACATTAAAAGACCCAGGACTTTAACATGGACAGTGGTGCACCTGAAAAAGGTACTCGTAGGGATGCCAGCCGCCAGGTGGTACCTGGATATCTCCTGGGATCATGACTGGTTAGTTCCCCAGGAGAAAACGGCTGCTTCGGAAGGAGGATTCTAAGGTTGGGTTGTCGTCTTCGGAAAAGCAAAAAGGAAGTTGCATTTCGGGTCTATTTCAAACTATGACCAATCTCGTTTTTAAATACTGCTACTATTTAAGCCATGGTAATTGCCACTATCTAGGGATATTCCTAACCTTCCAACCAAAAAGGAGGACTTTTCCATTGGTTTCTTTTTAAAAAGAGCCCCAAAGGGGAGACACCACAGAAAGAGGACATGTCCTCTCAAAAGATCAAGCTACCCTACTCTAAGACATTATACCCCACTGAATTCCCTCCACCCCCTAAACTCACCTTCCGTCCCCGAAATCTGGAGGTCTTTTACCAACCCAGAGCTTATACCCCTGAAGAGTGTTCAGATAGTCACCTGCCTGGGATCTCTGGCCCACCTTTTAAAACCACCGCATTATTCCTAACTCCTCTAAATTGCACAAATGTTGATTTTAATGCCAAATGGCTGGAGATGCACCAAAGAGGCATTATACGTGTCACACTGATAGGCGGATAAAGGACTTAGAATCACTCCCTGCCATTAAAAATCAGTGGTGGGTTTCTTCCTAAGGCCCAAGACCTCAGAGCTCTTCTATAAATTTGCTGGGAAGTGATGGACTTTACCTCCACCGGTGGCTGGACCGTCTGGTCTGTTCTTAGGGGAAGGGATGGTAAGAACAGAGGACTAGCATTGCTGATGCATTTCCCTAAATTCTCTTGCAGTTTCAAAACTAAAATTCTGTTTTCTGTCACTCTTCAATCCTTTCGTCTTGCTGTTTTATTGCTTTTGTTTAGAATCTTATCGCAAGCCGCCCGAGAGTTATTTAAATGCCGAGATGGGATATAAATATTTTAAGTAGCAGTTGTTAATTACTCTAAATAGTTGTGCTATTGTGTACGCACAGCATTCGGGTGTCAGTTTAGGGATGCCTGTCCTCAGGTGAGACCTGGGTTTCCCCCGGTTTTATAGCTCATTTCTAGAGGACAGAGATCAGTTCCCCTGGAGAAAATGGCTGCCTGGGAGGGTGGAGTCCATAGCACGATACTCCACTGAGGCCCCTCCCTGCCCCAAATCCCGCCCACTCCTGGCTCCACCCCCAAATTCTCCAGGTATTTCGTAACCCATAGCTGGCAACCATAGGGCAGGGAACTGTGTGTGAATGGCGATGGGAAACTGACTCAGAGAAATCCATAACCCAAAATCACAGGCAATCTCTGACCTTGCTTTATGTCTCTGGTAGCTGAACATATTCTTCTTCAACTCCAAAGTCTGCACACTTCAGCGATCTGAAAGTTCTTCAGTTTCCAAGCGGGCCTCTTTAATGCAGGCCATAAAGAACCGGAATCCCTTCAGGAATTCTGAAAGATTTCTCAGCTCTGGGGAGGCCAGGAAGGCCAAGTTTTGCCGAGCGTCGTAAAGACGGGGAAGGAAACGGCACACAGGAGGATTGCGCATGGATTCTAACTGTTTTATAAGACCCAGAGATCACAATGACACAGTGTTCAAAGAACAGTATTTCTTTGGGCCATGTGCAAAACCCTGAGTAAGTCGGTCTACCCCGGGAATTAAGGCTGGGGTTACTGCAAGTGCGGTAAACCAAGGTGACGCCTTTTCTGGGGTGATAAAAATGGAGGAACTATGAAGGCCCCTAGTCCATCTCAGGTAGTTTTCATCAATATGGACCACAGCACATTCCACGTGCAAAGAAGGGGCGGAACATGGTGCCACTATGTTTAGTGATCAGTGGATTCAGCATCGGATGTGAAACCTTTCAAGAGACAAAATGCTGATCAAGTGCTAAATTGCATTGCATATCATTGCACAATTAGCAGGTTGCAATTCACGAACATGTCAGATCCTACAAAAATAAAGTTTGTTGTTATTGTCTATCACAGGCAGTGATTCTCTCCAGGTTCTCCAAGGCCTCAAGTCTTTCATATCAACTACTACCTGATCCCTTTAACTTTAGATGCCACGGATTCACCATGGGACCTTCTCCAAGCCAAGCAGATGGTCTGCCACTGATCCATGGCCCTTTAAGAAGCACTAGGAATCTTAACAGAACTCTCTGTTAACTCAAAACGGTTCCCATTTGGTTTTGTTCATGTCTGTTACTTGTTTTTGTTGATGTATATGTTGCTGATCCATATGGAAGGCACACCACAGATATGTCCAGTAACTGTAGAATCCTGGCCTATTGCTGAGCAATCAGCGTGGAGCCGATACCATTCAAAAGGTATCCAAAACAAAACAACAAGTTTGGAAAGTCCGGGGTCATCCATGGGGACTTGGAGTCACCCCCTGAAGGACACACGTGTGTACACAAGTGGAAGAAGAATTCAGTAACTGTACTTCTTTGACCCAAGTCAACAAACACCAACAACTTGAGCTGACAGAACCTACTTCCTTTGCACCCAACAGAAACCAAGTCTGAAAGAAAGAGCTTTTCTGTTCCACTTTCTATTCCGAGCAGGCAAGGAGAAGCCCTGCTCCTCTGTCATTCCTTGACAGTTATAGACTAGCTCTGCACCTTATTAAAGATTAAGGTTTGCTCAGCCTCTCTCTTCCGACCATCTCCTGTCCACAGGCCAGCATTTATTACATGGGCTTCGGAGATTAATAACAGCTCCTCTGTCTGGGAGAGAATGCCGTGTCAGGTAGAGTATCAACATAATCAAATCTGGAGGCAAGGGGGGAGGGAATCCCAAAAATGGACTTGGCACACACAACATCCACCAAGGAATTCTGGGGTTTTTCCCCCCCCCCACCCCAAATGGCCATTCAGCCCCTCTTACTCCCCCCTCCAAGCGCACTGTTAGACACACAAGGAAACCAGTTTAAGGAGATCTAGCCTTTCCTTTTGTTAACAAGGACAAAGACTAGTTGGAAGAATGGGGGGGGGGGAGGGAAATATTCTTCCTTTACAGCCAGAATCCCATTCCCTTAAGCGTCTGTGTTCTACTTCAAGTCTACTCCAACAACGGCAACAAAAAAAATACTGGAAACCATAAAATATCTGCAAGGTTAGGGTTTTCTTTCTTCCTGGAAGACTGGTTGAAGCATAAATATCGCTCCCTATCTAGGATGCCATCTGTAGGCAGCGGACTGCGGGAGCATTAATTCTTCCAAATATATAAGCCCCCCATTTACAAACAAACCAAGGACTCCACTCTCTTCTTCTATTTCGGTCCCTTTGTTTTATCGTTGAGAAGGTGCTTGAGTAATAAGTACGGCCTCGTTATTTCTTCTGAGCGGCCAAGGAGAGGTGTGACCGGAGTGAGTTATAACCTCATTTGTTCAAGTCAGTAGGGCTAGGGGGGAAGGGGCAGGGGAAGAGTGGGAATTTACAACCTGGATGCACAAAAGAAGGCATCTCCTTTGTGGTGCTGCCCCTAACACAAGGGACGCTCGCTTATTTACTGACTTTTTGGTTGTGTCTGTTTAGGATTGAGATTTTTTTTTTTAAACACCCTCCCAGTTTGGTTGCTCCCTTGTGAAAACCGAACCTCCAATTCCTTCCTTCCTTCCTTCCTTCCTTCCTTCCTTCCTTCCTTCCTTCCTTCCTTCCTTCCTTCCTTCCTTCCTTCCTTCCTTCCTTCCTTCCTTCCTGTTTTCCTTGCATGGAAATTTTCCCAGGCAAGCAGATGCATTCCTCAACATGATCTGTGCTATCAACAAATCAGCATTCTGTGTTATGTAAATATTGTGTGCGTTAATCACACATTTTGGACGCATTAATATTGTAAGTGCCACTATGTTAAAAATTCACAGTGTGCAGACACCACCTTTAATGAGTCTCCACAATCCAACAGCAAACCCGTGATTGAAAATGGCCAACAATAAAGCAGAGAAAATGTACAACATGCAGGCACCATACTACTGAATCTGCACAATCCTCAGTAAAAAAAATAACTGAAAAGTATCGACAGGAAAACTGCAGAAATGGAATAGAAGATCCTTGTTTCTCTTGACTCCAGTATAAGAGGCTTCCTTGCTGACGTCAGTTAGTGGGGATATTTAATTCATAAACTAATTGTTTTATGCATTTTAATCCGTGTTGTAAACTGCCCTGACTTGTGCGCATCCCAGGGGCATTCTGGCTAGCCAGTGCTGGAAGCAGAAAGCTAGGCGAGATGGGATTTCCACAATGCCTCCACCTAAATCCAACAACCCTGGAGACTCAGTGTGGTGTAACAGTGAAAGAGAGGTGCACTGTAGTCCAGAGAACCAGGTGTGATTCTCCATTCTTCCACACACAGTGCTGTACCAAATGGAGTTCACCCTCCAAATCTGCCATTTTCTCCTTTCTATAACCTGGAGATTACTTGCAATTCTGGGGGATCCTCAGGCCTCCTCTGGGGACTGGCATCCTACACTTAGGGTATCAACTGGTCTTAACCCGACCTTGGCTTCCCTAATATAAAAAACCTAGAGATGTGGGCAGATGCAGTTTCCAGCTTTTTCCTGCATTGCTAGCTTCCCTTGTGCAGGTTGTAACTGTACCTATCTGCACTGTCGGTCCGGCCATCCCATGAGTTGAAGAATAGCCCTCAGGCCTTGCAGCATCACTGTGTCCTCAGTGGACTCTGGCAAACCTGGCTTTTACAACTCCGGCTTTGCAGACAGACTGGCTCGGCCTGTGCATGCACTAATGATCATCTGTCCAAAGGTCATCCAGTCTATGCTGGCCAGTAACAACAGGGATTGACTGGTGCACCAGAAATGCCAAGGGACGTCAACCCGAGAGGCGGCCGGGCTGCCTTCTCCTCCTTGCTCATCCATCTGAGGCTGCCACATGCACGGCTGTCCATTCCAGTAAGTCCATTTGCTGAGTTATTATAAATCAACTTCTCCGGGGATTTGTGACCTGGTTGGCATGTAGAAACTCAGCCGCTCCAGCATAATCATATCCTAAAAGAGTGAAAGGGCGGGGACTGTATGATTCTTCACAATGTCCAACTTTGCCCTCCTGATTTAGGGCAAACTTCGCGGGAGGGGGGAGTGATACAGCATCCGTATCCCACCCGTCTTTCTACGTCGAGCTGACCATCCCACAGGTCTTGTCTTATCCTCACTGTTGCAACCCATAGCAAACCAGGCCAATGGTTATCTTCCTTTTGCACCAGTTTCTCGACCCTGAATTTTCCCCATTACATGCACAGATTTTTCTTCCTGGTTTGTGCTTGAACAAATCATCCAATGCATTTGAGTTTCTTTCTTTTTTCGAACACTCTAATTTTTGTTGCTACTCCCTTGCTTCTCTCTCTCTAAATTTTGCAGATTGGTGTTTGTGTTTTGCATAGGTTTGGGTGTTGTGTGTGTTTTTTTTTAATGTAACCAATATGATATTTAGACTTCCGATGCATGCCACTGATGTGGTGAAACACAGAGAACACACACTGCTGAGAAAACACAAACATAAAAAGGAATACAACAGGGTCAGCTGCACAACCCTGTCAGTTATTGGCCTCTCCTAAGAGCAGCAGCAAAGATCTAGATCTTGAGCTGGGGTTATAGCTCCTTACCTTGCAGGCAGGAGCTGAAGACCAAAGATTTGTTCAAATGGCTAACCTTTAAGATTCTGGAAACAAATCTATCAGGGGCTTCTAACAGGTAGACTCCGGGGTGTCTCCACTCATGCCAAGACCTTGTGCATAACACATCCTTCCTCTGAGCTGCATATCTCAGTAAGGCACTCGGGGCACCCATATCTGCAGGCTGTCCGTCATCAAAATGTAGACTTCAGAGCCCCGTTTGACACTCTGCTACCTTACATTAGGAAAATACATGAAAACACCACCTGGGTCGGCTAGATAGCTTCCCTGTCGCCTTTCCCTCATCTACAACTGCCTTGGAGGCAAGCCAGTTTTCTTCGCAGACCCACCTCTGCCTGCCAGTCTGAGTCGACAAGGCTGGCCATTGGTCTGATTCTTGAGATCTGTTGTAACCCCTGGATGCCCAGCTGCCACCTGAAGATTGGCAACCCAGCTAGTCTCATGTCCCCACTATAGTTTTTACCTGACCGTGTTTCTATTGGGGGACATCTACTATGATGCAAACGAGTATCACATTTGGCCTCCCCTCTTTACCTGGTCAACCTTTCCAGGCACGTGTGCCATTTAAAGCAAGCATTATGTGAAAATTGTGGAAATTTCAACCATATACAGAAGAATATGGGGTGCTGTGCTATAGTGCAAAATCAATTATCTGTCACTGATGCAGCAATATCATAATTCTCATTGGGGGCCCATTAGTATTCCATACAGCTCTGCACACACCAGCTCTTTCCCCTTCTCCATTTCTTTCGTTCTTTCTTTTCTCCTTTTTTTCTTGTGACCTCAAGGCTTTTATGGATAAATGTCAAGGCCTGTTACAATTAATCACAACTATGGCAGACTAATTGCAGACAACAGAAAGGCAATTAACAGACTTTTCATTCAAATCCTCATCTCTCTTCAGAAAAGCTCAAATGCAAATAAGGGTGAAATTCTAGCAAGACCTGTCTCAAAGTTCTTGCAAAAGCTGTTCAGATCCAAGCCCAGGACATGACAAACCAGATACCGCACAATATTGTGAGCTAGAGCGATTGCATTATCTCTGAATTACATTTGGGTTTGCAGAGTGAATAATGGGAAATATACGGAACAGGAGAGCTGGTTGAAGATTAAAAAAAGATGACAGGAAATTGCTGTGTGAAATTCTGCGAATGCCAAATGAAAACTAATTTTGAGATTCTCAGCTTTGCATTCCCATTTTCTAGATTTTTTTGTTAGAAACCCACAAATGACAAAGTTTCAAATACAGCAGGATCAATTAGATTGTAAGAGAAGCTATGTGAGATCAGGCCAATGGCCCAACCAGTCCAACACCATGTGCCACACGGTGGCCAAAATCCAGGGGCCATCAGAAGTTCACCAGTGAGACCAGAGCTCCAGAAGCCCTCCCACTGTTGGTGCCTAAGCAATGAGAAAACAGAGCATCCCTGCCCCAGGCAGAGTGCCAGCCAATCAATAAATCCATCAATTATTGACCATTTCCATTGTGGAGAAAGAGAATAAGCCTGTAGAACAATAGAGGAAATGGTCTCCAGTGATATCTAGTAATGTCAGGGGCCGTCTGAACTTCTGGGAATGACCACGTAAGCCCTGGGGAGCTCTCACCCAAGCCCAAGGTCCTCTGAAATCCTGGTTGGGAATTTTTGTGTAAAGCTGTCATGCAATTCCTTATGTGAGATTTGTAGAGAAACCGGGAGGTAGGTAGCTTGATGCAAACTCAAAGACTGCTTGTAAATCCAGCTTTGCCAATTTTCCTTACAGCTTGTTTAAAACTTCATATGCAGAGTGCAATTTTATTTGTTACGTTGGTTCAGGGTGTTATCAGATTTGTTTCTTTGGTCCAGATATCCCAGTCAGTAACTTGGGTTCTCTGTACTTTGGACAAAACCAATAACCTTTGAAATCTACATTAATGGCATTCTAGTTACAATGGGCAACTGGTGTTGTACACAAGCAGCCTAAAAATACAAAAATGGCCATTGTCTGAGACAAGAAGCTGGGCTTGATGCGCCACTGGTCTGATCCAGCAGGGCTCCTGCGATGTTCTTGGGGGCACATCTGCAAACCCATTGTTGTTTTTGATTGACAACCCTGTGCACAAGAAATGCCTCTAACAACAGAGAGTGACGCTCTGACGCTTCAGAAGAAGGTTTAAGCCATAGCCAGCGTACAAAACTACATTAAAAGCTTATCCCAGGGAGACCAGATTTACTCCATCAGACATACATGTCCTCTTTTTAAAAAAGGGAAGGGGGAAAGACACAGTATAACACTTGACGAAGTTCTTGGACAGTTGTGCTATTTCTAATCAGACCCATGGGCAAATATCCGGCATTCCTCATAGGAATCAACTATTCTCACTTCAAACAATTGTTACAGTTTGAATCCAATTGACTCCAGACAACAGAAGTGAGATAATCAGCATATTAAAGCCAACACTATAACCATATGTTAATTATGTAAATGATTCATTTTAATCAGCTCGAACCATGTAAAGAGTTACTAGGAATGCAAATGCAGGGAGTTATTAAAAATCTCATTATTATTCATCTTGGTTCCATGTGTGAACGTATCCCTCCAAACAGATGAATTAATAGTTAGATGAAAGATGAAAGGAGCTAGACTGTGGGAAACCATCTGTCTTGCTTTGCATCCCTTCAAGGCCTGAAAGAACATCGCAGCGGGTTCTGAGCACAGCGCCTCTGAGCAGGGGCACCGGCCAGCCTCGTGTGATTCCAGACTGCGACTCCTGACCAGCGCCGCTAGGAAAGCCCAATTAGCAACTCAAATTGATTAATGCGCCAAGGCAGCCCAGTTTTGAGAGCAGCGTGTATCCACATGCCACCTACACAAATCCGGATTCGCCAGCCTGGGCCTTCGTGCAGTGAGCCAAAACTTGGCTTGCCATTCACTTCTTTGTTCCATTCCCTTAGAGCAGGGGTAGTCAAACTGCGGCCCTCCAGATGTCCATGGACTACAATTCCCAGGAGCCCCCTGCCAGCATTCGCTGGCAGGGGGCTCCTGGGAATTGTAGTCCATGGACATCTGGAGGGCCACAGTTTGACTACCCCTGCCTTAGAGACTTTGGAGACAGTGGTGGAAAGCGTCATGCATGACAGTTGACTTAGGGAGACCCTGCGTGGTTTTCAAGGCGAGAGAGAGATTCAGCCATTGCCTGCCTCCGCATCATGCTCCTTGTGTTCTTTGGAAGTCTCCCATCCAAATGTTCAGACTCTGCTTAGCTTCCAAGATCTGATGAGATCAGGCTAGCCTGGGTGGTCTCCGGATCTCTGCCAAGAGTAATAGCCATCCACTCACTTAAAAAAAACCAACAACAACGCGGATTTGGAGCATTGGCATTTTGTCTGACTAACAACAGCAGCCCCTGAGTTGGCCTTTCAAAGCTATTGGGGAAAAAATATGAAGTAGAAAATAGGCACAATTCGTTGGCAAAAAAGAAAACTCAGGCAAATGGAGCCGCAAGGAATCCAGGATGTTCCTTTGACACTTGGTGGCATTCCTTGAAAAGAGAGGTCTGAAGAGGGGAGATGCTGTCAAAAGTCTTCTGAAAGGGCTGTGCTGCTTTTAAACAAACGGCTAGTTACCTTGGGCGCCTTATTCTCCGCCAGAAAGGGAGCATACAAATGTAACGAATAAGTAGATCCAACCAGAACTCAGGCCCCAAACTTTGCACAATACTCTAGTTTAGCTGTGTGATGACATCACTGAGGGCAAGTGAAGGCAACTGATGGCGGTATGAACAAATAAGCAAAACAATCTTTGCAAAAAGTGCTGGAAAAAACCGCCCCAAAAGGGAAGGACTTACACATAATTACTGTGTTTTTTTTTTTTAAGGGGGGAGGGACAGAGAAACTGTTTTTTGTTTTTTGTTGTTGTTTTGGGCTCATTTCTAATATTAGCAGCCCCGCAAAATTCATTCTTGCTGAGAAATTCCTTTAGCCTTTCAAGTATCAAGTATTTATTACCCTCTGGAGTGTTTCATCTGTTTCTCTGGTTCCTGCTGACATTTATATCTCGCCAAGATGTTTATGGTTGCAAAGAAATACAAAATAACTCATAACCCCCCTCTGCAAACCTTAAAAAACAGTCCGTCATGTTGCCGCAAGCACGCCGTCTATTTCGAGGCGTATAAATATGCATGCCTTCTATCTCTCTCTCTCTCTCCCCCAGATCATCCAAGAATATATTAGGTGAGGAGTTTCAAATCTATAATGTATAGGGCTGACTAGAAAATCTGCGCCGTATAGATCAAATCTATTGTGACATCTCTCTCCCAGTGAAAATACATGACCCAGCTTCAGTTACATGAGAGAGAGAAATTTCAGGAGTCTATTACCCAGGGAAGGAGTCTCACCCATCCTAGCTACATGGACAAGTTTACAAAATGGCATGATTATTAATTTTAAAGTACTGCAAGAGGTCCAGGAAACAGAACAAGTATCCAGGGCAAAGGAACAAGCAAACTAGGATCCTCTGAGATCTTGTGGAGAATCAAAGGTGGTTATTTCCACTCAGATATACCAGCAAGTCCTAGCTGAACATGGGGATGAACAACCTAAACTGTAGGGCCAAGTCCTAATCTATGTGACCACTTCAGGTGGTAATGGATCATTTTACTAATAATTTTTTTTGGGGGGAGGGTTGTTGGCATCACTGTGCACTTGCCAATGAGTACAGGCAGCATTAATCATAACCTACTCTTTCTCTCCCTTTCATAGAATCCTAGAGTTGGAAGGGGCCATACAGGCCATCTAGTCCAACCCCCTGCTCAACGCAGGATCATAGAATCCTAGAGTTGGAAGGGGCCATACAGGCCATCTAGTCCAACCCCCTGCTCAACGCAGGATCAGCCCACTTTTCTAAAGCATCCAAGAAAAGTGTGTATCCAACCTTTGCTTGAAGACTGCCAGTGAGGGGGAGCTCACCACCTCCTTAGGCAGCCTATTCCACTGCTGAACTACTCTGACTGTGAAATTTCCCCCCTGATATCTAGCCTTTCTATCCAAAGGGAGACTTTGCCCCCCTTCAAAAGATGGGGTTAGTCCTCCCTTTGTCCCTCTGGGTGCACATGGTCTTCCTCTACCTCCTACCTTCCTTTGCCAGGGCAGACAGAAGTGGCTTTTGCACATCACTGTGCCCTCAGTTGCCGAAATGGGCAGTGATAGCTCCACTGGCAGCTGTCCCCAAGAGGGAACAGGCTCCTGGTTTTGCAGGGGCTGCTCATACATCTGGATGAGTGGCTGACCGTGGAGGAATGGCAAATGTGAACCATAGCTGCCATTAGTTGCCTCTTTGGCTGGGCCATCGCTGTCCACTGGAGTGGGGGAGAGGGACAGCCAGACTGCATGATTGCAAGGGTCCCCACCCCGGAACAGATCCTGGAGTGTCCCTGGGTAGGGTTCCCAATCTACAAATGGGGCTAAGAGTTCTCCTGGGACTGCAATTGATCTCCAGAGACACAGAGGAGATCCTATGGAGAAAATGGTTGCTTTGAAGGTGGCCTTTATAGCATTTTTCCTTGCCGAGGTCCCTCCCCTTCCCTCCCCAAACTCTGCACTCCAAACCTCTGCACCCCAAACCTTCAGATATTCCCCAAGTGGAATTTGGCAGATCTAAGTGTCCACCAGAAAATGAAATGTCTGTATGCACCTGTACAGCTGTCTTAGCTGCTGAGCCACTGTGACAACGGACATGAACCAAAGTGTCTTTCTTCCAGCGCTGGTTTTTCCAGAGAGCCGAGTGTCTCATGATTATTTTTACAGACTGTTTCATCCCATCGTCTCCAAGCCATCATTGCTGTAAATAAACACGTTTTCAAGCAAGCTGTCACAGTGGTGCCCTCACCAAAGGCCGAAGATTGGGTTCAGTGGCAGAGCTGGGTCTCCCAGGGAGTAATGCGTGAAAGGGCCTGGTGAAGCGGCCTTGGATGTGCAGCTTCCCCCGGGGTAATCTGGTCACCTGTACGAGCTCATTACAGGTGGAGAAAGGTCCACGCAGCGTGTCTTTAACTAGCTCTCGTCTCCATCGGCACAAACAGAGGAGCCTGGCGAAAACACACCTACAAGGAGCAACCTAAGCGCTGCCGGAGTAGACCAATGACGGATGACAGGGCTCTCGAGCTGTCTCCGGCATCCTGCTGAAATGACAAGCTTGACAAAGAACGTGTGTCACTTGATCCGTGCTTGAAAGAGCGGAGTGGGAGGGGGGCAAGAGAGAGAGATACCCTGAAACTTCTTCTTCCAAGAAGTTTAGCTGGTGATAAAGGAACAGCCGGGGCTGTAAACAAACCAATGCAGGGAACGTTACCATGGTGGGCATCGCCAGTTTTTCCAGTCATCTTCTTGTCCTTTCATCTTTTTCTACAAATGCTGCAGACTCGAGGCAGAGAAACCTCCTGGCTTTTTGTGTGTGTCAGTGCTGAGATCTATCTATCTATCTATCTATCTATCTATCTATCTATCTATCTATCTATCTATCTATCTATCTATCTATCTATCTATCTATCTATCTATCTATCTATCTATCTATCTATCTATCTATCTATCTACCTACCTACCTACCTACCTACCTACCTACCTACCTACCTACCTACCTACCTACCTACCTACCTACCTACCTACCTACCTAAAACTTCCTTCCTTCCATATTTCCCCTCCCTGGGGGGGAAGTGCTGTCAAGTCATGGAGAGCTCCGGGAGGGTAGGTGGGTCTTCGAGGCAAGAGGGCTGACCCTGCTTAACTTGTGAGATTGGGTAAGATCGGGCTAGCCCAAGCTTTCCTTTAACAGATTCAACATCACACTCAACATGCCGAGTCTCCCAATGCATTTCTGGTGACATGTGACTTCTGGGGGCGTGGCAGGGAGATGTGGCCTGCCGTGTTCACTTCCAGGGTTTCTTGAAGTCCGAATAATTGTTCAAGGGTTTCTCCATGGTAAAAAGACTGAGATAGGATGGATTCAGGTGTTGTGTGAATGCTCTGCTCCTGTTCTTTCTGGTGGTTCCAGACTTTTAAAATCCCAACGTATGTGGTTATTGCATGCCTCATTTTGTTGTTTGTCCTACTATGCATAATCCACCTAGCGTCCCTGGGGAAAAGGTGAGCTATAAGGAACAATCAACCAGCATATAGGCAGAGACCTAGAAATCCAAGCAGCACTTTAAGCATCAGAAATGCCCCAAGAGCTTCCATGACTTCTTAACAATTCCATTCACAGCGAATGTGCCAAGCGAATACAAACTCTTTTATGATGTTACAAGCTAACTACAGGATAGGGTGCGTCAGAAAGAGAGAAGAATCATGAAATAATAACAGGGGCGCAATATCCATAGCAGGCTTGCAAGGGGCTATACACACCTTGGCTGTGTTTTTCTCTTTCCCAGATTTCAAGAGCTGTGGATGCACAGCATACACTTGAGCAGAGCCTTTGCAAGACTACGTCAGGCAGAACTCTGGGAATTAAACATCTGGATCCTTCCGTATTTATTTGGTGGGAGTCCCCAGGTTTGTAGTTAACTTTAAGTTCATAAATGAATGGAACCCGTACGATAATGACTCAGCACGATACTGGAGGTATGGGAAACCAGGGGCAGCGGACTGTTTGCATACACACTAAACAACACCCTTCCAATCCACTTTGCAACTGGATTTTGCTGTGCGGAAAGGCGAAATCCACTTGTAAACAGTCGCTGAAGTGGACTGAGATTGCATTATTTAGTATGTGTGAAGGAGCCCATTACAGGGTAAGGGGGATTAGTTGCTCAGCCCCCTGAGAGCTCAAGGAGTCCTGGAGAGGAATATCAGATGCTTATCTCGTCTACAACGCATTGTTAAGAGGGAACCTTGTAATTCCTCTTTATGCAGTTTCTCACCGAAATCCAACAATCTCTTTCTTTCCCACTCGTTTGGAACTTGGGAGTCTGTTTCTAATCAACCGTGTCTGTTTTGATCCAAGGGAGAACGGGAATCTGCACAACTTTTCAGAATTTCGCTCTGTAGGCAGGTGGCATCTTCTCAAGCCTTCCTATGCTCCCATTTTATGATAAACGGTATAGGAAAATCCAGATGTAAAAGCACGTTGAAAGGGCATTATGTGCGGAAGAGTCCTGGAACAGCCCCCTGCGCTGTGGATCATAAAATCAGGGAAAGATCTGAATCTGCAAAAGGGTGCATTGATTTCTCAATGGTTTCTCTTCCTCTATGAAGAGAAATCAAAGAGAAATGAAAGAGAAATTCCTCTTTTAAGGGAGGGGGAGAGGAATTAATGGCTTTTGGGGAAGATATATTCTCCTCCCCGTAACAATACACAGTGTGTTCTTCTATTACTACTTAAGAATCTTCAAGGCTGAAACTGGGGCAAGATTTTGCTCTCTCTGAAACATGGCAAAGGACTTTGTTTTGGGATTCAGACTCTGCCTCTTGAGTTATACAGGAAATATTTTTTGGACTTTAAAGCCACAGCTTCCCCTGCTTCTGTGCCAAAATTTTGGGGTGGGGGAAATGGGGGAGGGATAAACTCTTGCTGACGGAGAGGGCGTTGCGATAGACCAGAATGACAGACAGATACTGACTATGGGAACAAGTACTTTTCAGAATCCTGATCTTAATTAGGGAGTGCCGACAGCCTCCTTTTAATCTTTTAATTTAATACATGCACATTTCCCTACCACTGTCTCCCCCCCTCCCCAAACCGGGAATGCATTTATGTCAAGTCAAGCTACTCAAAGCCATCCTTAACTTATTTATTTATGTGTTTACATTATTCATGGCCTGCCTGCCTTGCTCAAACTGAAGTGCAAATCACTGAAATCAAGAGGACGATCCATCTAATAAGCAACGCAATGGGTCTAGGAACAGCGGAACGGTAAAATGGAGCTGCTGTTGGAAAACCATGGTTAATGGCCTACTACACCAGAGTTGGGCTTTGTACCCTGCTTTTCATTACCCAAAGGAGTCTGGGGAGAGGCACAGATGTCCGATTATTCAACAACAACAACGAAAACTGACTTTTCTTATTTCTCACTTTGCACTTCTGTCCAGGTTCCACTTTTGTATATCAACTTCCTGTTTTCCCCTCTGAAGTCAGCAGTGGAAAAATGAATTCTTGCCAGAGCATGCTTCTGTAACCATAGCAAATACAATGACAGGCTCCTACAACTCTGTGCATTGGTGGGCATTCATGTTGGGACTTTTTAGATGCCCCCTCCAAGATATTCATCTTTCTCCCCTCTGGAAAAAAAACAAAACACATCCCTTCCCTTCTCCTTTAGCCTTCTAGGATAACCCAAATCCTTAGTTAGGGTGTTTTTTTTTTTTGCAAGACTTTTGGAACCACTTAAGGTTTTATGTGTAAAAGGCTTTTATGTGTAAAAGTTGTTTTTCCCCTCTCCTCCAAATTGCCATTACGATGTTTTTCGATGGCTGTTGGGCTCCTTTATTCCACTGAGTGCACCTTTAAAATGCTTTTTTAAAAACGGGAACATTTTAGCCTGTCACTTTGGAGGTTTTACTGTGTTTTGCTCTTTCGACTTGCTCCTCTTAGCAGTTATTCGCTTTAATTGTTATTATTTATAGCTAGCTTGTACCTGGCTTTTCATTCATGGCAAGCTGGTTAGGACACAAATTTCCCCAACAGATAAATAACCCTTTGCTAGCCACAGAGAAGCTGCCTAATGCATCTGACACCCAAGGCTGCCCTGATTGGTCAGAGAAATAACGGCAGCTCCTCCCCAAGAAGCATGTGACTAACAAAGAACAATGGCAACAACCCATCATGGAAGAGCCCTAGCAAAAGACCTCAGGAGGCAAAGAAGCATGTGTTGGCAAGGTCTCATGGGAATTGTAGTCCATGGACATCTGGAGAGTCACAGTTTGGCCACCCCTGATGTAGGAGATGTCTGGACAGCAGAGCACATGGATCATGGCCATGGTGCTCAAAAAAAAGGGAGGGACAAGGCTTTTGATGAATATTTCCCCAAGATGTTCTGTGGAATGTCTACTTAGATGGTACAGCCATCTCTCAAAATAAATAAACTTGTTAGGATGGGGGAGGAGTGGGGAATCAAACCCAGTTCTCCAGATTACGATTCAACTGCTCTTTACCACAACACCAAGTTAGCTTCTACGAGCTGAGCTCTACATCCTGTAGATCCATAACAATCACTCTCAGCTATGCCGAAAAGCTCATGACCCTTCTGTCTTTCGACTGAGTTTCAAATGTTGCCCCCTATTTCCCCATTGCCTCTCTTTCTTTAGGAACAAAAGAAATCCTTGAAATTCACCCCTCTCCTCAAAATTATATATGGGATAAAAAAAATGTGTCGCAAATATTCAAACGCCCCCTGCGCGTAATCTCACCGCTGCCTGGATAATGCGTCCAGAGTGGCATTTCGTAATGACAGCAACTTTCCAACCAATCAATAGTTATTTAATTCCCAACAAGCTCTCGAGTCCATTAAACCTGATTACATTCGCCCATTTCAGTTGGTTGCATTTATTTTTCCTACACCGGCACTTAATCTATAACGGGAATTTATGAGAATTTTCAAATGCTGTTCCAGCATCCATCAGCATATAGCGTGGGGGGAGGGGGAAGAGGTTGTGATTTCCCCAACCTTCACCCTAAAAGACTAATGGCTATGATGACCATCTCAGGGAGGCCCTCGCAGCTTTTAGGCCCCCTCGCCCCCACCATAAACAAAACAAACAAAAAAACCCCACCATGAGTTGCCTAGCCATTGCCAAGAAAATATGCCGTTTCCAATATTGAGAACGGGCAGATCAATAGTTTTCTACTTCATAGAACATGCACATATGGCTGCTATCGAATGTGTTCCCTACTATCAGCATCTATCTGAATACCAATTGTTAAACTCAAAAGGAGCCTCCATATATTGTCACAAACTCCCCGGTAGGGGGGGTTTATGGCACAATTCTCCACCCAAGTTTCTCCTGGAAATGCCGTGATTATACTAAGCAGGTCAGCATTTAAGCTTTCTTCTCTAAGTGTTGACTCTCCCCTCCCAGCTTCTTGTTGGCCAATCATTTAATTTGCTACTTTGCACAAAGATTTAATATCACAACACGTAGCAACCATTGCTACTTCACACACACATGCATTTCTCGTGACTATCAGCGTGGCCCCATGGGCTACTGAGCAGAGGAAGGGCATGCAGGATCTGAGGCTTCTTTGACCTCTGGTTCCATTGGGGAGGTCAGAAACACTAGGTTCAGGGTCAGAAGGCAAAATCTCCATGGCTTGAACATGTGAATTGCCAGCAAAAAAGCAACTGGTGTGTATAAAACTTCCCAATGCAATGCTCCAAACTATGGATTCGGTTCTATAATATAGACATACGTTTCTAAACAGCGGTATTTACTTGCTAATCAATACCATGAATCTCAGCACTGAATATTGACACACAAGTACATCAGCAACCTTACAAGCGAGAGTTTGGTCACACAGTTAAAATTCGGAGCCATTTGAGGTTGTTGGGGTTTTTTATTTTTTATTTTTACTGTGAAGAGCTCTGAGTTTTACAGTTAGAAATTATCATCGCTGACGAAGAACACTTCGAAACATGGTGTTAACCGGTGACTTGTATGATGCTGTTGTACTTGTGTATCAATAGTCAGTGTTGAAATTCATAGTACTGATTAACAAAAAAATCCACTGTTTAGATATATATGTTTATGGTCCTATAACCTGATAAATGTTCGACAATTTTAAAGATATACGTAAAGTTAATTAACTCCCACCTGTCTGGGAAACCCTTCCATGGGGTTTCATAAGACCCTAGTTGAGAAAGTCTGTACTTGAGAAAGAACAGCAATGGCAAAAGAAAATACTTCTTTCAGTGATTAAAACGTGGAATTCACTGCCAGGAGATGTAGTGATGGCCACCAGAATAAACAGCTTTAAAAGGGGATTAGATTGATTCACGGAAGACCTATCAGTGGCTACAAACCATGGTGACTAAAGGAAACCTCCATGTTCACAGTTACTCTCTGTATCTCTTCTAATCTTCTTATGAAGGCCTCTCTGCCCTGTTGTTGGCCCTCTAAAGGTACTGGTTGGCCCCTGTGTGAGACAGGAGGCTGGACTAGATGGACCACTGGACTGATCCAGCAGGGTCCTTCTGATATTATTATGTATATTCTTGGTTTTAGAAAATGGTTTCAATACTTGCAATGTTGTAAGGTAGACAAACACGCCACACTGTTGGAGCCACGCAAACAAACACACATTACTGAAACCTCTGCAACTTACTCTAAACACAACATAATGCTTCAGTGCTGTGATTTCTTCTTGGAGAAGAGTCCTATGCATGTCTGCTCCGAAGTAAGTCCAACAGGGCTTACTCCCAGGTTGTATATGTAAAAAGGGGAGGGAACTGATGCTTATTTAATAAGACTCGAACCTGCTGTTCCAAAGCACTCCAACGGACCACAACACAGTAAGTTACTTTGTCTCGCCAGCTGCAAGGGGAAGGCCAGGTCCCTCGGAAAGCCAGGATGGATCATAAAAGCACTGCCCTGTGGTCAACCCTCGTGGAGAGAGGGGATGAATGTTAAGTAGCCGCCGGATCAATACAAACAAATATAGCTCAACTACGCCATTTATCCAGCCATGAGAGTTGTCAATAGACTGATTAAGGTGATCCATCTTTTTGATTTCCTACTGTCTTCTCTCCGACTACATGAAGGTTTCTTTTTCTTTCTTTTCTTTTCTTTTCTTTCTTTTTTTGTGAGCTCGTATTAAGAAGAATTTGCTTTCTCAACCATTTAAAAAAAAAAATCCAATTATGACTTTTAGTAGGCCAGAGTTATCGGAAGCGACTTCGTCTCACCAGATCAAGACTGGGTGCGAATGGTGAGGATGGTGGAACGATGGCCAACGCAGGAGGTATGTGACAAGACAACGAGAGAAGGCAAGAATTGTCAGGTGCCCCCCGGCCCCCAGAGGCGGTGAGGGGCACGGCTTTCTGGTCCAGGCTGGGAAACTCCTGATGACTTGAGGTTGGGCAGGCCTCAGGGGAATGCACCGCCAAAACATCTCTTTTCTCCAGGGGAACTGATTTCTGCAGTTTGGAGATGAGCCATAATTCTGGGGGGGGGGGGTCCCCAGGTGTGACCTGGAGGCTGGCATGCCTAGAGAATGCTCATTCTTTTTGTGGGCACCCCTTCAACTTCTGAGCATCACAGGAAATATTTTTTGTTATGGCACCAAAAGAGCAGACACAGGGAGCTTCTTGTGGGATTAAGTCAGGGAAGCAAAGCTCTGTGCAGGCCCACCCAGGCCCCTCCTCTATCTATTCCATCCATCCATCCATCCATCCATTTATAGAGATACAGATAGATATATATGATTAATCAACTCCCACGCATTCGGGAAACCCTTCAAGGGCCATCAAGAAACCCCAGGGTTTCACTAACCTCTGGATTAAGTTATGGAATTTGTCACCATGTGATATCGTGAGGACTACAGCATTAAATCACGTTTCACAGCAAGGGTGTGGAAGATAGGATGACTTTGGAGTCAGTAATTCGTAGGGTTGTCATAAATTATCTGACTAGGTTCTCAGAGGATCAGTGGATCAACGGTCCATAAGAAAACAACACAAGAGGCCTGCAATTGGTCACAGTCTGTGCTGAGTCCAGCATGTGAGTTGGTTCTGACGGCATACCATCAATGGACACTTGGTCTCTCCTCAAAGCAGTCGCCATGTCCTCACGCGAGCACATGATAGCTCAGACAAGAACCACATATTTCCTTTATGCTGCTATCAGCGCATGGCTGATTCCAACTGTGGTGGGTCCCGCCACACAGCAAGCAGATACGCAAGGCAGAAAAACGACCAGGTGTGGGAGCTGATTTATTGCCAAACAGAATCCTGACGCATTTTGGACACACAAGGCCGGCCCCGAGGGGTGGGGGGGAGCTGCAAAACTGCAGGAAAAATAATGAGAAGGAACTAAACCCATTTGTGCTGGCATCATTATGCACAATGTTAAAAAAACGCAGGTAATTGCAAAAATGTTTTAAAATGACCCGCCGTGACAAAATGATCAGATTCAAATGATCCATATTTTCAAGTATGCAAACAAGCCAGACATTTCATTGTAAAAGCCTGCTTAGTGTAGACAAGCAAAAATGATAGGAAGAAATAGGATATTCTTACAGACCCCACATAAAATTTTAAAAAAACAGGTTTTTATAAGAACATGTCCAACAATGCTGCTTCCTAACAACCAGATGTAATCATGAAAGACTCCGCCTCGAACTGCTTCCATAACTAAGGCTAATATAGAACTAGAGACAGTGATCCTATTTTTTTAGGGGGACGATCCTTGGGCTGTTTTGGCAGAGCAACGCCTTCAGAAATGGTCCTGGCCAATCACGTATCCAGTGGCCAGATGGAAGCTTTGGTGGGAGGGGGGGAAGCCCCAACTGGCCCCAATCCCTTTTGGAAAACCTTTGGCGGGAGGGTGGAGGGTGCTCTAGTGGTGCCCATCGGGGACGCCTGGCCTACAAAATGGGTCCAATCTAAATGGACTCAGGATGGGCACCAGTGAAGCTGGCAGTGCTCCAAAGAACTATATCCAAATTAAAAAAAAAGAGAGACTAAAACCTGTTTCCAGCAGCAAATGTGATTAATGATATGAATTAAATATGTTTCTGCTCTCCCCCCTCCCCTTCTCCACCCAGCGCAGAATTACTTTACATGTCTGAAACATCTCTCTGCAGGTTAAAATATCATTTCCCACAGTCTCCAGAAAGTGGATGCTTCACATCACTAATTCCAGTTACTTGATTCCTTCCCCCAACCCCAACCTCTCCCCCCCCCACTTGCCGCATAATTGCATTTCAAGATAACAAATTGCAAGGGAGATGCGGTGTGAAGTTCCGTTATTTCATGTCACATTTTGGCCATCTTGAAAGCCTTGCCGCAATTGATTCCTACGTTTCCCAGAAGAAGCTTGGCCAGGGTGATTTAGAGATCTCCCGGAAGCAGCAGGAGGTGTTAACCCGGCCCCTAATGGCTTTAATTGCTTCTGAGCAGGGGATGCGTTTCAACCACCTCTAATGTTTCTGCCGATTAAAATATACCTGAGTGAGGAGTCACACTGCAAGAGCGGGGGCCTGTCTCCCTCAAATGGCCACCCTATTTCGCAAGGCCAGGGTTTCATGAATGGTTCCGGCACCATTCTTACAAATCAAACAACTGCACGTCCACCCTAATTATGAAATCTGGTCCTAGCACTGCTTATGGCCCGTCTAACACTCTCTCTCTTCATAGCGGTGCTTTCCTCAGTTTGTAATCATAATATGAAAGATGTCATGGTGGATTTGGCCAGTGGTCCATCCCATCTGACACTCTGTGGCCAAAACCCAGGTGCCATCAAGAGGTCCACCTGTAGGGCCAGGACTTCAGAAGCCCTCCCACTGTGGACTCCCTCCCCAGCACCAAGAAAACAGATCATCCCTCCCTGCCTTAGACAGAGTGTTCCATCTACACCTTGGGGCCAAGAACCACTAATGGGCTTCTGCTCCATCTGTTCATCCAATCCCCTCTAGAAGAGGTCTCAAAATCCTGTCATTTCCAGAACTCCAGGGGTAACAGGGCACCTGGTCGGGTACTGTGTGACCAGGATGGGTGGGCCATTGGTCTGATCAAGCATCTCTGTTGTGATCTCCTTATAAGTCCAAATACTGTACAACACACAACTCACTGGGTTCATTCAGAGGTGGGAAATGCCACTAAATTCTGCAAAATGGTTATGACAGCTGTTTGTGGAGGCAAATAAATGTATTCCATTTAATACCAAAAGGAAATTCTAGCTTTGTTTTAAAATGTTCTTATGTTCTATGTAACATCTTTTATCAATAATGTATGGCCCATGCATTAATATGTTTTTAGCCTGTATTTGTTGGTATTGTTTTACAGTACTTGGCATTATGCTGTTTTTAGATGCCCCTGTTAAACTTCCAAGAATAGACAAGATCAGGCTAGCTTGGGCCTATATACAAAACCAGACCAACTAACTGAACTGACAAAAGAGTTAATCAAGTCTAGCCTTTGATAATCTTGTGTCCACTCCTCCCAAAACAAGGGGCTGTTTAGGGAACTAATACAGTTCTGTACACTCATATCATAGCGATGATTCAGAGGACATACACCTCAGAGCAAACCATGTGCCAGTTTTCCCCCCTCTGTTGGCACATCATGTGCCTCCTCCAACCGCGCATGAGTGGAACATCCCATGCATGAGCCTTGGTTTTCCCTACTGGATCATGTCCAACCTCCATAGAATAATAAGAACATTTCACAGCCCTTTGGGAACAGCCTAAGAACACACATTTGTTTTTCCGAGGGGGAGGGCTGTCTAGTTTTACAAACAAACGTCCCTTGCTAAATAAAATAAACCCAGAGAAAGAGGGAAACCAAATATTGGTTTGGTCGCGAGAATAGATGAGTACGTATCTCAGAGCATTAGCAGCACAATACACCTTTTCAGAATCACATAATACGGGATCAGCTTGTTTCTGTGTTTCCCTGTTTGAGGAATAGATTGGTTAATAACCCATCAAAGCGGCAAGTCAACCCCGGGAACAATGCACCAGATGTTGACTGTTGTCGTCCACCTCGCCCGGCATAATTAAACACAACAAGGAAGTCGCCCACCCACATAACAAAGGCCAAGCGCGTGCTTTTGGAAGGGGAGGGGGAGAAGTACAAGCCCAGCACAAAGCCACGTTTTCCTGGACACCTGCCTGGGATTAATTCGCGATATTTATATCATTTGTCTCCGTGATGAAAACAAGAATTTCTATTCCCTTATCTGGATGCAGCCATCACTGGGCCGGGTATTAAACAAAAACATATCAAAAGCAAATACCTCCTTCCTCATTATCATATATCATTCCACCGCTTGCAGATGCTGGTCCCATAAAAAAAAAAATACAAGGCAATCAAATTTCTGGGCCATGGAAAGGGGGAGGGGATCTGGACAGTTCTGTCTTTCTACCCCCCAGTGACCGCAGACGCAATCCCATCTTTACAAAGCGAGGCATGCCTTGTAGAATTATTACACAATTTCCTCCTGCTTGCTCTCTCTTCCCCCTCCCTGTACAGTAACAACGGTGCCTTAAGCTGAAATGCAGATTCTTTGTTGTTTAATAAAAGGGCTACAGATGAAATGCCTTTGCTGCTAAATAAATATTGCTTTTTTGTGCCCCGACTGGTCATATTCAAGGGCTGCTCATTTAATTTTCTGCAGCGCATCAAAGAACAATTCTGTGTCAGACAGCTACATTCCTGCGGTCAGACAAATACCTTCTCGACATACGATGTTATTGAAAGACTGCAACGCCACAACGACCACGTCAGTGTGGGGTCAGACACTGGGGTGGCAGGACCACGTAGTGGGAACTGTGGGAACGAATGTTTAGGTAGATCAAAACATCATGTACGCAGCTGCTAGGCTCTTTCAGAAAAGGGGGCTTGGCCAGTGAGGAGCATGGCTACAGGACTTGCCACATCCAGAGTGGGGAACATCTGGAGATTTTGGGGGTGGAGACTGAAGAGGGTGGAGTTTGGCCATTTACCCCAGAGAGACAGATTTCTGTCGCCTGGAGATCAGCAGGTTGTGTGAATGATCTCTCTCTGACACTGTCTTTAATGGAATCAGAGTACTGGCCCACCAAAGTCAGTGCTATCTCCTCAGATTGGCTGTGGCTCTTCAGGGTCTCAGATAAAGGATCTTTCACATCACCTTTTAACTGAAGATGCCGGAGTTTGAACTCGGGACTCTCTGCAGGACACAAGGATGCTCCACCACTGAGCCATGCCCCTAACACTCACCGGAAAGTCTAATATTTCCCCAAAAAGCATGCAGGAGTGCTACAATAAACACCGAAGAAAGAGGAGCAACAAGCATTTTCCGTCCTCACTCCAAGGGCTTCCAGAAAAGGGGAAATAAAATAAAATAAACTGTAGGGCCTGCAGAGATGGTGCCAGGGAGTTCCAAAGAGTTTGGGTCTGGTAGCCAAACAAGCACACCTCTTATTCCCAGCCAGAACTTGGACAGAATGACCGATATCCAAATGACACATTTCCCAAGGGAGTGACACTGCTATAACAACATGTAAATTCAAAGGCAGGCTGCATCACTAAATGGGCATGATTTATAAGCTTGTGGTACAAATATCGGAGGTTGAAACAACCAGAGGTCTTCCTGCAACAAATAAAGCAGCATGGGAGTTTGTTTTTTTGAGGAAGCCCTCTTCCTTGGGCCTCAAACAGGACTACTACGAAAGAAACCAGTTTCAGATACCCACCCTTCCTAATCCTATGTATATATTTGTGCACATATGCGTGTCTGCATGTTCCGTACATGTGAGCCATGAAAAAACAAATTTCCCTGCTTGCTGTATTCACCTGCCACACTCTTGGCCAGACAGACACCAAACTCTAGTCCCACCACCCATGTCAGAGAAGACCTGGACTTTCATAACAGAAGGGGCATTCCAGTGAAGATTCCCAAGGTGCCTTTCCTCCTAACCGGTGGGTGGAGCCTGGAGAGGGAGGAGTCTGCAATACTGATTGGAAAACCTTTATTGTTAAATTTAAGGCCCAAATTAAATGGCACGTTTGTTATGGCTGCATACTTCTCCTGCAGGCAAACAAGGGAACAGAAGTTGGGTCATGTCATTGGGCTAGATCTTAAAACCCAACTTAATACCCAGACCTAATACTCCTTTTTGGGGGTAGTAGGTCCAACTTCGACCGCTGGGCCCCACCCCATTCTAGAACACGTTCCAAACCCCTCCCTCCTCAGGCCCCACCCTCCAAATACCCGCCTATTTCCCAACTCAGAGCAGGAAGCCCTGCGGACAATACAGTCCTTGCACATCCTTTCACCCCAGCTTCGAGTCACCTCCCTCTGGCTCCAGAAATTAACACCTGAGACAGTTAACGAAAAAAGAAGAGCAACTTAAGATATTATATTTTTTCCCTCCCCCAAATAAAAAAAAGCATTACCCTAATTTTAACATGTGCGTTATGTTAAAAACGGGTGCCCCGGCGGGTGTTTATGGCCGTTTTATCTTAGCTAAAAGACACAATTACTTTGTTTACTGCAAGCGTGCGTTTCCTCGGTACATTTTTCCCCCCATGGCTTATGCATTAAGTCTGAGGGAGCGGGGGCCTAATGCGATCTGCATCTCTTTATGCTAATAAAGCCCCCGCCCCCCGCCCCCACCCCACCCCCACCCCACACGCAGGCCGCAGCCTATTTTCATTGACGCCACCGTGAGTAAAACAAGAGACACGGAAATGGAAATCTAATGGAAGCATCACGCCGGTTGTGAGGAAAGCCAATCAACCCTAAAACAGCTGAGATTGATCTCATCCAGAAGTTCATTCATTCTTTATAGAAAAGCAATGGAAATATTCTTAGGTGAATCAGATTTATTAGAGAGAGAGAGAGAGAGAGGGGGGGGCTCTCTCGCTCTCCCCCCTCTGAAAGGTTGTAAAGCACAGAGTGCTTTTGATTTATGAAGGTACCAAAACCAACACGTTAAGCAAAACAGCTCAGCCTGCCAGGGTCCTGTTCCCCCCGCCCCAGCCCTCCCAGAAATTCCTTTATTAACCTGCACCAGGCACCATTGGTGAGCAGAACCGGTGGTACAGGGTGTATAAATCATTAAAATTATGCTGTGAAATGGCTCAGATCCCCCGTGCTAGCTAAGAGACCTTCCTTGCGCAATGGGGGCTTCGGGCATGGAATTGGCTGCGATGAAATGTAGTCCATCACATCCCGAAGCAAACGCTTCCCGGTAGATTTCCTTCCAGTTCTGCTCCCCCCCTCCCCTCCTGCTTGCCCCAGCCGGCCTGCTGGACCAACAGAAGCACAGGGCCGTTTCCCATCCACAATATTAGAAGACTGCATGCCCTCCAAACATTTCACAGTTGGAAAGGGGGAAACGCTCACCATCTCGTCTCACCCTTGTTCTCACGCCAAGGAATGCTGCGAGTGGGTCTCTCTCTGAGAAAGCACACATGCTCCACGTTGCTAAAGGCTATCCTCCATTACAGCCGTGACCCTCTTCGTTGCATTGGAAGAGTTCCCAGATCTAGTTGGGAAATTCCCCTTAGATGTGTGGAATAGAGACCGTGGAAGGCGGAGTTTCGGGAGGGGAGTGACTTCGGAGGGGAATTTACTCTCCAAGGGTGAAATTTTCCCCATGGGGGGCTCAGATCTCTTGTCTGGTGACCAGTTGGCATCTGGGTTTCCCCCCCCCCATAGACATAGAGCAGTTAAGAGGCCTCCATGAAACATGGATCCTGAGGGACTGCTTATATGAAATACTTAGAATCACAGAATCTTAGAGTTGGAAGGGACCTCATGGGTCATCTAGTCCAACCCCCTGCACTATGCAGGACACTCACATCCCATAATTGATGATATTGCGACATGACTCATTTGAGAATAAAACCACCGAGGATGAAGGAAACATTGAAAATGGGCTATCAAGAAAAAATTGTGTTTATCTGGTACCCGTTTTGGTTTGATTTATGCTTTCCCCCTATAATATCAGAGATATGAAGATAATATCTATTGACTCTTAATGATTGAAGTTCTATACTTTTTTCAATAAATTGGAACAATTTTAAACAAAAAAACGATTGCTTTTTTGATAGCCAACCGGTTGAAATTTTTCTACCGTGTGGAGGTTGGCAGTCCTGTATCCCGGGCATAGCGTGAACCCATAAGCTGACCGTCTCACCATCTTATTTTGATTTAAAGAGTGTTTTAATAGAATGCTTAATCTCAGGATGAACCTGGATGTCCCATAAGGAATTGGATAAACACTCCACAGGCACGTTAGCTTTCTGGATGGATGGAGAGAAATAAGCTGGCCTCACATGTTCATGAGTGGACGGGTGTTTTATCACACCGGAAGCACATTAAAACACATTGTCCGATGTGTGCGGAATGAGCCCCTGACAGAGAACGCACCTGGCACCCAGAAAAATTTGGGTTGATCCTGCGTTGAGCACGGGGTTGGACTAGATGGTCTGTATGGCCCCTTCCAACTCTATGATTCTGTGATTCTGTGAAAATTCTTGTCCTCTACATTGCTGGGAATGGCCTTCTTCTGTCCAGGACCTTGGAGAGCTCTCGTAAGATGGAAACAGACCGATGCTTTATGCAGCAGTTTCTCATGGGATGGGGCATGGCTCATTCGCAGAGAACCTAATTGACACACAATTCCTGACTTCAGATTCCAGTTATCACAGGTGGGCTGTTCTCTTCCACAGTCTAGAGGCAGACTGATGCTTCCCTGGGAGGATCTAAGCAGTCACCATTCTAAGCAGAATGCAGGATGCTTATACAGATAACCAACTTGGTGTAGTGGTTGGGAATGCGCACCCAGTTACGGAAGTCGGTCCTACCCACAGACCCTAGCCCAACTTCCTGTTGGGGTCTGCTGACCGGAAGTCTTCTCCAAACGCACGCCTTTGGGCCTTTCTCATGAGCTTCCGGCAGCCTGAGGGTCACTGCTGAGATGTTTACACCATCCTTATGTGCCCGTTTGGTCTTTAAGCAGCCATTCGGCATAATAATAAAGATTAGAAGAATAGGCTTGCGTTGCCATTCTCCGACCCAGGCGCATTACACAGTAATGACATTCTGAACGGAAACAAATGAAGCCCCTGCAGGGCTATTTTGTCAGCTTTGGAAAGTAAATAACTTTGCTTCTGACAAGAGAGAGAGAGGGAAGGAGGGAGGCTGTGAGGGAGGGAGAAGGAGACAAGAGTTCCCCCCTCCTGCTTCTGTTTCCCTACTTGCTCCTCCTGCCACCCCGCATGAATGGAGAGCTGCGGCTATGTTAAACCCAAAGACACGGTTCGTGCAGGAGTGAATCAGAAGGGGAGCCATTCAGAAGGAAAACAAAGGCTTCGGCAGATCTCGACGGGAATATCCTGTTTTCGAATATTCTCCCTCTTGAGCCCCCTGTGCGGATGTTACGATCAATGTGAGAAGGGTAGGGTTACTATCTTCCAGGAGGCGGCTGGATTATAAGTGGGTGGGCAGGAGGGGTTGTGTCCATCCTTGGCTCTTCTAGCCTTTTCTAGCATGCCCAGGGGAATGCCCATTGCTGCTTTGAGATTGAGTGGTGAATTTCCTCCAGACCAGTCTGGGCAGGGATCCTGGTGTGTGTGTGTGTGTGTGTGTGTGTGTTTTGGAGGGGAGGCATCATCTGGGCCTCAGTGGGGTCACAGTGGGTGGGCAAGTCTTTGTGAATTTCCTGCATTCTGCAGGGGCTGGACTAGATGACCCTGGAGGACCCTTCCAAATCTATGATTTTAGGATCCTCCTACTACAGCTGTTCAGGGGATGGACAACAATTCTTTTGGAGAAAATAAACCCTGTGAAAGGTGAACTCTATGGTATTATAGCCAACTGAAGTCCCTCCCCTCCCCAAACGCTGCCAACCCCTAGAGGAGACCTGATGCTCCAGTTAGCCCAACCACCTGGAAGATCTTACAACATGCAACACCTTACGACATGAGATCGACAGTTAGCATGTGCTAACTGATAAACTACTGCAAATTACCATACAAAGAGGATCAGACCAGTGGTCTACCCAGTCCAACATCCTGTCTCACTGAGTGGCCAGCCAGTTCCTCTGGAGGGCCAACAACAGGGATAGAGGCCAAGGCCTTCCTCGGATGTTGTCTCCTGGCTCTGGGATTCAGAGGCTCAGAATAGATGAGAAGGTTTAGGGAACGGAAGACAAGGATCTCTCAGGATAAGTGAACAAAACACTTTTGACTGTAAGTCAGATTTAAATCCATCAACACATACAAAACTAGAAGGAGGCAGCTAACCATGAAGGGCTAGCCACTTTCCCATTCCGCCAAACATCAGCGAGACTCCGTAGACACAACCCAGATGACTCTGCTGAAAAACTGTTTCAAAACTTGGCCAAAGTCCAACGAATTATGGTCTGTCCACCATTCTGCTTGCAATTCTAGATTCAATCTAGCCTGAACTCTCCCTAGAAACTAAAATTATTAAATGTAGGTGAGAGTATTTCGGTCACATCATGAGAAGGGAAGAGTCACTGGAAAAGACAACAATGCTAGGAAAAGCGGAAGACCCAACCAGAGATGGATTGACTGAATCAAAGAATTTACAAAACCATATAGCACTTTGGAGGACGGTAATCCAGAGGGTTGCTGACAGACGCAAGTTGTTAGCATCTTGACAGCACTAAATACACACTGTTTTACAAGAACAGGTGCAGTCACCGAATGGAACCGATTGGCAGCATGGAAAACTCACCTGTTATTCCCAGGTTGATCTACACATGCACAGGGACCCACATGGCTCTGTACTGTTCACAGATTTGACCAGACTATCTGCCTGTTCCAAGGTGCTCTATGCATCTCTCATGACGATGCTACCATGAACTGAAAAACGAGTTGGGCGCGACTGATGCCCCCTTGACCCAACTTTGAGCCAAACTTCCGGTTGGATGGCTGATTTATTTATATGTACACAACATGAGGAAATTGACTGCCAAATGAGCGATGATTTACAATCTTAAAAAAAAAAAAGAATGAGAATGCATTATAAAATGTATAATGGTCAACGAGGACTTAGTCTCACGAATGTTGGGCTAAATTTAAGGTCTAGAGCAGCCTTTCTCAACTTCTTTACCATTGAGAAACCCCTAAAACATTCTTCAGGCTCTGAGAAACTCCAGAGGAGGCAAGATGGTGCAGAACATGGTCGGGAAGCATAGGGCCCCTCCCCTTCCCACCCCCTCTAGGCCCATCAGCCATTTTGGGAGGGGGTGGGTGGGTCGACTTGACTATATATGGGCATATCACCAGATAAAGGTTTTACTGTTTTTGAGTGGGGCATCCTTCTGCTTAGAGCCTCTTGTGGCACAGAGTGGTAAGGCAGTAGACATGCAGTCTGAGGCTGGGAGTTCGATCCCAGCAGCCGGCTCAGCCTTCTATCCTTCCGAGGTTGGTAAAATGACTACCCCACTTGCTGGGGGGTAAACGGTCATGACTGGGGAAGGCACTGGCAAACCACACCATATTGAGTCTGCCATGAAAATGCTGGAGGGCATCACCCGAAAAGGGTCAGACAGTGCTTGCACAGGGGATACCTTTACCTTTACCTTTATCCTTCTGCTTTAGGGTCTGGGACATTTCTGCCAGGCTTTCACCCAGTGAAAAGGCCCCTTCAAGAGCACATCATATTTCCAGTTTAAGTTGCTCTGATTATAAAACCCAATCGTCTGCCTTCAAGACCATTTGGTCCCAGCAGATGACCCAACCCACCGGGCAGCACAAGGGAGAGAAGAAGCAGCCTTTTGCTTTAGAGAGCTTACAAGTCAAGGACAGCTATCATGGGTGAAACGCAAGAGGGGGAGGGAGAAAGACGGGGATTGTGGCTCATACTACCACACTGCTGCCTATCACTGTAAGTATGCTCCGGCTAGGCAGTTTCCACACCATTTAACATGTCATGTTCAAACGCGTATGCTTTGTTTCAGATTTGTTCCAACTGTGTTATAGATTTCTGCTTGTCGTTCCCCCCCTCCTGGATTTCTGCCGTGCAAACTTTATTGAACACCCCATCCTGACACCTGTACTCGACTTTACAGTCCGCCTGGAGTCCTCACGAGAAAGACGGCCTATGAATAATGGAATAAAACCATTGAGCAGAGATGAAATAGAGGCAGGAATGCCTCTGTAGGATGAAATCTTCCCGGTTGCGTATTCCCCTGAGGAACAGGAGGTTTCCGATTGATCCAGGAAATGTTTGAATGATGCTGCTGGCGAGGAAACCATGTGACCGGATGGCCCCTGATGACCGTCATCCATTAGGAAGGTGCGACTCAGATAAACTTGTTGGGAAACTCAGAGTCTCAGGAAGCTTCTGCAGCTCTAGCTGTGTGTTGCTGGCACTCCTTAAGAGGGGGGAACAAAATCTTTCCAGGGTGAAAATGGGAACCGCTATCTGCATTGCAAACTACTTTCTAGTTAAAGACGAAGCAGGTTGGTATTGAAGTTTCGGTTCAATTGCCTTCGATCTGCCGGTGTCCAGCCTGAGAAATGGCTCCATTTAAGAGGAATTACCCTTTGTACAAATCACTTCACTATTTAAAACAAACCACATGCATCATCATTAAGTAGGGGGGGGTGGGATTTACCAATCTCATGATATTGACAATGGCGCATCGGCACAATGGAAGGGATGTGTAGGGCTTCGCAATGTCTGAGTTTGCAGCTTCTGGCGTCTCCTATGGACTGCCTCCTATGGGCGCTGTCCTTTTAAGTCTCCTTGCAGGGTTCTCAAAATGCCTGCTGGTGTTCACACAAATCCCTACCGGATGGCCTTAGCATTCAGCTAAAAACCAACAACCAACAACCAAGAGGGATGGAATCACCGTTCAGAGGGACTCACTCAACCCCTATCGATCTTCTCAGGTTGTGTTTGTGTGATTTGTTTTTTTGTTTGTTGGCTTTCCAAAGTCAGATCAATCTAGGATGTCGAAATTATCTCAAAGGACGGTGTTCAGGGACACCTAGGGATGCCAGACAAGTTTCACAGACAAGAAGCACCGTGCCTGACAGCCCGGGAAGTGTGAGGAGTTGAAACACCTTTTTAGGAGATATGGGACATGTGGGGGGCAAGGGATGCTATTGGTCTTGCGACGCAGATGTTGGGTGATTGAAGGAAGATTGGGCTCCCACATGCCCGGGCCAAATTTTAGAAACAGCAACTTTCATCTCTAAAGGCAGTCTCTACTGAACATTCCTGGGTACGATTCTAAATCTGAAGAACGCACCTTTGAAAGATCAGGGTTGCTCTTCTGCGTTCAGTTAATATGCTGGAGTAAGAGGTAAAGTTAAAGGTGATCGAGAGGATCATCAAATTGCCACTCCTCCATCCCCAACCCATTCAACCTTTTAATGAAGATTTTGCCCCCCCCCCTCATTCATTTACAGTAAACACAGGACCAAATGGACAGGCCTCTGAAGTTAACCATTTCATCTGCTACGATTACACGGAGCCTTTCACAGCACTGGAGGGAAAAACCCTTTTTTAAAACAAAGCTGCGTTTTACATGCCTGTAAAAAAAACAAACAAAAAAAACCCTCTCTTCTACAGCAGGATTAAAACACACCTCTCCCATTAGCAGGAGAAAAGCGATTATCTCTGTGTCTTTTTGAAAACGCATTTCCGAGAATCCACAAAGAACCTCTTAAACCCTGCAGGTTTGTTTTCCCATGTAACCAAGGGAGAAATAAGAGCAAAAAAAAATAAAATAAATAAGAATAAGAACCACCCCTATTAGTTCTTATGTGTGTTAACAAGGGGGTGGTCAGGGGTGGGAAAGGAGATCATACTGTAGATTATTTAAAAAAAAAAACTCCAGGACAAAAAACCAGCTCTGCTTCCAAAAACCCACATGATTAATATCAATAGGAACATGTGGCACCTATTTAACAATAACTGAGGAGGGCATAACATGTAAGCCGTGTGGTGTGACAATATCTCCAAATATTAGGGAGCAGAGTTGCAGGGGGTGGCCTCAGCATCACCGGAGCAAAGCCAGGGGGAAACTTTAACCCCCCCACACACACACGCACCAATTGTGCCTTCAGCAGTAGAATGTGAGCGACATCTAGTTTGAGGTTTTATGGTTACTGCGCGTTATCAACGCACGCTGAGGAAATGCTACATACAAGCAAAGGATTCTGTTTGTTTCATGTAGACACCAAAGGCCACGAGGCTTCCCCCTCCCCTTCCCCAATTAAACAGAGGCTGAAGTCTCAGGTGTGACCGGGACTGGAATGGAGATGAAATGCAAGTGGTTAAAAGGGATGTTCTCGCAGAGATCAAACGCAAAAAGGGTTTTTTAAAATAAAAAAGCAGACTCATTTGTGGCTGGTCCAACAACACGGTCAAGAAAATACGGCAAACCGTCCTTCGGGTGGCTAATGAGGGAAACAAATATGGCTGCAGAAGGCAGATCCAGGAAAAAGAAAAAGATAATAACTCTCAAATCTAAGTTTATACACAATACTTAAGAAGTAGCGAAACCATTTTAGGAGGAAGGCACAGCACAGAAAGTGGGTCCACAGCAGAGAGGTTGTTTTAAAACAGGCCAGGGTTGTTTTAAGCAAAATCCCATCCTGATGCTAAAATCCCATCCTGTCTGAAATGCTTTTCAATTTTTTTTTTTTTTTTGGGGGGGGGGCGTCTCTGGCAGAATCAAAGCCACAGTATTGGCCACTTCCAGGCACTGTTCACAAGGGCTAATATTCTCCTAAACAGGGAAGCGTCCCTCGAACCCTGGCTCGGGGCCGCAAAGAGAATTGGCAATTCAGCACGGAGGAGAGATCGCTTCCAAACCCCTCCTCTCCCCCTGCCTCCCCCCACCTCACATTTATGTAATCTTTTAGCAGCTCCTTGTGTGGCCGGCGTGACCTCTGACCTTGTGCCACGTTGGCCTTTTCAAAGGCTGCCTCCTGCTTCTTTTAAATTGCCGTCCAGGAGAAGTTCAAGGAACAGCAGCGGGATAGAGGAATGCTTCCCCCCCCACCACCCCCGCCCTGCACACACACACACACACTCAGCTTTCTGATGATCTAAGGCAGCCAAGGATAAAGAGAAAAGGGAATTCCCAAATGCAGCATGTTTTTTGTTGCTGTTCCTTTGGGTTTTTTTTTTTTAAGAGGGACGCAGCATGCAAAGCCCCGAATACAGAACACTGGGCTACATTTTAAGACATGGATTTAGTTGGCTTTCAGCACTAATTATAATTGCAAGAACACAATGCCCTCCCACGCGTACACACATCCCAGTCTGCAAAAAGCACAAACCTCCCTCCTTTTTAAAACAATGTACATGTCCTTTTTCTCGATGCCAATCTGGGATACAGGCCACAGGTGCACCCCTTTACAGGTCTCACTTATTTCGAAATATATTGCTTTCCCCTCCCCCTCCCCAAAATCAAGACTTTTCATGCCCAGCAAGGCTTGCACCTATTAATAAACAGTCCTGCATGCACGCTAGACTCCTTCAGCAGGATTCAAAGATAGTTTGGAATGTGTCTGGTATTTTAAAAAAATAATGAAATGGAAGACAGTGGAAAGAAAACAAAACAAAACTTCAGCTCAGCACAAATCTCCGTGCAACATCCAAACCGCGACGGTAGCTGCTCGGGTGTTAATGGATAAGTGGCACTATACAATACGCTTCAGCTGAGCTACCGTAAACACAGAGAGCGAGAGAGAGACGCACACGGCCCAATCAAACAGAAAGGGACTGAATAAATACAATTAATCCCATTTGCATGAGGAGATGTTTCAATCGTGCTTCTGAGACCTCAAAGCGCCTCTGTCCTGTACCAGCCAGCTCAGCTTATGATCAAGATGTGCAAAGAATGCACATTATAGGGTTTTTTTTTTTAAACTATAGTGCAAACACATCTTCCTCCCAAGCCAGGACTTGGGAGAGAAAGAGACGTGTCACTGATTTCAATGAGGTTTACTTTGGAGTAAGCAGATTTAGCCGTTTGGGGGCTCTTTCACCACCTGCCTCCTCTGAGCTCAGAGGCAAGAGATAATAGGATGGGGGGGGGGAGAGATACGCTTTTAGGACACACGAATAAAGGAACGACGGAAAGAAGGTTCTAAAGGGATAACCAGAAAGGAAGGGGAACACTAATTCCTGCCGGTACAATTCCTCCCAATACAATGCTCATTTGCAAATGTCCAACGGTGACCTGACACTTTCCAGAGAAGCCCCCACCAACTTCTGCAAAACACTCGTACACTTCCTTTACGACAGATTTTCTACCTGGGTCAGATGCCCAAACTTCACCTGCCCAACTCCTGGGGTAGGGGGTGATCCTCGACCTGCACTCAGACTTCAGAAAGACAGTTTTGGGGTCCAGGAGGAGGGGAAGAACTGAGAGCAGGGTGGGTGAGAATTTGCAGCTCCCTCCCAACCCTCCCTCAGTCCGGATGGTCAGAAGTCTGTGCACCACGGTAGCCAACACACAGTCCTACACACAGACATTCCCTACCCGAACAGCAAATAAGGGACGCCGTAGAAGATGCCCGGGAAACTTGCTCTCTTTTTGGACAGCTCCCCCCCCCCCACACACACAAGCCTGCCCCCCAAAGCAAAGCCTGAGAAGTGTGTCTGCTACAGATTAATTTGTTATTATTTTTCCCCGGGGTGGGGAGGAAGAGAAGCATTATTCAAATGCATGCGTCCACACAGACCTCCCTGCACATGACAATTACACATTCTATTCAGGCAGAAAGATTCTTTTTTCCACTCCACAAGGTACAGACAATGCAGAGCAGCTAGAAATGGCCAAACCGGCAAAGAAAAGGGGGTGGGGGAGAAGGGAGGGAGGGAGGGAGGGAGGCAGAGAGAGAGAAAGAGGAAGAGAGAGAGAGAGAGAGAGAGAGAGAGAGAGGGAGGAAAAGTTGGTCCGACTTACCTGCTGTAAGTACATAAATGTCAAGGCACAGGACAGCTGGGGACACATACCAACATTCGGAAGCGCTACGCAAGTTGTTCCTGACAAAGGGTGTTGCATGTTGCTGTCGCAAACTCGATGCAGGCTGAGTGAGGGAGCTTGCATGCGAGCAAGATGTTTCCGCTCCCTCAGAACAGAACCTGGTTCTCTCTCTCTCTCTCTCTCTCTCCCTCTCCCCCTCTCTCTCTCTCTGTCTCTCTCTCTCCCCCTCTCTCTCTTTGCTCCCCCCCTCCAAGATCACAACAAACACACTCTACCAAATGCACACACCCCAAAATACCTCCACCCCCCCCCAGTGCCTTAAGCTGGTCTTGGGGTACCCCCCTCCCAAATGCCCTCCCGATGAAGCCCTACAGTCATTTGTCAAGGGAGGGCCATTGGGTTGCCATGTCTTGCCTCCCCCCTTCCTTGAACCTTACCCCTAAAAAAATAAAAGGAAGAAAGACCTGAGAGAGAGAGAGAGAGAGGTAGGATGGAGAGAGGGGAGGGGGGGATTTAATGATAATAAAGAGAGAGAGAGAGAGAGAGAGGGAGAAGAAGAAGAACAGTCAGCCTACAGCTTATAAGTCTTGTGACTGAACCTCCCCCGCTATGTCAGCCAAAGTGTGGAGGGTGTTTCCCCCCCCCCCTCCATGCTCTCTGCAATAGAAGCTTCTGTCTTGTACAGAATGAAAGAGAGAGAGAGAGAGAGGGAGAGATTCAGGGAGACTTCCCTTATGGTGCCACTGATTCTCATTTGTCAAATGGGTCCTAGCCACGGCAGGGTCTCTTTCCCACTCACCAAAATTCAAATAACTGCATTTTTAAAATCCCCGGAGAGGGTGGGGAAGGAGAGGCAGGAGAGAGAGAGAGAGAGAGAGAGAGAGAGAGAGACGCATCACATGCAGCCATGAGGTTTGGACAGGGACTGGGAAAGGTTTTTTTTTTTTTATGATTCACCAACGACAAACCCCCCTTTCCTTATGATGGTCCCCCCTCCCTCTTGCAGCCCCACCGCTAGGAAAGGGAAAAGGGGTTTCCTCCTTCTACGGCAGCAACAGAGCAGGCAGAATGGAGGGTACAGAGGGATGATCCATCTATTGCAAAGTCTGGACCCCCCCCCCCCAAGAAAGTTAGATGCTTCTTAGGCCCCTCTTATTTCTATCCTTCTTCCCTCTGCTTAAAAGCATGCAGAGAGAAAACCACAAAGAGAGTGAGAGAGAGAGAGAGAGAGAGAGAGAGAGAGATCTGTACACAGATGGATTTTATACGCCTGACGTGAAAGGGGAAGGTTTGATCCAGTTTATGCTGAGCTTTTTTACATTAGAAGTACAATCTAACATCTGCAGATGAGAACAGGGAAGGAAGGGGGAAACAATTTTTTTTTAAATATATAGTTTTGGAGGGGTGGTGATGTGATATTTCTAGGTGCAGGTCCCAAATCACAAACGCTCAAACTGAGTTGCAAATCTGAGATTATCTGGACGCAATCTGACGAAGAGACAAGCATTTGAAACCCACGGGACAGATATTTATGCACAGAGAAAGTCTCTATTTCTTACAGTAGACCTTGTGATTCCCTCCCTGTACCCTCTGCATTTTTACAGAAGCTGGTTAAAAATAATAACTATGCTATGAAAAATTAGATTAGATGGGCAGTGCAGGGGAATTTCAAAACATAAAAGCCACATTATGGAAAAGCCCCTTCTTTTTCCTTACATGAACAAAACCTATAAACCATTGTTTGTGATTTTTTTTAAAGATATCTCATTTAAGATTATCAAGCATGTCCAAAGGATAATCTGTTACAAGAAGCTATTTGGCAGATTACAAAAACAATTAGTCAGTTTGGGGATGGGAAAATCTCGTGTTTACTTTTTTACCTAAGAGAGACTAATGTCCCTAATTTGAATTAGTATTCAGTTGTTGAGGACAGGTTCCCCACACCTTTTATTTTATGGAGTAATAATTATTCATTAATATATCTAGTTAAGTCTGTGCAATAAAATGGATGTGATCTGAAAATTAAGTCGTTTTATGCCCCCAAATTTGTCCTTGAGGTCAAATTTCTGATTCCCTCCACCTCTTCTATGTACATGAATAAGATGTAACAAAAGAGAGCCAGTGTTATTCAAAATGGATTTTGACAAATTTATTGAATTATTCATCCCTCTGCAAGAAGGCCAGATCTCAGCAAATTATACAAGGTTTTTTCCTCTATTCCCCTCTCTTCTCAAGGTTCCTTTTGAGAAAGAACTTCGCCAACATCCAAAGAGTATGTAACAACTCCCCTCCCACCCCATGGAGAAAACAACTTATACCAAGAAACAGGGAAATTTAAAGCCAAGGGGAAACACCATCAATCCAGCCCCATATCCACCACATTCAGTGTCATTTCCTGATGTCACAAATCCAGCAACCACACATCTCCTTTTGACAATATATTCCCCCCTTCTCAAGACTCCACCAAAATAAAATGCATACAGATCACCCCTGGATCCCTGAGATTCCACCTGCACAGCTCTCCACCTGCAAAATCAACTGACTGCCGTAACCCCACCCACGCAGCCACAGGGAGGCCCACCTCCAAGCTGATATCGGCCTGTCCTGCCCCGGAAAGAAAGTCTCTAGCAAACCTGTGCTCCTGAGCATGCACCTAGGAAAGGCTAAGAAATAAGGTACGCCTAGACTTACAAATCAGGGATTTCTCTTAGGCGCGGTGAAGCTTCATGCCTTGATAATGCACTAGGAGGTTCAGTTACTGAACAGCACAAATTAATTCAAAAGGTTAAAAGAGAGAGAGAGAAAGAGAGAGAGAGGAGAAAGAAATTAAAAGCCGACATACACGGACACACAAAGGGAGGGAAGGAAGCAGAAAGCGGAACGTAAAACCAAGTCCTTTCCCCCACCCTCGCTCTCCCTCTTTTTCTTTTCTCCCCCTTCCATTCTATCTCTGCGCCTAAAGCAATCTCTTGTTCAGACAGGAGTATCTCATGCTCGTCCCCCTCCATTTCTAGCACAGTAAACATGCTATTCGCAAATGCCCCGAGCCGATGGAATTTCTTTCTTCTCCTTTTTTTTTTTAAATACATTTAAAAAGCCCATTTTCAGAAGCCACCTGATAAATAAAACATAGGGATTTAATAAGACCCTATCAGAATGTTTAATGGGGGAAAAACACAAATACATTGCATAACAGGCTAATAAATCCATTTGCTCTCTACTTTATGCTAAGGGGAAGGGGGTGGGTTCAAAATCCGGATGCTTGATGGCTAGCCTACTTGGAATTGTCCGTGGTGATCAATGTTCACAAGGAAAAAGCTTTATTGCCGGGGCGGGGGGGGGGGATACACAAAATGGTTGTTAAATAAACTCTTTTTCCAACCAATTATGGGGGGGGGGGGTTGCTGCTGTTGTTGGTAAGCCTTCTATAACTTGCTGTTCTTTCAGAAAGCTTGGTTCGGGGGTGGAAGTGAAAATAATCTTATGGCTAGCTCTGGGTCTGATTCCCCTCTCCGGGAAGCCGGAAGGAAAGGCGATTGTAAAGTGGGTGGAGACTCCTTAAGGTAGAGAAGAATGGGGTATCACAAACCTACTCCTCTTCATCATCTTCCAGAGGTCCCTTTCTACTTACCTACATTTGAGTAAAACCTGGAGGAGCTTGATGGCAAGATGTTTCCCTCATCAAATGGCATGACACGAAGAAGAAGAAGAAGAAGAAGAAGAAGAAGAAGAAGAAGAAGAGGAAGAAGAGTTGGTTCTTATATGCAACTTTTCTCTCCCTGAAGGAGTCTCAAAGTGGCTTCCATTCGCCTTCCTTTTCCTCTCCCCACAACAGACACCCTGTGAGGTGGGTGAGGCTGAGAGAGCCCTGATATTCCTGCTTGGTCAGAACAGCTTTATTAGTGCTATGGTGAGCCCAAGTCACCAAGCTGGTTGCATGTGGGGGAGTACAGAATCTAGATCTTTGTTTTACAGTCATTTAGACCAAAATTTAGACCAAAACCACAACTGGTTGGGTTTTCAAGGCAAGAGACATTCACAGCCCTGGTATTTCTTGGAGGTCTTCCATCCAAATACTAGCCAGGGTTGACCTTATTTCACTTCCAAGAAGACTGGACTAGCTTGGGCTAGCCGGGCAGTGCACTACTTGGCAAAAGGTAAAGGTCTCCCCTGTGCAAGCACCGAGTCATGTCTGACCCTTGGGGTGACGCCATCTAGCATTTTCTTGGCAGACTCAATACGGGGTGGTTTTGCCATTGCCTTCCCCAGTCATTACCGTTTTCCCCCCCAGCATACAAGCTTTTACCTTAAGGAGCCTCAAATCACATCATCCTTCCTTCCCCCAAAGCAGACACTTTGTTGAGGTTGGTGGGCCTGAGAGAGTTCGGCGAGAACCGTAACTAGGCCAAATACCCCCCACATCAGGCATTACGGGGAGGAGCAGGGAATCAAATCCAGCTGTCCAGATCAGAGTTGATGGCTCTGAAAAACTATACCACAGTGGCTTCCAGTTGCCAGTGAGCTTCATGTGAACACCCCAGCTTCTGCCCTGTGCTCAGTTAATTGCAGAATGGGTAACATTCTCAGATATGCTGTGTCTCCCCCCCCGATGCAAAATTCCCACTCTTACGTGTCTTACTCTGCTCTCTCACCTGTACCTGAGAAAAGTTACTGGCCTTATGGAAAACCTTTTGGCCCTCTTCAAAATTCCACAGATGGGTTGAAGCAATCTCCACATTCCTCATTGAATGACGAGGAAAGCTCAAACTAACTCAGAGTTGCAAAATATAGTTCATTCCCCGGGGAGGGAGGGGAAGAAGTCATCGCCATAAAGACCTGACGTAATTCATACGGGAGCCAGGTTTTCAGACTTGGATGACAGAGAACCACCTGGAAAACAACCATGGGGCCCGTTCCAATTGCTTAACCCAATACGGGGCTTAAAAATAAAATAAGAAGGCCAGTCACCACGGAGTGACGGCCAAGAGACAATTGGCTCGCCGTCTCCCCTGTGGCTCCTGTTATGGGATGGTGTTCTTGGAGGCATCAGAAGCAACAATCCAAGATGATTCATCTGGAAATGACTGAAGGGCGGGCGTTTCGCAATTACCGAACGAGCGATGGCTGAGCTCACGTTCTGGCCCAGTGAGGAGAAGGCTGGGGAAGACACAGAACCTTAGCAATTATTTATCCGCTTCGTAATCATGTTCTCATCCCACGCTCCTGCAAAAGAACTCAGGGTCAGCCAATTTTTATGCTCCCCGAGAGGCAGAGGTTCGTCTGGGAAGGAACAAATGGCCCTGATTCACCAGCTTGATCCAAAGAATATTCAGAAGGAGAAGAATTGCTATTTTATATGCCGCTTTTCTCTACCGGAAGGAGTCTCAAAGCAGCATACAATCTCCTTGCTTGCAGGAACTACCTCTCCATGAATGTTTCATTTGTAACCTGTTCATCTTACTGTTCATTGGGCAAAAGGCACAACAATCAAGCCCCCTTACAGGCTCAACAGTTAGAGACTGTCTTCTAAGGCAGTTTCCTGCCCAACCTGGGTAGCCAAGGCCAGTGTTGTGTAGTGGTTAAGAGCACACAGCCAGCTGGGTGATGCTAGCCTTGTCACAGCTCTAATAGTGCTGTTCTCACAGAGCAGTCCTGTCAGCTCTCTCACAAGGTGTCTGTTGTGGGGAGAGGAAGGGAAGGCAATTGTATGCTGCTTTGAGACTCCTTTGGACAATGAAAAGTGGGGGTAGGAAAACTAACTCTTCTTCTTTGGGCTGATCCTGCGTTGAGCAGGGGGTTGGACTAGATGGCCTGTATGGCCCCTTCCAACTCTATGATTCTATGATTCTATGGTTCTTTTTCTTCGATCTTGGATGGGAGACAAAGGAATACCAGGATCATGATGCAGAATCAAGAAGAAGAAGAAGAAGAAGAGTTGACAGCCTACCACTGTCTGAACATTTCTAGCCTTAAAAACCTTACCTCGTTGTAACTTGATACCACTTTCAACCACCAAGGCAGTTTTCCGATCCTTGTGTACCAAGAAAGAAAAAGGGCAATTATATTTTAGATGATCAGTTCACCAAACCAATCAAGAGGGAAGCCAGAACCCAACCAGCTTCTGCACGCCAATGAAATAGGTTCTAAACTCAACCTTGCAGGTCCACATTTGCAAACTCTACCCACAAAATACACCATGGCCCTGAACAGACCTTCTAGTACAGACAAGGGAGAGGAATCTCACCGGGAAAGTATACATGCTCTCCTATAACTCATTGCTCTGCATTTGTAATTGCCGGGCGCTGTGCATGCTGGAAGTCAAATGAGTTCACAACTTGCATGGGACACGTCAACTGGATGCCATTGGGTGATACTAGAATTAAAAAAAAAAGGATTTCTGGAGCTGCAGACTTGGTTGCTTCTCATAGCCCTTTCCGAGACTGCCATGCCTCTGGAGAACGCACTGCAGGCAGGGGGAAGAGTGTACAATTACAACAGAAGGCCAAATTAAAAGGGGATTTTTTTGTTCCTCACTCTCCGATCAGCATAAAACCAGATAGATCCGGCCGGGCCTCCAGTCCCTCTTCCCATACATCACCATTAATATGTACCAGCCCTGTTCTGGTGGGACCATGACAGGTCCACTTACTTCGGCTGCATTTGATCCTTGGCTGCTCTGCTGAGACGAACAACCGGGAGCCAATTAGTGTCAATTGCAGCAGGGCTCCTTCGTTAGCGACTGGACTTCGGCTACCAGTTTCTATCACCCGCACACCCGCACACCCGCACACACACACACACACACACACACTAGGGTGGCGGGGAAGAAAATGACCCGCACTGGATTTGAATTGGAAACCTCTGGAGGTGGAACAGTCTCTCGTTTAATGACAATGACCGAGCCGGATAGATTAGCTGGGCCTTTCGCCTCCGAAAGGAACAATCGACTTTCCCACCTTCCTCGTTCCGACTTGGAATGTCAAGTTAATAACGCCGGGAGGGTGAGGTTTTGAACAATGGATTTGCCAGTTATTTCGAGGAGGGTGGGAGTGGTTCTTGTAGGGCGGGAAGGCCGTCTGCTCAATCCTGGAAGTCCAATAACATCTCTTTTTCTTTCTTTTTGAGAGAGAGAGAGAGAGGTTTGCAGTTTTCAGGCAGTGGGAGAAAGAAGAGGCTCAAAAGGGTACAGAAACTTCCTAAACTTATTATGGTCTAGTAGGGACGGACAAATGTTCCCCCTTTTCAGCTTCTTGTTAAAGGTTAAAGGAGCTACGAAAGCTGAAGGCTAAAGCAGGTTTCTTTTCATGACAAACATATTCTGTCCCCCCTGCCCCCGGGCATCTGGGAACAGCCATTAATATATACTGCCCTGGGCCAGACGGACCAATCGTCCACTAGCATGAAGCCACTGCACCATTTAAGACTTTTCCTTCTTGCAAGACGGTTGACCAGGATATGAGGGAGGGTTTTGCTTTGCCTGGCTGAGAGGCAGTAAGTCAGCCGGCACACAGAAATGAGGGGCATACAAAATGTACAACGGTGAGGATCGATGGCACACAAGGAAGGTACCGCACTCTTTGAAACGGCTGGATTCCCAGCCAATTTTCGCAGTACTTAAAAACAAACAAACTACCACCACCTCGAATCGAGAGAAACATCCCTGCCTGAAAAATACATCTGTCCGTGAACTTGGACAATGGGAGAAGCCATTACTTTCAGAACTGTGCGATCCAGTTACCGATGCCTGCAAACCGAACACCCTCCTCGCACTGATTTTGCTTTGGTTATAATGGTGGGGAAAGCACCCCAAAAGGGTAGGGCGATTCTGGATGTTTCAGCCCACTCCTTTCCAAAGACCTTTTGTATCAGTTTTACCACTGTCTTGCACGAACCAGGATCAGAATGGTTTTTACCACTGCCTCACAGGAACTAGAATTGCAGTACTTCTCCACTGGTTAGGATGTATACATTTCCCCAGAGTTTTACATCAAGGGTCCCTAGTACAGGGTGTTGGACACAGCCACAAAACGGCTGTTCCGGTTTTCAGAGCCAGTCCCGAAAGGACAGCCAGAGGAGGTGGGGCCAGCCACAAAAGGTCAGGGAGTTAGGTTACGGATAACTCGAACAATAGCCGTGAGGGGTGGTATATGCATCAAATCAAATTAATAAATAAAAATAAAACATTTCCCATTTCAGACAGACATTCCTTTCGCCGGGTCCCTTTTGAAACTAACCCGCTGTTGTTGTTTTTTCGTGACACGTGGCTTACCTTCAAGGTGGAGGGTGCTGCTAAAGCAATGATCCTTTAAAAAAGAATTAAAAAATCGGAAGCCCTGCTGGACTGCATGTTGGGGACCCCGTTCTTTGCGTTATCAGTGAACCAGTGTGAGACATTATACATATGGCTCATGCAGAAGCCATATCAACATCGTCAGAAATGTGCAACGTGCATTCTGAACAAACCCGAGAATAGAAAGGGCAGTACAGGAACTGTTTTGAAAATATAAGCAAACATAGAAAGAAGGGGGAACAGGGAACATTTGGTTCTTCCCTACTGCTGACTAAATTCCCAGCCTCCTCCACAGGCTGGACCGGATCCAGCAACAGCCTTTTCAACTCTGTTTTAGGAGACATGTGAAACCCCCCGGAGAATTGTCACCAATCTAATCAAACCTACTCAAGCCAGCCTTTGGAATTCCTTCCTCTCCGATCCCTTTTATGTCCAAGTTCAGGGACATCCCTCATTGTGAGTCATCCACAGAGGGACTGTAGGCGAGCAAAATCGAGGAAACAAGGAACAAAGAAGCAGCAGGAGGGGTGGGGGGAATGACACAGAGAAAACAGCGTCCAAAGAAACTACAGCAATGCATTGCTGCAAAAATCCGAAATGACGGTGGCCCAGGTCTGGAAGCTGCAAATACGGGCTAAGGTTTCTGTAATTTAATTGGCTATTGCCAACATATTTTGCAAACAAAGAACTCTACAGCCACTGACTCTGTCCTGCAAAGTGCTGGAGAATCAGTCTAGGCCTCGTCCTTCTCATTATCAAGGTGTAGAGTTGGGATCACCAGCTGCAGAGCATGAGATTTTGGGGAGGCACGTCACTGGGGTATAATGCTACAGAGTTCACCTTCCAAAGTAGCTAGATTCTCAAGGTGAACGACCTCTGTCATTTGGGATCCCAGATTTTCAGCAATAATGTGCCTAGTTATGATGTTCTTTCTTCTGCTTGATTCAATTGACAAGAAGGAGTATTCTGGACAGGCTTCAAGGGTAGCCCTCCCCCTTCCACAGAAAAAAACAAACAAACATTACCAACCATCTAATCTGGAAGCATCAAGGCATGGGTTACAGTGGCCAGCTAGCCCAACTTTATTTTGTATCCAGAGAGCTCTACAAATGTAGACTATTGATAGACATTTATTACAGTCCACAGTCCTATAAATGGATATATCTCCTGCATCCAAAGTATCTTTCAAAAACTTCAGTGGTGCTACCTGGGGGCAATCCCCAAGGAAGAGTTGACCTGGTTAACCCGAAAATGGTTGGAGATAGACTCGAAAAACCATCACCACAAATGTACTCTTTGAAAAACCATTCCACTTCTCAATCGGGGACTGCCAATTCCAGGTAGGAAAATTTCTGGAGACATGGAGATGGAGAGGGAAGGAATGGCCTTCAGAAGGGCATCAAGTCGACCCTCCTAAACAACTACTCTCTCCAGAGAGACTGATCTCTGTCTTCTGGGGAATACTTGTCCAAGTGGAGGCTGGCAATCCATCTCTGGCAACAACACCAACAAAACTGACAACACCCTTCCCTTGAATTACATCCCATTGCTATGAAAACACTGAGCACATATTTTACAAACAGGTGAGGAACAGGGGCCTCTTAAAGAAGCTGCACCATAATGCAAAGACTAATTAAAAAAATACAAGAGGATTTTCCCCTCTTCTCGCAAATCCCCAGGTGACAGTTCATCATGCCAGTGGTATTTTCTTGTCATGGAAATCCATACTTCTATTTTAAGGGCTTGTATTAAGCCGGCTTTTCTTCACCAGATCTCTACACAGAGATCAAGACATTAACGGTGGCTCTACATTCTCCTCAGGCAAAGGGGTGGGGGAAGACTCGTTTTCTCGTTCTGTTCGGCATGGCGCTACTTCCCTTGACTTCTCCAGTATGTTCGACACGTGTCTGCAGGCATTCACTGGTGGCGCTAATAGATTCAGTGTTGCGTGATGCTGAATTTCTAGAATGCTACCACACAGTTACTCCTCAAATAAGTCCTATTGAACTCAGGGGTCTCAGCTTTTCGGTAAACATGCACAGAAGCAGGTTAAAATCAATCAATCAGTCAATCAACCACCCAACCAATCAACCACCCAACCTCCCAGCCCACCCACCCACCCACCCACCCACTCATCCACTCATCCACCCACCCATCCACCCATCCATCCATCCATCCATCCATCCATCTTTTAAAAAATTAAGGTTCCAAGTTTCAGACAGAGTAGAAAATGTTGATTAAAGGGAAGCAAGCATAAGCTCAGTGTAGGTAGCTCTCAGCTAGGGGAAAAACCTTTTTGAACTTGTAGGCCACTTTGGAATCCTGACACAGCATGGTTGGTGGGGCTACAAAATGGCTGCCACAAAATGGCCGCTGCAGCTTAACTTTAATCACACAGTGACAATCCTTGTGCTGTGGGGGCAGTTGCTACCATAGCAACTTTTTATAAATCTGCAGAGCCCGTCAAATCTCCAGTGCTGGCCCAAAGCCCTACCTCCCCTTGCCCACTTTCTGAAAAAAGGACACCAGAAAAGGTGTTGGCGGGCAACTATGGTAAAAATGTTGAAGACTGCTGCTCTAAACTGAATGGTGAAACTAAATAAGCAGCATCAACGTGAGAGTGCTCTGAGGCCTGAAAGAGTGCCTGTCTGCACCCACAACACTCGGTGAACATTCTGTTAATTGCCGATGAACCACAGTGACCTCTTCATGGGCAGTAAGAGTAGACGATATAGTTAGATTTAGAGCACAGAAACTGTGGCCAGAATTCAAGGACCAATCTTTGGAGTCAAATGCCAATTCCTACAATAAAATATAAAGACCAGCCTCCGTGTTGACAACGGAATATTCACAGGCAGTCCCCAAGGCTGTCTTTTTTAGTCTGCCCGTCTGAAAAATTGGGGGTTAAATTAGGATATACATATATTTATTTAATTCAATGAGAAAAAAACAAAAACAAAACAAAATAGCAACTGCAGAAGCATTTTTTCACTGTGTTCTGTTGTCGTTTTTTTCCGGGTCCGCCCAAAGCCTCTGGACAAATGGAGATGCAGAGCTTGGAAGACTTTTAGAGTTGTGTCCCAGAGTGTCCCAGATCCATGAGACTGACAACCTCAATTACAGAATGGTGTCTAACTCCCCCACAGCCAGGAGATTCAGCTGGGCACAGCAGGATTAATTAGAGGACATTAATCTTAGCCGATCCATGTCCTGGTGGAGCCCGCAGGCTTGATGAGTTAAATTTATTCGGGCCATTTAACTCTGTCTAGAGACCGGCAGTCAGCTCACCGGGGAAGGGGAAGGAGCTACGGCATTAGCCAAACACTTACAACATTTTAAAGTTCAGCTTGGGGTTTTTTTGGGAGGGAGGACGGGTAAGCCAGGATGCCTCCCCCAGCCCTATACAAAGTAGATGATTAAGGAGGACCCAACTGGAGCTAGAGTGAAGTCCTCTCTTGGCTACAAAACAGGCGTGATCTTTGATGGCTACTGGGATGAACAGTGGACACACAAAGTATTGTATCTCCTGATATTCAATATCCTTTGAGGGAGGAGTTCCTAATCTACTCAGGAACATCGCACCTTGCCCAATCCCTCTGAAAGTGTAAAATAAAAGATAAATGATAGAGCCCTCCCCCAGTTGAAATGATAGAGCCCTCCCCCACATTTCCATTGGCTTCAACAAGATCACAGCTTTATTATTACTCCTCAGGAGTTTTGGCACAGCATGGGAGCCTGACTTGCAATCAGAAGACCACAAAATCCCGGACCCAGCAGCACCCTGGATCCCATCTGGATCCCTGCTGGGAACACAGATATCCTTGCTGCTGGGATCCCGGCCACAGGAAGAGCCAGTAGCACCCAGGGGCCCACCCGGTTCCTCCGCTGGGAACGCGGGTCCCCTTGCTGCTGGATTCCCATCATAGGGAAGTGTCCACCTGGGGTGCCAAGAGGAAGCGCACACTTCCCTTGGTCCCACCCCAGGCCACCTGGCACTGTAAGCTCTGGGGTGCCAAGGAGAGGCGTCCACCTGCTTCTTGGTCCCACCCCAGGCTACCTGGCACTGCGAGCCCCAAGCCTCCCCAGCCGGGTCGGCCCTGCTTGCAGACCTGCCACCTCATATGGAGGTCCCCAACTGAGGGAGTCTGATGCGCAGACCAAACACCCCCCAAACAGGCTCCATCCCATGCCAAAACCGCAAGCTGTGACAAAATGCAATATGAGAACATCATCCAGTAGCCATACAGACATAAGCTCAACAGCCAACAAAACAGGGTGGGTGGGAGGGAAGCTGCTCAAGTGGCAATCCTGGTGCAAGAGGCAGGGATCCTCCACATGGAGTCTTTTAAGGCACCACAAGCCCACGTCCAGGTGCCAACGCTGCGGGCATGATGCTCTCGCACAGTGCCCGCCCCTCCTGCCACCATAGGACCTCACCCCCAGGTGTCTTCTTCCTGCCCGTTCCTACGCCGCATCAATGCTGCATAGTCTTTGCTGCTTTTTGTTTTGGAAGAAGCTGCCATCACAGCCTAAGGATCTTTACAGAATATGTGAGTAAAGGTAAACTGCAGAAGCCATTTTGTGGTTGTCTCCACCTCCTGCACAAGCCATCTTGTGGCTGGCTCCGCCTCCTGCAGAAGCCATTTTGTGGCTGCGACCATAACATAGTATAGGGATTCCAAAGGTGCCCATGAGCTCAAAACAGTTGGGGACCCCTCTTCTGAAACCTGACAGGTGTAATTTTAGAGAATCACCGAGCAATTATTGTTTCTTGAGAACTTTCGTTTCTGGACACCACCGTTCAGTGTCTGGTTCTTCGAGGCATAGGGGCTCTGCACAACAAGGCCCAATTCATATTGAGATTCTAAACAAGTGTGTGCTCAGGAAAAAAAAAAGTGATTTGCATGCTTCTGACCAGTCGCTTTGCTGATTTTTATGCAGCCCCCGTTACATTCTTTCACGTTCTCGGAAGCTTAAATTTTTATTTCATATGCAGGGTCTTAGTGAAGGCTTTAAATTATGTTTTTAAGTCGCTGACATTTGGGGTCATTTCAGATGGCTATAATTGTTTTATTATGTCTTTTCTTAAGGTTTCATCGGATGGTGCCTTGGGAGGGAAAGGCGGAGATACGGGCTGAAACACACACTCTTTGTCGCATAAATAATCCTGTCATCAAAAGACCATAACGATGGGGAGAAGCACAAGTCCATAGTTGAGGGTGTTAAAGATTTGAATAAGACCTGGATTGCTTGATCTCACCAGATCTCAGAAGCTGAGTAAGCACTGCTTAATATCTGCACAAAGGCAATGGACCACCAAGTTTCTCTGGAAATTCTACATCAGGACTTCCCAATCCAGGTATCCAGGCATCATACAGGGCCACAAGGGTCCCTTGATGGTACCATGGCATAGGAGTTATGATAGGCCAGTTGGGAGCTTGTTAATACATAGGGTCACCATAAGTTGTCATTCACTTATCCACATTGGGGCTACCTTTAGAGCAATATACTACAGGGGGAGAGATTGCACATATGTTTACACATTGAGTTGTTATCACAACTATATGCACATTCATTCAACGCTCACTCACACTCACACAGGTATACACCAAGACAACAGCCCATGAGGTAGGTTAGGCCAAGAGAGACTGACTAGTCCTGGGTCACCCAGCAAGATTTGTGGTGGTGTGGAGACCTGAACCCAGATCTCCTAGATTTAAACCACCATGCCATGTGCGATGCTGCTGTTTATGAAGATATTTCCACTGCTTAATGTTCTGGGTTTGTAAACTCTGTTTGTTAAAAAAACGTTCACATTATTTAATTGGATCTTTTAGGTTCTTTAACTGTTCATGGTTTCCTTCGATCTCTCGTTTAAAATAATGCTATGAGGATAAACCGCCATGGAGCAGAGAGGTTGCACACCAGTAATTCATAAACATATATATTTTAAAGGGCTTCTTAATGTACGAGGACACATGCAACAAAAGTTATGTCCGGAGAAACCTTCTCTGCAGGGCATGTTTAAATCAAAACTTTGGACCACCTTCCCTAGACAGTTTTGCACGCAAAGGGGCAGGTGTTTTATCATTAATGAACTCTCAGCTAACGAACCCGCCGCAATCAATCTTCCTCATTGACATGAGACATCTCCCGGAGCCCTCGGAAGTGATCCTGATGCATCTTGTCAATGCGCCATGTTCCGAGGTAGTAAAGCATCAAAGACGATCATTTGACACTATCTATCATGTCAAAATTCTGCACTGTGGCACTTGCCAGGTTGTGCTGAAACACAGAACATTGGCTCGGAGATGCGCACACACACCTCGGCGCGGATGGAAAAGCCAAGTGTGCGGCAGCCGCGCAAAATTTACGTTAATCAAGCAGATGCTCTTCTTATTTGAAGACGGTGAAGACACACAACTGTTGGGGTTTGTTTAGAGGCTAACTTGTGGCTCTGAGCGTGTTTCCTCAAAACATGAACTTCGAGCACAAATCCTAAGACCAGGAAACCCTAGAGAGAGAGTGTATCCCAAAAGGAAATCAGAGTCCAGTAGCCCCTTTAAGACCAGGAAAGATTTATTCTTTCGAGTGCAAACACTCTTCCTCAAACTATGAACTTCCGCCTCACACAGGGATCAGGCCAGCAAAGGTCCACCTAGTCCAGCCTCCCGTCTCACACAGGAGCCAACTGGATTAGATGGACCTTCGCTGGCCTGACCTTCACTGGTGGTCTTCAAGCAGCGGCTGGGCAGATGCTTTTCCTGGATGCTTTAGGCTGTCCTGCACTGAGCAGAGGCAGGACTAGATGGCCTGTGTGGCCCCTTCCCACTCTAGGATTCTCTCCCGCAAGCATCCTGCCTCATACACTGGCCAACCAGTCTCTCTGGAGGGTCAAGCATGGGGCACGGAGGTCAGAGCCTCCTGTTGCCTCTGGAGGGTAAACTCGGAGGCTTCCTTTAATCACCACGGATAGACTTCTCCTCATGAATCTCTCTAATCCCCTTTTAGAGCTGTCTATGCCTGTGGTCATCGCGGCATCTTCCAGCAGCAAATTCCACATCTTAATCGCTCGCCCGCATAAACAACGATTTCCTTTTGTCTGGCCCAGACCCACTGCCCGCCAGCTTCCTTGGATGCCCTCAAGCCCCGGCATTTCCGCTCTGTGCATAACTACCTACACTGCCTGAGGACGCCCATTGTTTTCATGGCTGCGGCAGAAACGAAGGCAGATAGCAGAATTCTCCGTGGAAGACGCTTTTTCAATCTGAAGCAGCATGGATTGTGCGCCTTGCCCTTCTCCCCCCACAGTGGTGCCCTGGATCATTTTCGGCACATTTGACTGCAATTACTGCTACAAACAATTCCACACTTTGTCGTGGGGCAGGTTGGGCGACCTTGGTCCACGCACTCACTCCGAGGCTCACCTCCTTCGCGGGTTTCGTGGGAGGGTAAAATGAGGAGGGGAGAACCAGGTACCTCTGGGTCCCTCAGAGGGCAGGCAAGACTAAAAGGCACAGGGCAGATGGAAGTAACCGGTGCAACCCGCAAGGAGTGTGTCAAACAGGGCAATGAGCACTGAAGCGCCTGTTGAGGGAGCATCTGTACAAATGCAGTTCCCAGAAATCAACAGCAGCGAATCATCGTAAAACGGCAGATTGAAAAACGGGATGCAGCCAGAGATGGACCATGTAAGGGATGGCGTGGGTTACATTCCTCCCGCCCAGACTTGGCCACCAGGCCCTCAAACACAGCCATATTCGGGATCGAACTCCTGTGGGAAGGGAGGCAGATAGGGATGCCAGCCTCCAGCAGGACCTGGGGATCTCCTGGAATTACAGTTCATCTCCAGACTGCAGAGATCAATTCCCCTGGAGAAAATGGATGGTTCACTCAGAAGGTGGCATCATACCCCACTGAGGTACCTGTCTTCCCCTCAAATTTCCAAGAGTTTCTGAACCTTGATCTGTGTCAATTGTGTTGAATTGGGTCTACTCAATAAATGCTTTCTATTTAAAGAAGCTTGTTGTGAGTCCTTGCAACGTCTGACATTCTGGCAATTCCACACGCACACACCCCTCCCAACCTGTGCTGACAGTCAGAGGGATTTCGGCAACCTTCGGAGCAAAGGAGAAGATGGCAATTTGGTTCACGTCTAAGAAGTCAGGTTATCGTCCTCGCCTCCTTCCGGAACAGTATTCTATAACGAACTAACTAACAAGAAACCACCCAAATTTAAATTAAGAGGACAAAATTAGGTCTTTGCAATAAGAGGCCTGGGAAACTGAGAGATGGCACGGTGGTTTAGGATGATAATTCGCACCCGCAACCCCCCTCCCCCTGGAGTCACACTTCATAAATATTTGTCACTGCCCTTACTACAACGTCAATGCATGATACAATCTGCTCATCAATCTGGCTTAAATATTTTATCATTTGTGACCAAAGAATCAACAGGGTGTGTTTTTTTCTTTCTCTCTCTAGGCTTAAAACAACAGATCCAACCCTCCCCTTTTCTATAAAAGAGAAACCAGTGGTCAGACTCGAAAAGCACCTCCCAAAAAAATCTTGGCTGTCTTCATTACCTAAACCTTGTGAGAATAATTCAATTGCTTTGAGATAAATTTAGTGAAAGAACAAGGCAGTCACGCTGCATAATTCATCACCTGTTTTAATCCTGTGCGGTGAATGCTGGGTCCTCTTTTTTTTTTTTTTTTTACAAAAAAGATGGGCTTTTTATGAACACCTAAAGGGGAAGGGGGAAAAATGCACACAGCACATTGTGCGATTTAGATGGTTCAGGGGCGGAAAAAGAAAAAAACAAACAGAAAATAAAGCTTGCGCTGATTCCTTGGGAGTCGAGTGTGATCTCGATGCAAATAAAAGACAAAATATCATCATTATTTTACAAACGTACACGCTATTATAGCTTCCTTTTACAAAAATCTGCAAAGCGATCAGGTTTCGCTTGTAAAACTACCTGGATATGGATTAACAAAGCTCTTCCCCAGAGAAACCGCAACGGCCCGTAGCTGAAAATTAAAGTAGCAGCGTTGTCACAAGACTATATATTTACACATCCTATTTGGATACCGCTGTAAAAGAACGTTCGGCTACACGTTCGGCAATATATGTGGTACGGCCCTTCCAACACTGTGTCATTTCAGCAAGAGAGTGCAGGGTTTTATATCCTGAACATTTCCCCATATAAAACAACAAAAAGATGATCTGGATCTTGAAAACTGACACATCAGGGAAAGGAAAATGCTGGAAAACATGGCCTTGATACCCTTTATTAATCATAGACAACCCTGCAAGGGAGATTGTGAGACATTGGCTCTGTTTTGAGTTGCAGCGGGGTATAATAAATAGTCTTCACCTTCCCAAGTGGCCATTTTCTCCAGGGGAATTGACCTCTGTCAATTGGAGTAGAGTTGTAACAGTGGGAGATATCCAGGTACCTCAACCCTGCCTGTTGAGTGTTCATGGCCAAGTATTTCTAGTCCTCATAGGACTCACTAACCTAAACTCCAGTGTAGATCTCTGTAAACTCCCTGTAGATCTGGTATCTTACTTACTTCAGTAGCATAGTCCTGAAGTCATTTCCCGATCACACATGGTTAGCATGCGCAGAAGGAGGTGTTAAAGAAACCCAGTAACTCCTTGTAGAGTTCTGAGGAGAAAGGACTTGGGGTCTCTTATAACAGTCTGAGCATGTTCTCCTTCCAGATACAACCCTTTATTCTTCTGCCCAGCTATGATGCATTGTGGCAATTCTTCACTTATCTTCCAGGAAATCAGTCTGTCCATCTGTCTGTCCACCCACCCACATCCTAGAAATGGCTAAACCATTTAATTATTGCTATTTCCCACAGACACTCGACATTAATCCTGTACAAATTACAGAAAGCTAAGAAATACCTTCAAAATCAAACCAGCACTTGCCAAATTTACTCACTCACTTCATTTATTCATACTTCTCCCCATTTCCCCACGGGCTCAGGGTGAGCTCAAGGTGGAACGGACCCCAGAGGTGAGGGTGTTTCAGACTGCATTCACTAAATGCAAATTTCACAGGCTTAAAAAGTTCGAACAAAAAGCACCCAGTAATTCAAAGCTTTCCTTCCCTTTCCTTAGCCGTGATCTTCCAATGGTTAACTAAGAGATAAAGGAATGGAAGAACGTGTGTGTGTATGTGTGTATGAGTGTGCGTGTGTGCATGCATGCATATTTGTGTGTGTGTGATTCCTCAACATCAAAAGAAAAACCTAAACTACACACGGCAAACTAGTCATTAAACAACACTGACTTAATTTTATTTCTGAAGGCATTCTACACCTTCAGGTGGCATCAAAAGTTCACACAAGTACCAATTATCTCTTCTTACATTTGCAGCATACAACTTCTTCTTCACAGGACCAAAGATATTCCTGTTTGTTTGGGCAGAACTGATTCGAGGGGATAAAAAACCAGATGTTACGCAATCCACAGGACCTATTGGTCACCCTGCCTTTTCCCACACTCCTGATGTTGTCACTGGGAAATTTAGATGTGTTTACACTCTGCCAGGTTGATTGTTTCCATGAAGGCTGAAAGTTCCTATAAATCGCCCAAAAATACAGCTGAAATGCAGACAACACAAATCATTGCCTTGGAGGGGGGAAAAATGACTTATTTGATGGCTGGATGGTGCAGCTTCAGTTCCTTCCAAGGTGGACATTTTCTCCACGGAAAATGACCTCTGATTCTTGGAGACCAGCTGTAACCCCAGGAGGTCGGAAGCAGGAGGTCGGCAGCAACTCTATAGGCCCACGAAACTGGGACTATGCAAAATGAGGCATACCCAGGTGCTGTTTTTTTGGTCTCACGGACTTTCCACACACACACTCCTCTACAGCTGCCAAGAACCCCGAGGGTTGAGAAACCCTTCTTTAAAGGAACGCAGTGAGAAAGGGACTACATAAATCCCCCCATGCATCTAATAGCAAGAAACCTCCCTGAGACTCCCCCCTAGCAAAACGAAATGCCACAAGTCCACTGAAAATATGCCTCGTATCAAAGCGGTCTGTTGCATCTACGGCTGAGAGGAGGCGAGGTCAGGCACGGCGAGGCAAATGAGATTAAGTAATCTTCTGCACAGTGTCAGATGTGACCTTTGCATTTCGTCTGAAAAAAACCCAGCCTGCCGTGTTAGCAACAATAATACAGCACGGGACAGATACCGTTTCTATTAATACACCGAAGCAGATTAACAAAAAAGGACTCCTACTCAACGTGGAAATTACACGTGTGCTAATAACGACAGCACGTTTTGACAGGAACGTGGCACATATTTTTGAAAAGGTGCTTACGACAATTTTGGCCGCAACAGAGCCCAAAATATAGCATGCCCAGGCACACAAATGCACATGCATACATTTTGTGCATCTGCAATTATCGGTTATATTTTATGTCCTTCACCGCGGCATACGTGGTGGCTCTCATCCAGGTGATGCCAGCCTTCAGGAGGGACCTGGGGATCCTCTGGGATTACAGCTCATCTCCAGACCTTGGAGATCCGTTCCCCTGGACAGAATAGATGCTCTGGAGGCTCAACTCCTAAATCTTGGGGGTTTTCTAACCTGGATATGGAAATCCCAACCTCCACCCCTATCTCCTTCCAATAATCATGGGGATCTGGCGACCCTATACTTATTGCCTTGATTTAATCATCACAACGACCCTGGCAGGTAGGTTATACTGGGAGAGTCTGACTGCTGAAAGTCGGATTTCTCAGTGGAATGGACTGGAATCTGGTTTCCCCAGTTCTAATCTAGCTACTTTCTACTTTCAAATCCTGTATTTACAGGCAGTGATGCTTCTGCTGGCTTGCTTCTTTCCTCCGGGATCCCACTGTGTCTCCAGCTCACAAAATGCAATTCTGAAACAGATGTTAGTGATTCGAAAAAGAGGGGTTTAATTTCTCACGTTCTTCATATCTTTTCCTTTTTAACTTAGTTCTAGAGAGCCAGTTGAGAATGGCAGACTGTAATCTGGAGACGCACAGATTCTCCACATGCAGCCATCTGGGGGATCTCTGGTTCAGTCACAATTCTCTCCAAACTCAGCCCCACCTCTCTCACAAGTTGGGGAGACTCCGTATGACAGAGAAAAGCAGGGAATAAATGCCTCCTCTTCTTCTGCATCCACACATGTCTGAATTTGTTCAGAGGCAGGGAATTTTCAAGTGCCGTTTTAAGAGAGCTAACGAGGAAACAGGCTTAATCGAGAAAATAAATGCTATTAAACTTCATAATGCGTGTAAGAATCTGCCTGTAATAATGGTGCCATACTGGGGAATGGCATTAAATCTCTCGGCCTGATGACCTGCAAAACCCAACAGATTAATTCGGATGACAGACACCATAATCTGGATTATATGCAATGGAATTTACCGAGTATGTTATCTGCATGTGGAACCGAGCAAAATTAGACTCTGGAATAGGAACCTGGAGATAAGGTTTTGTTGACTCTGCCATAGGGCTTCCTCCGTATTTCTTACCACAAAGGCCCCATCTAGGGAAAACTTTCTAAACTCACAGCAGCTAAAAAGCACCACTGTCTTTTGAAAGAAGCGGAGTCTAAGAAAACAACAGCAACGAAAGCTCAGCGCTCATATGTTCTTCCTGCTTGCCTTCCTCTTTGAAAAGGAAGAAATCCTCTGCCATGAAGGGATTTGTTTCTCTGGTGCTTAAATGCTCCTGCCAACACAAAAACCCATGCGTTTCAAGTGGTGTTTCAAGGGCAATCCGCCACAGGAGAAGAACCCAACCCCGTGTTGTGTTAAACTAGACATTACATCGAAGGGGAGTCAGAGAATGTCCAACACCATCTGTGCCTCTGGAATTGCCTCATTCTGCCCTAATAACCTACTTTTTCCGTCTCAGATGTTACCTAGTATTGTCCTCTTTGCAAGAAGCAAGCTGCTAAACCCTCCTTAGATGGGGGCCTAGCACTACAAAACATAGAATAACCTACACGAATGGCCTGTTCTATTACAGGCAGATATACTGGCCTTGTTGAGGATATTCATGCACATTTTATATACATTGGGGAGAGAGAGAGAGAGAGAGAGAGAGAGAGAGAGAGAGAGAAAGAAGAGAAGAGAAGAGATTGGCTCGCTAAACCAAATTAACTTGCGCTCCAGTTTTGGTGTACCATGCGCAATCCTATTTCCGTAATGAGTCACGCTCAAGGGCTGGAAGCCATTTTTTTTTGCAGCAAGACTCCTCAGTGGCATGAAATACCTCGAGGTAGATCCGCTTAGTAACCCTCCTTCCCTGATTGACAGATGTTTCCCTATAGCTCGGAGGCATGTCTGTTCCGCTCCACTTTGCGTACCGGAGACATACTTTCAAAGCAAAAGCTATCTTGGATCCAGCGCTAATTAGAGGTCCTGAGAATAAGACAAGCCTTGAACAGAACTGCCCCTGCCAAGAGTCCATCGTTTGGCAAGAGGGTCTATTAGTGAGGTCTCGTCCCCGAATGCACCTTTTTCGAGTTCCCCTTCCCACAAGGACTGAACACCCGATCAGGGCCCTGTGATTTATAAAATCCACATTGCGTACCCCTTGGAGCTCTGCAGGCATGCAGCTGTTAGAAAGTGACGATTTAAATAAACGGATAGTGTTATTATGCTAAATAAAAACAGAATAGGGTGGTCATCGAGATACACAGAGACACAAACGTGTTTAAAAGAACGCAGGGCCCAGGAGATTCTGAACTGAAATTAATCCCAATTTCTCTTAGGATTTTTGAATTCCAGATTATCTGTGCTGAGGACAGAATTGTGGCAACAATATCCAGTGTGAGTTGTTGACCCTCCGATGGACACCTGATTTTACATCCGTTTTGTATAAATGGTACATCGTGGCATAAAAACAGCATGGGAATTGGCTTTCAAGCAAAGGGGCAATTGGCAAAAAAAACCCCCAATAAGTTGGGATGAACACAGTCCTTCCAATTGTGCATCCACACACACACAAACTAAACGAAAGGAAACCATGTGTGTGTGTGTGTACATCCCTGATTAGTTCCATCTAGGCTAAATCAGCACTCAAAAGGTGTCACCTTTCCCAGAGGACTGACCCAAGTGATAAATCTCATCCCAATTTGACCAACTCGATACCTCAAGGACCTGCTCAGAAAGCTGGGTGCCAATACAAGCTCAGCCACTTAAAAAAAAATACATCTGATATTAAAAGCGCTTTGGTGCTATAGTCGCATGAACCGAATGCTTTAATTAAGCAACTGTAATTATGTGTTTGAATCCATAATTTGTTCAGCGAGATGCAAATTCCCTGCACATTGGCAACGATTGCTGGGCTCAGCATGACACAGTTCGAATGCACAAGCAGAGATCCGGCCTCCAATTCCCCCCCCCCCTTTGTCTTTTCTCTTTTCCCCCTTTTTCTGTTATTTCCAAACAATCTCCAGCAATGATGAGAATTCCCAGATGAACATCCAACTTCCAATATACTTTTGCAAAGGGCGGGGAGGGGAGGGGAGAAGAATCCCTTACGTGTGGAACTGAGATGCCAGATTTCTGCTAATGAGCGTGATGAAAACAGTATTCTGAATGATATTAGATGTGTGAACTTCCTGCTAAGTGTTTTGAATAAATAAGCTATCTCGTGAGCTGTTAGGTTTCCAAACACTGTGGATAATTGATGTGCTATGTGATTGCTGCTTAATCATGGTGGATTCACACCCAGCCGTGACGTGGCCGACGGATACACGCCCCTTGGAGCCAGGTCCACAGTTGTCTCATTGTACGTCTTCTGTTGAATTAGGAGTGATCTAACTCCGGCATGATCAAAATTAAAATCATAGTCCCCCAAAGGAGGTGAAAGCATTTCAGAGGAATAGGGAACCAACAGCCCAAACCTTCCAAAATCCCAGAAAAAGTAATCTAATCCAAGAGGGGTTGGGAAGGAAAAAGCAAACAAACTATCCGTCAGCTCCCTGTCTTGCAAATAAATTCTGAAATGTCTCTGATTCCCCCCCCCATAAAAACCATCTACATCAAAATAACCCTTCTCTTGATTTTCTTTACATTATATTAGAGAGGTTTTGTACATATGCTGCCATGCTGTTCGCTCTCAACTCTTTATTAGGGATGTCAACCTCCAGGGGGTGGCTGGAGACCTCTTGGGATCACTGCTCATCTCTACATGACAGAGATCATTTTGTCTGGAGAAAATGGCCACTTTGCAAGATGGACTTTACAGGACTGTCCCCCACTGAAGTCCCTTCTCTCCCCAAAGCTCACCCTGTCAGGCTTCACCCTCCACACCAATTTTCAGGTATTTTTCTAACCCGGAGATGGTGACCCTAACTGATGACCCTGGACATTTTGTAGCCATACCTGATTGGCGCTGAAGAGTACCAATATAAACTGTGATTCCTGATTGGCTTGAATAATCCATGCCCGCATATCTTACGGATCTACGAAGATTATAGGAACAGTCCCTGGAAGGAACAACGGTGGTAAACAAGACTGGAAAGGTAAATAATTACACAAAGATTCCCATACACACACACACACACAGAAGCTTTTGATTCTCACTGAAATTGTCTGGGTTTGACCTGAAAATCAAAACGGGAATATCTAGCACAGCCTCATGCGCAAAACAGGCTCTCCAGGTTTTCCTTCCCAGTTTTTTCCTGCTACAGAAGCAGGGAGCTGGTGTAACAATCCCATCAAAAAGACTTACGATCTGAAAGCAAAGGAAGATACGGGCAATGGCTCCCTGTACGAGTTGCTAAAATAAAAGAGCGTTGTTCTTTCATCCTGGCATTCAGAGCAGGCAAAAGCATCCAAAGAACAATCTCAGCACACACATTTCCCTGTGGTAGAACAACCTCCAAGAGACACCAGAGGCCACAACTGATCCTAAGCCTCTTCCACACGTTCATGCTCATCAAGAGATGTTTTTGATGCATGTACGGGTTGCCAAGAAGAAGGAGTTTGTTTTTTATACACCAGTTTCCACTACCCAAAGGAGTCCCAAAATGTTTTACCAACACCTTTCCTTTCCTCTCCTTGAGAGAGACGCCCCAGGAGGTAAAAGAAGAGTTGTTTTTATACCCCGCTTTTCACTGCCCAATTACTTTCCCTTCCTCTCCCCACGACAGGCACCCTGCTCACAGGTGAGGCTGAGAGAGCTTCTGACAGGACTGCTCGGTCAGAACAGCACTATCAGGGCTGTGACCAGCCCAAGCTCACTCAGCTGGCTGCTTGTGGAAGAGCAGGGAATCAAAGGGGGCTCACCAGATTAGAAGTGACTGCTCCTACCCATCTCTTGCCACGCCCATACAAGGAGTGTTACGGGGGCTGGCAGAGCTTTCTGCCATAACTACTCTCTGTCGAAGGCTGCAACAAGGTCAGGAGATGCATCTAAACGTCAGTGCCCTTTCAAGGGCAAGCCCTCCAGTGTTGCATAGATGGAACAGATGTACTTCAATACAGCAGTCCAGTGTGCTACAGCTGTTTAGGACTGGGAGTATCCAAAGAATTCAGGATTCCAAAGATCACTGAATGTCCAAAATCCCCAGTCATTCCAAGAGGACGCCATACTGAGTCTGAGGATACCAGAATTTCCTGTGGGGGCATACAAGGAATGGGCAACATTGCCCAGAGACATAATTTTTAAGACAATCTGGCCAGGTGTTTGGTCTTTTACCACTGTTTGGTTCTGTTGCCTTCTGCCCTTTTGGCTGTGACCTCTGAGATCTGGATTTGGGAACAGGATCCTACAGCTGCGGCCGGCACCTGATGTAGCCAGAGATGAGAGGACGGGGCCTGAGTGTGGGAAAAGGTCTGTCTCATATCAGGCATGCTGAGTGGACTGATGGGGGTTGCAGAGACGGTGGAGGCCGTGACAGTGTTATTTTTACGGCTCTTTGACTTACGACCGGCATATTCCCTGGAAGACTCAAGAAACCGTTCTACGTGAGCCCAGGAGTAGGGGGCTTGAAATCCACGGACAATCCCCCTGAAGCAAGGTAGCTGTGGAAAGGGGGGAGACAGCCCCTCCCCCAAACACCGCCGCTTCCTCCGATGACAAATGCGAGGCCCAGATGCCCAGCAGTAAAAGTTATTTTTGAGGGACTGGCATCTGGTACTCTGGCACACGCCACGGACATTGTGTTGGCTCCTTTACAGTTGCCTCCGGGTTTTGTCAACGGGCTGAGATGCGGATGGAATTTTTTGTCAGCTCCTTGATGTGTGGCTTTTTAAGCTCTGGCTCCCTTCTTTTCTTTCTCTTCCTCTGACCCTGCAAAGAAGAAAGACTCTCCCCGCTATATTTCAGGCTGTTGTGGTGCCGACTCTGAGCGACGGATGCAGGGACACTATGGAATTGCAACAAAATATTACTATGGTGCATTTTGGGGTGCTCTACACTTAGGTTTTAAAGAGGGCTTAAGATGCCAACGAGAGAGAGAGATGGAGAGACAGGGAGAGAAAGAGAGGGAGAGTTATTTGGTTATTCCAGTTCATTAAAGATGAACTTTATATATCACCACACACATTTTTTAAGCTTTCTTCAAAAGATGACCTGAATGGCAAACTTAAGACCTAGGCAGTTTAATCTCTCCAAACACCCACTGGTTGCAGATTCCTCTTTGCAAGGAACACCAAGACGGTATTTTCTCTCCTTTGTTTGTCCCAGAATCCAGCATACTTTGCCTAATCATGGAAGTTCCACTGACCTTTTTATCATTTTTTTTAAAACCTCACATATCCTCCAAGAAGCATGGGGCTCTGTACAGTGGTCTCCTGAATGCATGAAGCTCATGAACAAACATGGATGAGCATAAACTCCACATATTGTAGTCTGTGAAACACACAAAAATGTGCATGAACTCCGCACATTGTGCTATTGGAACCTGAGCCACGATAATTACTCTTTCTCCTCTGTTTTGTGTAAAATCTTCTCTGCACTTCCCGGTTTACAACAGAATTCAAACCAGTGCTTGGATAACAGTTGCTTGGAAGAGTGTCAGGGCATTTCGGTGTATCTGGGTGTGCTGGGAATCTAGACTCGTGAATATTTGTTGGAGGAAAATATTCATCAATGAAGGTGATTCCAGCTGGCTATTTTACAACAATGTGGCTTCCAGTTTTGTTTTGCTTTTAAAAATGCATAAAAACAAAAAACAAAAAAACAGTTTACATGACAGTAATTACTACAACAGATGGGCAAGAATCCAAAAAGAGGCATTTTGCAGACAATGGGCTCAAAATCCACCTGGGAACTGCTAGATCAGAGCAGGACAGTGCCAGATTGTATGCCAGCTGAGGATTTTGCCTGACAGCATTTGCTTGCTGTTCTTCAAAATGCAGAAAGGAACCACAAAGCATGAGTATCCGCTGAATCCGTGCAGAAGTGACAAAGGGGGGCAGGCGAGGAAAGCCTTGCCTCCATCTCATCCCTAAAGCTCTTCTTCATAAGGGAACATTTCTAAACCAGGGTTCCCGAAACTTTTTGAGCCGGTGGGGATGTCTGAAATTCTGACGCAAAACACTGAACAAGATGGCTGGTGCAAGAGGCGGAGCCAAGTGCAAAATACTGGGTCAAAAGTCTGAGGCGAATGTCTCTCTGAGAAAATAGAGAACCAATAAGTATACACATTGGGGCTACAGGTAACAAGTCGAACACGCTACGAGCTAAAAACGCAGGCTAACAGAACAAATATTAAAAGCTTCCAGCAGATTTGTTTCTTGCCATAGATTTCTGTGAAAACAGCTTTCCCCCCCTTTCCCCCAATTAATATTGAAATAGGCTGTAATTAAGCAGCATCCTAACTGGCTTGGATTAGTAGATTAAGATCAATGTCCTTGTGAATCATGCTGCTTCGATGATAAATAGCCTTCAATTGTCAAACGTAATTCAGTGACAACAAAACATTTTAAAAATATATCTGCGGAGGCGCGCTATGTTATATAGATATGAAGCTTTTCATTATGGGCATGCCTTGAAGGGGAGGGGGGCGTTCATTGGGAAGAAAAGGGGGAGAAATTATGCCTGCAACACAATAATCATAATACTCTGCAGAACATCTTGCAATTAATCTTCGAAGGTCCATTCATTTCCCAAACAAAGTCTATTGACTGCCAAAGAACAGAGCCCTCCGAAAGGCGCTGAAAACATTAATTAATAAGGTAGACCTGTCCACTAAATTTTAACGAATGGTGAATCTTTAACACCATCGGCCTCTTCATCAAATAAACAATTAATTTAAGATGCCCACACGACAAGCCTACCTTAGTTTTGTGCCACTTTACGGCTGTTTCCCCCCAAAAAAGAAAGAATTAGGGGGCTTAAGTTCAGGGAAGATGCTGGAAATTCTCAACTAGATATCCTTTGCTCCTACTCTTCTATAGAACGACGTTTCCTGCAGTTTCAAGGTTTTTGAGGGTCTGCAAAACGGCACTCTTCCAAGGCCAAGAGTAGCACCTCTGCTGTCAGTCCCACACCTGTGAATCTCACCTAGGCCGCATGTCCTCCTCTTGAGCCAGGCTGGACAGGAGACCAAAACCAACAGTAGGTTATGGCTCCTCAGATTATTGATCCTTGGACCATTGCTTAAACTGTATATTGATTTTAGTGGGAATGTTTTTAGGTTTTAGATATGTTTGTACCCAGACTGGTGTTTTGTGTTGTTGGAAGCTGTCCAGAAGACTTTTGGAGAGGGGCACCCTAGAAGCCACAAAATAATCAAATTAAAAACATTTAGAGAAACCAAGATTAACAGGTTCCATCCAAACAAAGGCGAGGTGAAATTAAAATAGATTAACAATAATCTAGTATTTTTAGATTGTCATTCTGACAATACAGAGGGAATTGATCCTATTTATTGTGGAACTGGAAATGTGTAACTATGTGCAGACCACTCACTCAGATGAAGAGGAAGAAGAGTTGGTTCTTAGATGCCACTTTTTTCTACCTGAAGGAGTTCTCAATCCAATTGCCTTCCCTTTCCTCTCCCCACAACAGACACCCTGAGAGGTAGGTGAAATCAACTTACTGAAATCAACAGGATGCGAGAAAATGCTCAGCTTTCAACCCGGATCATACTTTTGCATGTTTTCTTTCCCACTTCTTCCTTCTCCTTAAAGCCGAGAAAATAAAATATCATTAACCACAGGTGCATCTATCTTCAGAAGACAAGGTAGAACTGGTCAATACAGTGAATTATCCAGTAGCTTTAGCAGGTAGAAAAATCTCCTTGACGGCGATGATAGACTCTTTACTTATGTCCAGCGGAAAGGAAGCCGGTAATTAATCAGCCGCTTTCTCCTTAATAGTATCACTTGAGTTCAAAGAAAACGGAGAAACGCCGGACAAGGAAATTGAATTCTTTGCTCGGGTGCAGGCCTCAAAGCAGGCACCGTATAAATCAGGCTCTGATTGGATCCGTAACCAGCCCTTGAGCTGTCTGAAAGGCTTACAGCAACTTTCTGCTTCAGGCCCGGCCGAGACCCAGAATTTTTTCTTTGGATTTCTCGCCTCCCTTTGGATGTCAAAGATGCCTTTTTGGCTTGTTTCCTACCCTTGTATTTTTAAATGCTTCTTGGGGGCACGCAGTGCTCATCTCCACAGGTCTCAGGAACGAAGCAGGGTCAGTCCTGGTTCATCTTCCGATGGGACGTCCAGGATCGCTGCACAGAAGCAAGCTGTGGCAAGCCACTTTTGAATGTCTCTTGCCTGGAACTCCTATGGGGTCGCTATACATTGGCTGCAACTTGACGTGAGAGCATACACACACACGCTTGGATCAGAAGGAGACAGCTAACGTAGGAACTGAGCCACAGACATGCTCCTGGGAATTGGGGCAGGACATAGACCTGTAGAGAAGAATCTTGGGTCCATCTGGGGCTTGCTGTATGGAAGCAAATATTCCCATTATCCTTCAATCTCTAAAGCACTAGACTAGAGGCTTAAAGGGTTCAAGATGTGAGGACTCTGCATCACCTGAACATGAATTCTTGAACAAAGACTTTCCTCCTTTGAAATTCCAAACATACCTCCCTGGATCTGGGTCTATGAAATGGCCATTATTCCTCCCGCATTTTACCTCTCCACCCCATCTTACCTCCCCACCCCATAATTCCCTGTCAGCTCATATCTCTTCAACTATGTCAGTTGACTGCAGAGTTTCTTCTTATGGTCTGGACACTCAATAGGACCATCCAGAGTTGAAAAGAGGCAGATGACCTCTAAACCAAAACTCATTCATCACCCATGTGTGCATTTCCTGTGGATCCTGTCTCTAAGGCATGCTGTTAGTTTGCAGAAAGCCTGTTTTCTTTCCCTCCCAGTGTCTAAGATGGTTTGCTTGGACCAACACCTCCAGTTTCAGTATAGGCAGAATCCAAAGGCAATTCTGAGCCAGTTTGGTGTCGTGGTTAGGAGTGCGGACTTCTAATCTGGCATGCCGGGTTTGATTCCACGGCACTGATAAAACTTTTCTGACTGAGCAGTGATATCAGCGCTCTCTCAGCCTCACCCACCTCACAGGGTGTCTGTTGTGGGGAGAGGAAAGGGAAGGTGACTGCAAACTGCTTTGAGCCTCCTTTGGGTAGATAAAAGCAGCATATAAGAAAAAACTCTTCTTCTTCTGCTGGAAGTATACTTTAACTGTCACATGGAAACCCCGGCTGTATAGCTACTGTAACACTCCCGGACAGTCCAATTTTGCAAATCCCGAAAACCAGTTAAAGTTTTTATTTATTGATTTAGGAAATGGGATACAACCATGCAAGAATGTATTGAACTGCCTCCAGAATGAAAGACTGTATTTACACATCTTCCGTTCCATCAGCCAGGGGATTTGTCTGTTTACACAGCTTTTGAAATGAACACTTCTAAACAGCTCTCTAACGCTCTTGCGCACATAAATGCCATCAGACGGTGAAGGAGGGGACTCCCCAAGTCCAGAATCCGTCTGGCCTTGTCTCTAGTGTTTGTGGTTGTGTACTGCAAGTGGCAGTTCATAAATACTTGTAAAACAGGAGGCCCCGGGCAAAACCACAATCTCCCAGAGCTTGTGACGCAGAGACCTTTCCAAAAGCCGTGGCAAATGCCGAAAATGACTTCTCCCCTCCCCGGTTTTGGCCAGGCGCTGCCATTAGACTGTTTTAACTTCCATTAAGTTGTCACATTCCCTGTGCTGCCAACTTTCCAAAGCGGACAATTCGTTCCGACAGAACTACGGGGCTGTCACATGTACTAACAGTTTACCAGAAGCGAACGGGAAAAACCCACAACACTGACGGATTTATTAGCTATTCAACCTGGCACGTTCTCTGCCTACACACCCAAGACAAGGTGATGGACACTCGGGTCTTATGAATGGCACGTGGACCACAATATATAGGTCCCAGAAGGTGCAGGATTTTTATTTTGTTTTGGTCACCTACGGAGAGCAGGGGAAAGATGAGGGCACCCCCCCCCCACAGAATAATTAAATTGGTTCACCAACATGTCCTCCGTTGCTAACAAAAGGACACAACAGCTGCCAACTCACTGCTCCATTTTGAGTCAAAGTCCGAACCTGCAAGGTTGAGCAGTTGCAGAATAACTCTTAAATAAGAAAATGCCAATATTTATTTCAATACATGTGTATGTAGAAGACTGTAAAACACCAACATATATCACGGACTACTGCGCGAATCCAAAACATTTTGGCACGTGGATAAATGACAAGAAACCAGAAAACCAAATGCATTTCAACCCCTCTTGGGGTCTTCATCAGTGGGGTCTTCATTATTATATTAAATATATAATAATAAGGTGTTAAGAAATACGAATGAAGACGCTCCCATACTAACAACAGGTATCCAGATACATCTATTGGAGCCTCTCAATTAGAATATTTACTCTTCTTATTGAAGCCCTTTCTCAGCCTGAATGTATTTTCAGGGGCCTCACAGAACGGCGTCTGAACATGTCTAGGTGAGCCATTTTAAACTCTCTTATTTTCAGGAAACCCCTCCCACATTTGACTTTGCTATCTGAGGAATTCCAGCATATCTGCAGTGGACTCCGGGGAATGGCAGAGGACAGGAAGGCCTGGAGCATCATTGTCCATGGGGTCACGATGGGTCGGACACGACTTCGCAACTAACAACAACAGCAGCAACATGCCCTAGAGCACACACACATACGCACACAGCTTCCCCCATGCCACAGCAGAAGGTCATCATGACCTCCAGGCTACACTTATGCACTACGACTGATTTCCTTAATGAGGGTACCCTCATTAAGAAATGTATGTTGTGCATCACCCCGAACTTGGATGTGGAGAGGGACGGTTAACAAATCAAATCCATCAATCTTGGTCTCAGGATTTGTGCCTGTGGATCTTCCTAGAACTCTTGCTGATCATTTCGGAACTTGAATGGCACTGAGTAGGCCATTCTTCTAGCTGTGTAACGACACACAGGGGCAGGGTCCAATACATAGTGGGGTATACACACTTTCCAGGTTCCAAGTGGAGGCCCTGGGAGTGAAAGAGGCCCAGTAGTCTGTGGCGAGATATTTCATGCTGCAAACACATCTCGGCCCCTGACGGAGCCCCCTCCTCCCCGGTCGCCAGTTCCAACCCATCCCGCCTCCTAAACTTTTAACTAAGATCATCAATTACCCGTAACAGTCTCCATGGCTGGCAGTGTTTATCCGACATCCTTCCCGCGTGCTCCTCGGCTCGATCTCGCCGCTCATTAAAGGCCTCTCTATTTATTTGCTGTGTGTTACAGTCCTTAACTTTGGCACTCCGTGAGAGGACAAAGCCAATTTTACTTTTCCCCGTGGTGTTAATTGGTAGAGCATGCCGCCTGCCTCTTCATTAATTATGTCAATGTGTATGAAACTTCCATTTTTGTAGCGGCAAGTTAACAAAGCTTCCGAACAAAACTGACAAAAAAAAAATAAAAAAATTGCAGGAAGCCAAAGCTGCTTTGGAAAAGACCGGGGGACAAGGGAGAGAGTCAACTAATGATGGCCACCGATGGTTGGAGACAGAGAGTCCTGCTAGAAGTGTTAAGCCAGCTGCCTCCCCAGAATGATGCCGAGTAGCAATTCTGGCTTCCTCGGATTCGACTGGCAGCTTGAAGCAAAGTCTCCTCTGAAGTAAACAAGATGAGATCTAAGGTGGGAAGTGCATTGCATAATCCCCGGTGGAACCACGCTGCAGCAAAACAAGACTGAGGCACTTCCTGTCCCATTTCTTTTTATGGCCTCAAACTATGCAAACGGATCCACTGACCCCGGGTTACAGATTTTTGCATCCATAGTGGAAAGTTTTCAGGGAAAAGTGGCAACAGGGATGAGGTTTGCCAAGTATTGGTCTCTGGTCTGTTTCTCTGTTGTTGTCAATTCACTGAGAGCCTGCTTGGTGTTGAGGTTAAAAGTGGTGTCTTCTAATCTGGAGAACTGGGTTTGATTCCCCACTTTTCCACATGCAGGCTAGCTGGGTGACCTTGCTCCAGTCTCAGTTCTCTCAGCCTCACATCCCAGGGTGTCTGTTGTGGGGAGAGGAAGGGATGGTTATTGTAAGCTGCAGTAAGACTCTTTCAGGCAGTGAATAGCAGAGTATCTTCTTCCTCTTCCTCTTCCTCTTCCTCTTCCTCTTCCTCTTCCTCTTCCTCTTCTTCTTCTTCTTCTTCCTTCTTCTACATTATGTTCAATATCTCATGCTGTCTCTCCGCAAAAGTGTATAGTGGATGGTAAGCCAATTTTGACCAGTATGAATGTCAAATTCCTCTGGATTCTTCCAGGCCTTATTCTTAGAAGAAAAATTTTATCTAGCTTCTTTGTTCATGGGAGGAGAAGGGAAATGAACATGCGGTGATTTAAATCCTATCAGCAGGCAGTAGGCACACACACACAGACACGCAAATCTTTTGCTTGAACACTAAAGAGATTGGAGCAGCTTTGTGTGTTTTCCTTTGTTCCCCCTAGCAGTGCCCTCCAGGTGATTTATCAGCCTGAACTGCTGGACTTCAGCCCTAATTTTGGGGGTCTTAAGTTGGATGGGGGGGAGCAATCTAAATTCAGCTGCATTCTTCCAGAAAACACAGACCCACATGGTGTCTGTTTTGGGGAGGGGAAGGGAAGGCGACTGAAGGCTGCTTTGAGACTCCTTTGGACTCAGTGATGGGAATATTGAAGCCAACTCTATTTCCTCCTCCTCCTCCTCCTCCTCCTCTTCCTCTTCCTCTTCCTCCTCCTCAACACTGTTTTAAACTGGGTGCATCCAGCATGCATTGTGCATGCTTGAAGGAAAGGGGGAGGAATTAAATCCCTGTGCTCAGTGCAGGACACACAGGGATAAAGATCTGCTGAAACCTACCCACTGGGTGTCCCGGGCTGGCCGGCGATTTGGATCTTCTCCATTAGGCTGCTCAGCAGATTAATACAGCCCTGCTCTTGCAACTGACCTCAGAGCTAGATGAGCAAAGGACATGACTCATGGTAAGGAAGATTCATAGGCTAAGCGAGTGCCTTTTGCGAACCTCCACCTTCCTCCCCCACCCCCACATTGAAATAGTTATGTCTTTATTGCTGTGAGGTGAGGTGCCCAAAACATGACTTGTGATGATGCAAAGAAGAAGGAGGAGGAGGAGGAGGACTTTTCCCTACGCCTTTACAACAAATACATTCCCATCCCATCAACATGGGTATCAAGAGTTCTCCTACGAGGGATTTCCCCTTTGCCCAAAAGGCCTGGGAACCTATTATGGAAATAGTTGCAGAAATGTAGTAGTCTCATGTTTGTCACTTGCTGCAAATCCTTGCTCTGTGCATCGGAAATCTCCTTTTCAGGTTTATCTGAGTTTCCCCAACCAACCGTTGTGCCCGCAAGGAAGCCTAAAACACATCTCGTGGATAAGCGCTCAATTCTTGTGGCTTCCCAACCTCTCACAATAGACACTTAACCTCATTATTAAAGCTTTTTGTGTGTCACAGTCTGGAAGAACATGACAACCCGTTCCCTGATATCACAAAGCTAGAAGGCATACATAAAATAATAAGTGAAATGATCAAATGGGCCAGAGGACCTTTTCTAGAATGGGAAAGTTAAAGGGTCCGGCGATCTTCTCATTTAAAAGAAAATGAGCTGACATGAGACACAGGGCAGCCTAATCAAATTATGTACAGTTTGGAGAAAAGGGATTTCCCCTCCCCCTCTCTATCTTCCAGGCTGAGTTCAAATACCACACAATACCACGGTTTAATTAATGCATAAATTGATGATAGACATACAGGCCTGCCTCCAGCTATATTAACATTGGGAGGGATGTGTCATCTGTTTTCCAGGACACTTTTCTAATTGTTGTCCACTTTGAAAAGCAAAAGAAATATGCCAAAAATCCCCTTTCTTCTAGAAAAGGCAAGTTAAACACATACACAGTCCTGAGTCTGATCAGGGCAAGGTAGATCCCTTCCCTTCCCTTCACATCCCATCCCATCCCATCATCCATCCATCCAACACCCCTCTTAGTCTCCTGTCATGGGGCGGTGAACAACAAGCATTCATTGTATACAATAAAACTATTCCCCCAGAAAATCTATAGACTTTAAAACCACAATTAAAAACACTTGAAGACAGCAGTCATGTCCCCTCTCAACCTTTAGGTTGCTCAGTTATCTCATGCTGCGTTTTATGCCCTAGCTTGTTTTAATAGCTTGTGTTGAATAGCCGTTGTACTTAATGGAGTTCTGTTTAGTCGTAAGCCACCACTTGCTTTTCACCTTGCCCTCCCCACCATGCATGGGCCCATCTGAAGCCAGAGATATGCAGCTAGTGGTTTGACTTTCATGGACCAACTGAGATGAGATTGGCCCTCTTCCTTCCCATTCTCTTCATCCTGGGCCCTGGTCAACAAGACCAGAGTGTTTCAAATCTCCATGCATCTCCCACCACATGCGTACACAGAGGGCTCGGTTTGCAATATGAATAAACAGGGAAAGTGCCTTTGCTCAGATTTATAAATTATCTACCATTTGATCTTCTGGAAAAAAAAGAAGAAGAAGAAAGTGTCAGGTGGGGTCAGCCAATTAAACAACCAATATTTACGCGATCACGAGGCCATCTGGCTGATTAGCAGATCGGATTTAATGAGCTGGCTGGGTGTGCAGAAGAGAGAACTTATCTGCCGAAGGTCCGGCTGCCCGGAACACGTCCAAACGCACCCACCACGGAACAGTTAATAACCGGAAACTGGTAATGTTGTGAAAGAAAGACAAATGAATATTTACTGCAATCTACTAAATATTTCATCCGGCGCAGAAGGTCCACTCGCTTAAAACACTCCATTATGGTCCTGGGGTGGAAAGGGGGAAAGAGAGGGCTTCACTTAAAACGTAAGGGCATGCTCCAGTGTCAAACCACGGCCTCCATTTTAAAACTGTTGCCATGGAAACCCGAGGGAACTTAGGGGGGAATGCAATCCACAGTTCACATCCAACTCTCAAGCCTTAAAACAAAACAAAACAGAAGCCTACTGCATGCAAAGAGAAATCTTAATTGTTCGACAATTAACAATGTTAACAATGAAGGACCAGAACCTAAGAGGCAACATGCACCGCATTCCTGGTCTCCTGGATTTTGGGGGGAGTTCTCTTGGCTTGCCCAGCCCAACATGTATGCCCCAATGCTATAGCTCCTCGACTGTTTAATGGCTCCATGGCTCAGGTTTCAGACTGTGTTGCCCTTTAATTAACCTCCCGGAGAGCCACTGTGTTATTAGGTGGATACGACTACCGATAACGGGCCAGTGGTTTTGCTCAGCATTTTGTACTACGTGGAAACGCAAAGCACTGGAGATCCCTCTTCTGTCTCTTTGCAGACTTGCACTGTTGAATCTGGGGAAAAAGTAGTGTGAGAAAAGTTTGTGCCTTGCTCTGATTTTGTTCCGTTTGATCCAGTCGCCACAGATAAGGCCAAGAATATGAGCTGGAATTTGCACAGCGCCGCATTCCTTGTACCCCCCAGCTGAGCAAGTGCTTGCACGTACGTTTGCACGGGTGGAAGACCCCCCACTGGCTCCACTTCATAGGCAGGGCCATAACACACTGAAATGCAAAGCCAGAATAAGTCCTTGCAGAAGCAGAAACTGCTTCCTTGCCACGAAAGGACACCTCCGGATCCAGCCCACTGGGTTTATGCGTGTGAACAATTTCTCTCACTCTACTTCTGACACAACTAATAAGGTGTTTGAGTGCTACTTAATTAATTTTAATTAGCAGCATGCATGCGGCTAATCCAGCCATTTAATCACCGTAAAGCTCCTATCAGGATTGGTCTGCTTCCTGTTTCACAGAATTTCAAAAGGCAAAACACATTTCCGACAAATTCCCCTGCTTTATTTATGGGAATTGTAAACTAGAGTTATTGTTTCGATAGCTTCCCCCCACCCCCAGATTCTGTATGGTTCTTGGCCTGCTTATGGCCGCCACACTGAGGAAGCTTTGACATTTGAAACTTATCCCCTGGAAATCTTAGATTCTTAGAGTTGGAAGGGATCAACAGGGTCATCTAGTCCAGCCCCCTGAAGAATGCCGAAACTTGTTCATCTCAAAGATCTTACTGGACTCAAATCTAGCTGTTGACCTGTAGGCCAATATGGTGACCTCAGAAAAACTACACACCAGATTCTCGGGGATGCTGCCTTGAAAAAAGCCAACCTGTTCCAGCTATTCCTGGTGCATCAAGTCCCCCTCCATAATGAAGAACTATTTTCTGCTGTCCAGGTGCTTGCCAATGAGTGACTGGGGCACGATTTAGCAGGAAAAGACACAAGTTCCCCATGTTCGAGCAGGATACCCCATCTGGGGAGGGAAATACCGCCCACCCATCCTTGACAGAGTCATTCCAGGCCCCCACACTGCGGGGGGTGTGGGGTGTAATCTGTCGCTTTGCACAAAGCACAGAGAGCTGCTCCTTGCCCCCTCAAGGCCTCCTCCTGGTTATGCAATCGCTTGTGCATTCCCACCCATCACAAAACAGTGCCTAGAAATGCTTGTGACTCCATTTATAAACCCATTATGACTCACACACACTTCTCCCCCCCTTTCCCAAGGATTCTTTGGGTACTTAGCCACAGACAACCCTGGCTTTTGCTAAAAAAAAAAACCAAAAAATACAAGACAATATATATGTAATGTTTTTCCTTTCTTGTTGTCGAGTTGCCTCCTATTATTTTTTAACAAATCGCCCTCAGATTTCTTAAATGATAGAACAGGCGAACCTTTAAACACTCGGTGAGTCTTGAATTATTAAAGATAAAAGGGCACTTTGGTATATTTATTATCGGGTTGAAGGGAAATAACCATTGCAGATGTCTGGATTAAGCGCTTATCTTTTCAAATGCCCCCCTCAACAAGGAGGTGGATTTCGAGCTGCATTGCTATAAACTTCCAGACACAGGTCCCCATTTTATAGCATTTTCCTCCTGACATTATTAACTGCCACCTTGCTGAGCTGCCAGCTTCTTTTGTGCAGGAAAACAAGGAAGAAGAGATTACGGTGGTCAGCCATGGACAGTGAACAGGCCTTAAAGGTAAAGGTATCCCCTGTGCAAGCACCAGGTCATGTCTGACCCTTGGGGTGACGCCCTCCAGCGTTTTCATGGCAGACTCAATACGGGGTGGTTTGCCAGTGCCTTCCCCAGTCATTACCCTTTACCCCCCAGCAAGCTGGGTACTCATTTTACCGACCTTGGAAGGATGGAAGGCTGAGTCAACCTTGAGACGGTTGCTGGGGATCGAACTCCCAGCCTCATGGGCAGAGGTTCAGACTTCTTGTCTGCTGTCTTACCACCCTGCGGCACAAGAGGCTCTATATAAGGTCATATCACCCAATAAATGTTTAGCAATTTTTAAAAATATAACAAAATCATTAACTCCCACCTATTCAGGAAACCCGTCCAGGCTGCCAAAAAAACCCAGGTTGAGAAACCTGTGTTTCCAAGACATAAACATGTGCTAAACTTTCTACCTATGCTCAGGTAGGTCTCTGCTTATCATGAAGCAGCCGTTACATTGCCCTTCTGGTAATATGAATTTGCTAAGCACGTAATTCTGTTCTGTCTGTTTTCCTAATGCAATGCACATACATGTAAACATGCACATACGAGCACTAAAACATTATGTACCAAGAGTCCAGTGACACCTTTAAGACTAACAGAACTGGTGGGTAGGTATGAGCTTGTGTGAGTCTCTGTTCACTTCCTCAGACAAAATCTCCTACCTTGCCGTTTGTTTTGTTGTTCTTGAGGGTGCTACCGGACCCTCACTCTTTTCTACTGCTACGAAATAACACGGTGACCATTTTGATCTGTAACGCACCCCTGCTTTCCTTGACACACAGAGACATTTTTGGAATTTTACCTTACTGTTTCCGGATACCTTTTGTAAACTCTCAGTATTTTGACCTGGAACAGGTAGTGACAAGCTAGGTTCACACGGCAGGTGGAGTTGAGTTTTCAAACAATGGGTAATATCTGGGGCAAAGCAATTCAGCACTGGGTGAAGAAACATAAGCGTCACCTGCAGAATGGCGGGGGTTACGGACAAGGCTGGAATTACAATCTTGCTTCAAGAAGAGGACTATGTGGGTATACGGCAAACCTGACAAATGCACGCATTACAGAATTGTGCTTGGAAACTTCCAGAAAGTTTGCATGTGCCTTTTGCTCCCCCCCCACCCCACCTTCCCCTGGTACATTTCCTCCCGTGTTCATCTCCGGACATTTTTGCTGACTTTTAAAATCTTCTGCGTTCCTGGAGATGTTCCAGGTCCCAGTCCTGAACCCCCCACAAAGATCCTGCCCACCTCTTCCTCTAGTGATTAATGGCTTGAATGGGATATCTGCCTTGGAGTCCATTAAGGATAATTGCTTAGGTTTGACACACCAGGGAATGTCTCTTGGCCCTCCCTCACACTAACTAGCACCATGTCAGAGCTATGGGGGGGCGGGGGGGGGGAAGGTGAGGGCAGCTCTTTAGAATAATGCATATATGCTGAAAGGAAGACTAGAAGTCCGTCCACTGTGGCCCATTTACCAAACATATATGGGATTAAAAAAAATTGCACAAAATACAAAATAGCCATTTTTTAAAAATCCCTTACTGTTAAAGAGCTGTCTGTCTATCTATCTGTCTGTCTACAAACACTCGTTATTTTTTAGAGCAAGGGTAGTCAACCTGTGGTCCTCCAGATGTCCATGGACTACAATTCCCATGAGCCCCTGCCAGTGTTTGCAGTGTTTGACTACCCCTGTTTTAGAGCACAAACTAAATGTTGCGTTTCATACTGAGCGATGCCCAGCCTGTGGAGGCACAAGGCAGAATTATGTGGTGCTTTAAAGCAAATCTAATCTCTATGCTTATTAAATTTAAATGTGTTTAAGGCTGGTAGAGTTGGAGGAAGATATGTAAAGTAACAGCGTCCGCGGTGATAAACGTCAAGCCACCCCCCAAAAAAATTATACGCAATATTATATATACAAAATAAATGCGGCAAGATCTTTACGTTTCAGTTTGATCAATTCATTAAAGGAAGCATTACAAGCGATGAGAAATTTCTTTTACAACTCCTGAGACATGATTAGTCATGAAACGTTATAAAGTACCAAGGAAATACTTTAGAAAGGGGGTTTTCTTTTCTTTTTTCTTGGCCCTCAGTTGATTGAAATCCTCATTTGAGCAGGGGGAAGTTCTCGTGACCAGAATTACGATTGCTTCAGGACTTTAAAAGATCAAGCCAGACGTTTAAGAGGCTGCTAATCCCAAGAAGTCTGCCCCGGGGTGTCATACCTTGAAGAGTCTTCTAATCCCTAAAACAGGCTGAAGACAGGTGCCTGTCTTGCCCAGAGAAGGGACAAGTGTGATTGAAAAAGGGATTGAGGGAGTTGAAAGATGAGGAAATAAAACTCGTCTCCATCTCCCTATTTAGACTCACCTTTCTCTCCCTGTGTCCTGCCACAATGCAACAACTTTGCACAAGTCTGCAGGAGTTTCTAAAGGAGCTGGCCTGCAACGGGCAAAATCCACAACTGCCTGGACGTGTGCTTTCTGTTGCGGTCCTCATTTTGTGGACGGCCTGCCCAAGGAGGTCAAGGGAACTCCCGTTCTCCTGGCTTCCCGCAAATAAGGCTAAGCTGAACCATTTAGGAGGGCTTCTCTGCTCAGATAATAGGGCTACGCATGCACAAAAGGGTTTGGATAAACAATTAGGGACTTGCAGTCTAAACTATAAGTAGGATCCAATTTATTCTTGCATGGCTTAATGCAGGCTTCCTCAACCAGAGTTTCAAGGGACCCTGAGGTTTCTCGATGGCCCTGGAAGCGTTTCCTGAAGAGGTGGGAGTTCATTAATATTTATATGTTTTTAAAATTTTGTGATGGGGTGATATGACTATATATGGCCATGTTGACCAGCCTCCCCTCCCAGAATGGCCAATGATGGGCATGGAGGGGATGGGAAGGGGAGGGACCTTGGGACGGTGTGTCCACAGCTATGCTTCCCAAACAAATTCTGCAGGATTGTGCCACTCCAGGGTTTCTCAAAGCCTGAAGAATGTTTCAGGGGTTGCTCAACAAGTTGACAAAGGCTGGCTTAATGTGTCAAGTGAATAACTTATTTGTCTCAATTCCACCTTGAGCCCTTTTGGAAAAGGTAGATTATGCAGCATGTAAACAAACACATTGTTATTCAAGTAGCCAATCAATCAATGGGAAAACACACAGAGACTTCAAGCAACTGTTTTAGACGTACCCCATCCTGCCCCATCACTCCTCCCAATCATTTGTATGTCCTTCTAGTGTAGCGACACTCCGATTCGATCTGGATTTCGGTGGCCACTCTAATTTAGACATGATTTGAATGATGTGTTGGTCATGCACCACTCTGAGATTCTTGATATCTCAGGATAACAAACAGGAGCTATGACTCCCTCCACCCCAACCTCATTCCCATAAAGGACTCTCCACATTATCAAGGGAATTATTAGGAACTGGTATCGTTCCATGCACTCAGAAAAAGATAACCCTAATCGAGCTTTATCGCTTTCAGACAAAAGCACCGGATCTAATAGGATTCCGTGTAATCAATCTTTGTCAACTGCATTAAGGAAATTACCTGTCAGAAACATCATGGCCGAGATCCTGTGATTAAAAAAACAAAACCTCAAAGGCTCAAGGGTGGACTCGAAGAGCTACACAGAAACGGCTTTCAATTTGTCCCCCTCCTCCTCTCCTCTTATTAATTTTGTGGCCAGTAGCTAGCTTGAGGAGAATAAAACATACACCAAGAATAATGCAATTTGTCAAATGAGCGTGTCAAGTAGCCAAAGGTAAAAGAAGCAGTTTAAAAAAAAATGCCAGTGTTATCTCAAATTTCCTTTTGTTATTAAGACTTCCCACTGTACATCTTATAAACAGAATGGAAGATTTCCCACCAGATTAACTCCAGAATGGGGCTTTAGGCCTAGAAGACTCGTAGCAGGATTAAGCAGGATTGTCCAGATATTTCTCATCCTGGAGTTGGTAACTTTATGAAGAAGAGTTCAGGGGACAGGCTGTCTTCTCATTCCCTCTGAAATTTATGAAACTCCCTCTCAAGCCAACCCTGAGGGCCACGAGAGCTATGGGGATGTTATGTAATGTGGCAAAGAAGGTTGAAGCTCAGAGAAAAATTGGAGGAATTATTTCCCTGTTCCTAGGCAAAAAGACACACTGGGGAGGGGGAATTTGCTAAGCAGAAAATTGCATTGCAGAAAAGTACATGGGTTTCCCCACACCATTGATGCTTGGAAGTGTGCATGGGTGGGTGGAAAGTGGAAGACTCCAAATTCACGTCCGTGAACTCTGAACAGTCTCCAGGTACTGGCTGGAGATCTGGAATTACAGACAGCAGGGATCAGGTTCCTTGGACAAAAAGGCTGCTTTAAAAGGTGGACTTTATACCCTTTTGAAGACCCTCCCCTCCCCGAATCCCCTGATGCAAATCTGGCAACCCGAAATGTGTCCCACTCATGATTCATAATCAAAATAATAAGATCCAAGTCAGCATCTGCCAGTCAACATCATCTCTTCCTTTATGAGCACCATTTCTGGAGCTCTCTGTCTTTGAAATGGGCAGAGATTAAAGTCCAGCCGCTCTGTTGTCAGCGCTGTGTTTTGGTTTGTTTTTAATTTAGATCCACTTTGCCCAGTGGGATCCAGCTAATGGACACGGAAGATGGTGGGCACGCTTGCTTAAAAATCAAAACACTGCCACGTTCCAAATGTAAAGCGGGCCTTAGCTATCAAGAGTGGGTCATCTGGTGAGATACGGTTTGATTTGTTAATTAATTCTGCTTGCTTACAAGCAGCAGGAAAACAAAAATTGCAATTGTATGCTCCATAACTAAGCCAAAACCTTCTCCATCCTACAAGTGCCACAATTTTTTGGCAGCTAAAAAACATACACACACAGACTCACACATATAAACTAACCATATACCCAATGAATTGGCCAATTCTGTTTGGTTTGCTTGGAAGAGTGTAAATGACCTTGAAAACTGGTTCACATGCTACAATGTGAAGCTTTCAGCTGACCTCAGAAAATGAATTGCCACGGCGAGGGCCCAAGCAAAACACAGCTATATCTGAAATATCTGAGATCCAGTATTACTGTAAAGACACACGTTCTACAAAAATTTCCACATGTTGGAAGGGGAACACAAACTGACCACTTTTCGGGGGGGAAAGGCATTTTTGCATAGATGATGGGCATTTCCACATTCAGCTTATCCTCACTTTCGAGTTCCTGTTTTTCTATTCCTTCCTGCACATTTCTAGTGCCTGATTTGGGATCATGTCACTGTATGTTTGGCATATCTCCCTGCATGTTCAAACTGTAGGTAGGTAGGTATTTACTTACTACTTATTTATTTATTCATATATTGGACTTCTACACCACCCAAGCCAGCAAGCCAGCTCAGGGCAGTATACCGTATAAAGATTTAATACAATAAAACAAGTAAAAATTTAGATTAAAATTAATTTTAAAATTCACTCCAGTGGCCTTCCATGGCAAGTTGCTCAAAAGCGTTCCCTTGATAATGGATGGTTTGAAAAGCCAATTTCTAGCAGAATTCAGTAAATGTTCTAACATGTTCTAACATGTAAACCACAGAGCCTGCTTGGTAAAAACCAGTTTGGTACAAAGGTTAGGAGCAGTGGCCTCTAAACTGGAGAACCAGGTTTGATACCCCACTCCTCCATATGCCTGTGTGGCCTTGACGAGTTACAGGTCTTCCAGAGCTTCCTCAGGCTTGCAGGGTATCTGTTGTGTGGAGAGTAAGGGTAGGCAATTGTAAGCCTCTTTGAGACTCCTTCGGCTAGTCAAAAGCAGGATATAAAAAAAAACCCAGCTCTTCTTTCTCTTCCTCTTCTCCTTCTGTTCCAATCTCAACTCTCCACCACAATTAAGAACAATTGAGGTTCCTATGCAAATGTTATGAAAGCTGAACTTCCATTTCTGGAAAGGAAAGCTGTTTGGAGTCAAATTGCTGAAATATGAGATTGTTCTCACATATCCCAGAGGTCCGTCTGCTAGACAGGGCTCCATGTTAGCTTGTAGATCCACCACCTATGAACTGGTCTCACTTTTAAAGTCACCTGCAGCAGCATTTAAACTTATAGGGCTTAGTTTAATTCTCGGTTGAAGTTTCGTGTGGAGGGGGATTGCTAATGTAAAATCATGCATTCTGAGTAGCTCCTCTAAGTAAAACACTTAAGAAGAGTTTTAAAAACACATCAGTTACCTGTCACTTCTGTGCATTCAGTACATTATAATAATATAAAAAGCCTGGGATGGGAGAATCTATTCAGGGAACCCAGCAATTAAAATAATTAAGTGGCCCACGGTTTGGCACATTCTTGCAAGCATTTTTTGGTATCCAGTAAATCTGTTCAAGAAATAGCAGCTTAAAACTCATTTAAAAAAATGAGTTCAGATAAGAGGAATCCAGGCATCCTGGAATTTCCATCCTTACTGCCCAAATAACAACAATTGTAAGACCACACAGCAAACTATTCAACCAAGATCAGCACACATAGATCTACTACTAGGAAACCCACAACAGCAAAGTGTCAAGAAATGCAGATAGACTTTCTCCGCCATTCATAACTTGTTCAGGTGTTTAGCCTCTTGAGACAGCACCTCAAGCTATAAAATCTGGCAAAGAATGTGCTTTGTCTGCAAAAAGTTCATCCCCCAGCCTCTCAGGTTAAAGGATCTCAGGGAAGGACTGATGGGGAAAATCCCTGGAAAATGCTGCATTGGAATGGTGTTCAGGAGACCCATTGTGAATCCCCCTTTGTGCCTTGGAAACCCAGTAGAAGATGTCATATCCTCTCAGCTTAGTGGGGCCCAAATGCAACAGATTGGCCAGGGATGCAGAAAGTATTTTTTGTCTTCCTCTGGACATGGAAATAGCAGGGGGTCGTTGTGAGTTTCCTGCATTGTGCAGGGGTGGATTAGGTGACCCTTGGCTTCCCTTCCAGCTGAATGCTACCCTCTTGCAGTCCTAACTGGGGAGAACAGTGGGGGGGGGGGACACATGGATTAAATGCACAGGAAGCAGCTTCTTCTGCTCGACACGAGGGCTTGAACCTCAGATAAGAACCTTCCCCAGCATTTTCAACTTTTCTCCCCTAATCCCACACATTCTGGGAAATGGAGAGGGGCATTCTGCAGAAGGTCTTGGAACTAACTGCATTAAAACAAATGAAATTAAAATTATGTTCCTGCTCATCCTTGATCCAGTCCAAAATATAGGCAGGGTTGTATGGACATGGTATGCACTTATTTATAAATAGTATCCCAACTTGGTGCCCAGCAATAAAGGGGGTGGGGGGTGGGGAGAAAATAATTAATCCAACAGTCTCAATTGTCTTAGAAATTCTCTATTGTGCTTCCCTTTCTGAATGGCAGCAAGCCCGTTGTTCTCCTCGACACCATTCAGAGCCCAAAACAGATCATGCCGAAAGAGAAGCCCAGACGCAAAACATTTTTTGAACCCTGCGCCATTAATTATGCGCCAGAGAAAGGAAACAAGTCATAAAAAACACACACACAAAAGCGGACCTCTGCTCTGTGTGGCAGTTTTATTAGTTAGTTTATCACCCACCATATGGGCTGCCAAGGAAAATTATAATAGGCTACCGCTGCTAACGATAAACTAAGACGCCGAATTATTATTTATCGTCTTGTTAACCAAATTAGTAAACTCAAACTATCTGGGCCGTGATTCCGGGGAAGCAAGGCTGGGTGTTTTAGAAGGATATCTTACCAAGAAGGCTATTTAAGGTGCTTAAAGGCTCCCTGACCTGCCTCCAAATTCAGGTCACACCAGAGGTGAGTACTAAGAGACCAGCCTTCATGCCTTTTTGTCCCTCACACCAGCCTTCCCCAGGACGGCTGGGTAAATACGGCCGTTGTTTGTTTCTGAATGCACATTTGTAAATGCGTTTACTTGACCTGCGTTTTCCCAACTGGCATTGTCATTTCATTGGTTCCCTCTGTTCATCTTTTATGCAACACGTATGTATGTTGTTTATGCAATATTGATGGGGGGGGGGTTCTACCTATGACGCAGGCCATTTATACATATCATAAGCATATCATGCAACAATGTTGATTTATTTAGGAACAACACTGGCAAACACGTGCGTTTTATGGAGAAAGGGGGGGGATTGGTATGAGGAGGGAAAAAGGAAAACAGGAGGGAAATAAATAAAAGTTTAGTGGCTCGGTTCTGAATCAGGAGTATTAAAGCTGAAATCAACAAGCCCACAATATTCCTGTTTACCAATACCAACAGGCATAAATTTGAGCCAGAGTTCCATGTTCAGAGGCGGTCAAGCCCTGAATCCCAGAGGCAACGTCAGAGGGAGGCCTTGACTTCTTTGCCCTGTAGATGGACGGCCAGAACTGGTGGGCTAGGATGTTGGACTAATAAAGACTACGGGTCTGATCCTGCAGGGCTCTGCTTATCCTCTGAATCCCGGAGCCATGAGGCAACGTCAAGGGAAGGCCTTGGCCTCTATGCCAGGTTGGTTCTCCAGAAGAACTGTTTGGCCACTGTGAAATAAGGACCATTAGTCTGATCCAGCAGGGCTCTCCTGATATACTCATGTCTCACAGAAAGTCTTGGAGATAGCAGAGACCCCAATAAAATAGCTAGATTCTAAGCTGCATCTGTAAACACCTCCAGTGTGCTGTATCTGAATAGAAGCAAGTTAAAGCGGAAGGGGGGGGGAGCAATGCCAGCCCAATAGCCTCCAGGTGTTCACTGGGGCCTCCAGTTCAAGACAGAAAAGACCCTAGAGCTGTTTCCAGTCAGAGCTGATGAAGCAGCCATTTCTCCAGGGGGAAACGATCCCTGTAGTTTGAAAAACTCACGGCATTCCAGGAGATCTCCTGGCCTCCCCTGGAGGCTGGCAACCCTAGCCACAGCGGCACACCTTAATAGTTGCAAATTTCCGCATCTGCAGTGGCCGTGCTACCAATAAATTCCTATAAATTTCTACAGCAACGTTGGGGCATCTGAGAGATGGGAGCGCAAACAAATTCTAATCTAATACAGCAGGTATATAGAATCAGGTTTGGTGTTTAGTTCTTGCCAGACTGCATTAAATGAATGCATTTCAAGAAGGGGGGAAAAAAAGTGATGGAATTTGTGTATTTCCCACTGAAAATGGAATGAAATATTTATAGTGGGATTGCTCTGGCCCCGTCCCTCAATTCTAATGCAGGTGGCATATTACAGATGAACTCTCTGGTTTGCTTGTGTGTGATTCCTTCCCTCCCCCCCCTTTTTTTATTTTACATCCCGTCTCATCAGAACTGAAAATGACACATCCAAATTGGTTCACTTTGCCTAAATTGGATGGAGGAAGAACAGACTCTGCCGTTCTCTACCCTAATATATTCACTCCGAGCTTGTTCTTACCTTTAAGGGTAGAGTTTCTCATCACGGCGAGGCTGAAGACGGAAGTCTGCATTGACGTTTGGGCAACGTTGACTCCCCCTGGAAATACACCCCTCCCAAACAAGTTGCCCACACCTGAGAACGTTTCAGCATAAATGGCCTTTTTCCTGTTCCTATTCTACCAGGAGGCCCCACATTTTGGGGGAAGGGGCACAGTTTGGACACACACATTGACGTGCCGATTGCAATGAAGAATCCCAGAAACATAGGATCCTAGAGTGGGAAGGGGCCGTAGAGGCCATCTAGTCCCACCCCCTGCTCAAGGCAGGACCAGCCTCCAGCATCCAGGAGAAGGATCTGCCCTCGTGCTGCTTGAAGACTGCCAGTGAGGGACTTTTAAATTATTTCTCTTGATATATATTACACATCTTATCCAATATATGGCGACACAACATTTTACCGCAGTTTATATTGGTCTAAATAATCGTTAATAAAGACTACTGTTCTTGTATATATGATATGCAAAGCTGAATTATCCAGGAGGGCATATGGTCAGAAAGATGCTTTAATAAAAGCCTACAGATTGTACATAGGGTTTCCAGCTCTGGGCTGGGAAATACTTGGGAGATTGGGGCGGTGGACCCTGAGGAGAGGGCTGGGCCTTGGGCCGCTCTCTTCCTCTCCTCACAACAAACACCCTATGAGGTAGGCCAAGAGAGCACTGACAGAATGGCTCTTTGAGAACAACAGGACTCCAACAGGACTGTGTAAAGCTTTGGCTTGCGAAAGGTTCCAGAGTAGACCCTGGTCTCTCCACTGAGATGCATTCCAGGTAGAATCCAGTGCTTTGGATCTCCACTTTTGTGGGGCTGATGGGAGAGATGCTGCTAATCAGAAAATTAGGATGGGCAGGCCAATGGTGCAGCCCTACGGGACCCTTGTGTACGCTTCCGGCTTCTGCCAAAAGAGAGAGAGGCACTGCAAACATCGCCTATCGTAATTTACAGAACGAGAACCATTAGAATAACCATAATGGGTTTTCTCAGGCCCGAAAGCAAATCATGGAATTCCCCGTTCTCATCAGGCGCTGATAGCTCTTCTCAAATTAACATCCAGATGCTTAAGAGACAACTCTCTACTTATGCATATATAAGGGATTCTTTTATTATTATTATATATATTTCCTCCCACGCCACCGCTCCCTTCCCCTTTGCCACCAGAAGCATAAAGTCACAGACATGCTGCACTTGACATGACTCACCCATCCTCAAGCGGCAACCTAAACCTAAGAAGGAATTGCTGGGTGCCCCCTTTGTTAGCCAATTCTGCCATCTAGCTCCTATCCTGGAAGCAGATCCTCTTCCACCTCCTCAGAGGGATTCAATCCCTGCCTCATTTGGAATTCAGATTCACAAATAACCCACACAGACGGCCTCTGCCGCTTCATTAAGTCCAGGTAACTCCGTTTATTTATTAAGGGTTCTCTCTCCCCCCCCCCCTGCTCCAAAACCAAACGGTACTATGAGAAAGTTACTGGGTATTTTTTTTTTTAAATAACACTCTGCCATCTGTAAATGGAATTTAATTTTGATTGATTCGTCCTACAGTAAACCATTTCACTTCATTTACTCCCTTAAATGCCGGCGCATTACGCATGGACGTCTTACTGCAGATTTTCAGGACGGTAAGCCTTAAATCTCGACTTCGGATCCTGTGCCTGCCCTACGGTGTAATCTCCCCCTCCCTCTTGCAGCTGCAATAATATTATCAATAATGATAAGTAAAACAGCAACAGCAGTAACAACAATAATAAAACGGAAAAGAGCCTCAAACAGTGACTGAGAGTCACGGGTTGGAATTTCCACTCCAGCCACAGAAGCTAACATTTTCTATAAAATTAAGAAGAATGAAGTGCGTTGTTTTGGGTCCCCGCTGGAGTGAAAGATGGGGGTAATGACAAATGAAAACAAGAAATAATAGCCATTGCAATTGTGCGTCCTGAACAAGGCTGGCAAGATGGACCAAAGGCTTTTACTTCTTTTCAAGCCGCTTCAGATGTGGGAAACGACCGGCTTGTTTCCCCATAAAAATTGAAGATGGATTCCAGTTGGTGCTCAGAACTTAAGGAGGATTCATAGAGGGGCAGTGGTGCAGCTCCGAGAGAGAACATCTGCTTCGTATGCAAAAGGTCCCGAGTTCTGTCCCCGGCGTTTCCGATCGAAGTATTTCGGATAACAGATGTGTGAGGAAGTTCTTCCTCTGGAGAGCCGCTGCCAGTCAGAATAGATAGCACTCAACGAGACGGTTCAATGGCGCGGCATATGGCGGCATCGTATGCTGGGGAAGGGCTAGAGCTCCGTCGCAGAGCACTGGATTTGTATGCAGAACGTCCCGGGGACCAACTTCAGAAGCTAAGGCACACTTGCCTCTCCATAAGGCCCTAGGGAGCTACTGCTAGACAGAGCAGACAAACTGAAGCTCCATCCGCCCACAGTGTGACTCGCTATAAAGCACCTCCAAATTTAATTTCGGATCTTCAGAGGCCCGATGAAGCGTATGCAATTCACTTCCCAATTGGTGGCTTCCCATCCATGAAACATAGAAATAAAGAGCCCGAGGTCTACCCCAAAGGTCATCTAGTTCAACCCCCTGCACAATGCAGGGAATTTACAGCTATACACCCACGCCCCCAGGTCCATCACTGGATATTTTGGGAGGGGGAAATGGGCCAACATGATGATATATGTTCATTGTTGTTGTTAGGTGCGAAGTTGTATCCGACCCATCGCGACCCCATGGACAATGATCCTCCAGGCCTTCCTGTCCTCTACCATTCCCCGGAGTCCATTTAAGCACACACCGACTGCTTCAGTGACTCCATCCAGCCACCTCATTCTCTGTCGTCCCCTTCTTCTTTTGCCCTCAATCGCTCCCAGCATTAGGCTCTTCTCCAGGGAGTCCTTCCTTCTCATGAGGTGGCCGATATGTTCAAATCGGCCAATAAACGTTTAACAACTTTAAAAAATACTTTAAAAATGATTAACTCCCACCCATTTGGGAAACCTTTCCAGGGCCATCAAGAAACCCCGGGTTTGAGAAAGCCTGGTCCAAAGGAAGGGAAATAATTTTTGGGATCCCCAGGCCAATCTGGACTGGGGGGGGGATTTCTTTCTGACCTCAGAGTGGCTATCATAACTCATGGTCTATCCTTCTGGCTGACATTCCGTGACAGCTTTTTTTTTAAAGTAGGGACAATTGCACATAATAGTTTTAATATATTTCACAGCCATCCTTAAGATTTTGTTCGTATTTTTCAGGTGTTTTCCAGCCTTCTGAAATTCTGAGCTGTTGCACGTCTGAGCTGTTGGACAAAGCAACAATGGCCACTTCCATTCACCTTTGGGAGGACCAAACCTAGGTAGGCTTCATCCACACTTAAGCGCCTTTCCCAAGGGAAGCTCTGCTCAGCTGTCCTTTCCAAAAACCGAGTGACCCCCTCCTCCTCCAATTGTTTTGGGAGCAGATGTAAGGCTGTTCTCCACGCATACTTACAGTCCCCCCTCCCCTGGACAGCTGCTGTTTGTTTTCTCAATGTGAGGGGAAACTGTAAATATGCCACAGAACAGTTTTTTTTTTTAAGAGACGATGCACACGTATATTTATATAGGGGATTTATTTCCTCGGTAAACAAATTGTTTTCGCAATGCCCTCATCACTGACGCATCATTGCGCATATGCAAAGGAAAAAATCAAGTATCGGAAATATATGACTTAAAGGGTGGGCATTTGACTTGCACAAAGGTCCCAATGTGGGGGGGCTGGGACGGAGGGGAAGCTTGCACCAGGATGTGTGGGTTTCTGAGACACATGCAAAGTTCATGAATTGGGGAGATGCAAAGATTTTACCTGTGGAATCTTATGCATTTCCCTGTTAAGCTATATTCTACCTTTCTCAGAGAGAATTAGAGATTCAGGGGATTAGACCCAGGACCTTCTGCATGCCAAGCTGAGGTTCTGTCACTGAGCCATGACCCCTCCATAAATCCTCCATGGTCACAGGCAGAGGTCTTTCTCATTACCTATGGCCGGGTACTTTCAACTGGAGAGGCTAGGGATCGAACCTGGGACTTTCCTTCTCCTGAGAGGTTACTCAGTGGAACAGGCTTCCTTGGGAGGTGGTGGGTTCTCCTTCATTGGAAGTTTTTTTTTTAGCCATCTGCCAGAAATGCTGATTCTGTGAATTTAAGCAGATTGTAAATAGGTGGGCAGAAGGGATTGTGTCCATGCTTGGCTCTGTGGCCCTTTCTTGCATGCCCAGGGAAATGCAGATCACCACTTTTGGTTCGGGAGGTGAATTTCCTCCAGGCCAGAGTGGCCAGGGATCCTTGTTTTTTTGGGAGTGGAGCATCATCTGGGCATGGAATTGGGATCGCTGTGGGTGGGCAGGTAGTTGTGAGTTTCCTGCATTCTGGAGAGGGTTGGACTAGATGACATAGGTGGTCCCTTGATGAAACAATTATCACCCAAGAAAACGCATGCTTTGGAGAAATATTCATTTAAAAAACCCACAAATTTGTGGAGGAAAATGGATCGGTGTGAAAGTGGAGTGGGTTGAGATCTAGCGTAATCGCTGCAGATTCCAAGCAAAGATCAGATTGACAATGGACGGATGGACAGACGGACGGACGGACGGAAGGATTGATAAATAGATCACTGACAGTCATATGATGCATGCAACAAATCTTATTTTTAGGGATGGAAGAATTTCACAATTCCCACTTCACCCAGATTATCTGGGTGGGTCACCCATGTCCTTTCCAACACAGTTAAGTTGCAACTTGAAAAGTTGTCCAAAGGTAAGACTGGTTGCTATAACAAACTTGCCACTGAACTGACAGGCCCAACTTCTCTACGAAAAATATGGCACATGTTTTATGGTTCCAATAAGAACAGCGAAGGGTTATGCCATCCCTGTTTTATTATTTGCAGGTATTAACAAGTGAATGAATTCACACATAACTGTTTTATTTCTTTGCAACTATCTTTGTCATGAAAATATAGTGACAAAATTGCCGGATGTATTCTCAAAAATAAATCAGCCGCCTGGGCTGGCTAACTTGGGGTGCCTCCTAAAGGGCCATAAACGGTGGGGGCACGAATCTGTTTTCTCTTCTCTAATTCATTTTTATTTTACCAACTCAGCTATGGATGCAAACGGGGAGGGGAAAAGGCGGGGGGAGAAAACTAAGAGCACATCAAAATACAGAATCGTCAATATGTCCAACGATTACAACTCACTCATGTTCTTCACGGCCTAAACTGGGCGATAAAATCCTAATAGCAATTGCGGAAAACAAATAACTTTAATGAGGACAGAAAATAGTCTGCAATGCCCATGAATCCTTCCCCCGTGCTTCAAATTTATACAGCCTGGGTCTGCATTTGCCAAAACGGAGCCCTTATTTTATGACCGCATAGGTGTCCGGTCTTTCATTTTTCATCCAGGGAAGAAAATCAATATTGCAGTGAGAGCTGGTATAACACACAGAGCACTCACCTGGATGGCCCAGGCTAGCCCCATCTCATCAGATTGTGGAAGATAAGCAAAGTAGGTCCTACTTAGTCCTTGGATGGGAGACCACCGAAAAAAAAGTCCTGGGTTGCTACAAGCCGTGGCCAACTACCTCTGTCCATCTCTTGCTTGGACCTAGATGGACCAGGCAAACTCAATCCTGTCTGATCATGGAAGCTAAGTAGAGTCAACCCTTGGCCATCCCTTGGAAGGGTGACCTCCAAAGTATTCCAGGGTCATGGCATGGGGGTAGCCACTGATGAACTACCTCCAAATGTCTCTTGCCTGGTAGTCAGATGATGGTAGGATCACCTGGCTATATTACACATATGCTCTATGATAAATAAATGAATGTGCTCATAAGCACACAGAGGCCAACCATTGACTGCCCATCATTGTAGCCCTTTTGAACAACCAGTAGATCAGCTGTTCACAATTTTTTATCACTGGGAAACCCTTGAAACATTCTTCAGGCTTTGAGAAATCCCAGAAATGGCACAATCGTGCAGAATATGGTTGGAAAGCAGAGCTGTGGACATGCCCACCCAGGGCCCCTCCCCTTCCCCCAACCATATATGGTCCTATCACCTGATAAATGTTCAACAATTTTAAAAAATATATATAAAAATTTAGTAAACCCTCAAGAAACTCCAGGTTTTCACTCCACCCTGGTTGAGAAAGCCTGCAGTAGGTGAAAGAGATCGGCAAAGAATAGCTAACTTGTTTATCGGTGATCCTAATCTTGCCGAAAGTGAGAGATAGACACGTATTGCAATTCAAATGAGTCGAACAACGCACTTGTAGGACACATTTACACCTGTACCTATTTCTACAATTTGGCCCCCTGCCATTAATTGCCGGCCGGCGTCTTCCCTGACCCAGTTCTAATAAATTTCCATGAAATTTGCATTCCGTATCAGGAATCACAAATCCCTACTGGATTCAGGTTCATTCACATTCAGCAGCCCCCCCCACCCCCACGAAAATGGAAGGCGCCAATATTCACGGAGAGAATACCATTATTCGGACGGCTTGCATAAATTCTTTTTTGATTCCATAGCAACACTCTGCCCCCAACTAGGTATTGTGCGCCGGGATACAACCTTCTATTTACCCTAAATTCATTTTCAGATCGAAATGGTATCTTGTACTACACATGTCCCCGGTGATGGAGTTTGTCCTAGGAATTCATTAAACAGCCAAGCGTGTGGGGCTTTTCAAAAGCATCCCCTCCAATGATGCAAAACTGTCACTCCTGCACATATGCATGGGGCGCAAGAGGCCCACTGCTGAAGAGATGATCAGATGAGTTTCCTTCTATTAACCTGTGCTGATGAGAGCACCATGGCCCATGTTGTTCCACTTAGATCCACTTAATGACACTGGAGCTGGGGAATATTTCATGCCATAATCGACCATAAGAGGGCCAGGGACAGCGGCTCTAGGTGAATTTCTCTCTTGCCCTGCCATAAAATCCTGCCCGAGCTCCATGACAAAGCTATGGGAGGAATTGCAGTAGATGCAGTCCATGTAGCTTGGAGGGGATGCAATCTAGTTGCTTAAAAGAGATGTGTGTGTGTGTGTGTGTGTGTGTGTGTGTGTGTGTATGGCAGGGAGGACATTCAAGCTACATACCATCTACCCATAAATGTCGATAATAGCACACACATTTTTGCATACACCCAGAATTGGACCCTTGGCCCAACCAATTTGAAACTTCAGTTCTGGTAGCACTCTAGGAATACCCCGAATTTCTATGCCTTTTACCCTGGAGTGAGACATATTTTTAGTGGTTTTGCACATTCTACTCTCACCGGAGAGAAGACGTTCCCTGCCAGACCTGGGAATTGAAACAAAGACCCCTGAATTAAAGCTCTTCTGCATGTGTCTCTTCTAGAAAATGTTTATTTACATCCTAAACTCGCCCCAAAAGGAACGTTGCTGCAATTCATCTGCTGTATTCAGGTGGGTGGGCTGTGCACATTTTAGGACCGTTCTCCCCTCCCCCAAGCCCTCGGGATCCTTGCCACGCTAATACCAAAACCTATCACACTAATAGCCCTTTGCACCACGACTAGGCTCCCATTAGGAATAACCCTCGAAGCAGTGAGCTGAGACGGCTTTGCGCCTTGAGGGTTGTCGCGGTTGCTCTTTGCAGAATATCCTATTATACGGTCAGGAGAACCTTCCTTTCCCCCCTCTCAAAGAAGGGCTTTCCAACAACCTCACCCACAGCGGCCTCGCCTGGGCTAAATCCACCTAATGCGTCTGCTTCTTTCCCAGACTTGCTGATCAAAAAACCAGCAAAATAGTCCCATTTTCAAAGAGATGATGGGGTCGCTTAAAAATTTTGCAGAGATGTGGAAGAAAGGACACTTGCCACAAACACAGAGAGAGAGAGAGAGGGAGAGGGAGAGGGAGAGGGAGAGAGAGAGAGAGAGAGAGAGAGAGAGAGAGAATGAGAGAGAGAGAGAGAGAGAGAGAGAGAGAGAGAGTCACACACACACTTGCACACACAAACACACACACAAAATGGGCATTTGCAATCTCCCCCCCCCCCCCATCCTCACTAGAGGCAGCTCAAATCTTTACCTCCAGACCTTTCTTTTGCTGGCTGCTCACCACCAGCTAACAATTTATTTTCTGGGAACCCACTTTTTTTGGATTCCCCAACTCCCGCTACAAATCGGTGGATGTTGGGAGAGTTTTGCTGGATGGAGCCAGGATGTGGACGGTTAGTTGTTTAAAAATGATAAAGATGTAGCATCTGCGAATGGTATGCTGCATGCTATATTTTACGGGTGACTGTGGGTACAGATAAGCACCGATTCTTTAAGAGTAGCCAAACAAAATTCAAGCCCCATGCCACGTTAAGGACTGACAACTTTTCATTCCAGCTATAGGCTTATATCATGACTAAAAGTTGGTCGGTCTGAAAGGTGACCCAGGGCTTGATCTTTCTGCGGCTGCTTCAGACCAACACAACTCCCACCTGCTTCTGTCTCCATCAGTGGAAAAAAGCAAAGTTTGAAGACCACCTTAAAGACGAGCAAAGATGGCAGCCAGGGTGGAGTGCTCATGAGTCACTTCTTCCTACACTGGTATTTTAGAAGAGGAGGTATTTTAGAACACACCTTTCTGTGCGTGGGATACAATGTGCACCAAGCTAGACACAACCGAGCAACTGCAGGATACCCCCAAGTCCTGAATCAGTTGTGTGGGAAAACGATAAATAACTGGGCTTCGGTGCTGGGTGGGGTTTGGTTCAACCTTTCCCATAAAGTGTTTCCAGCCGCAATGACTACCCCCAGCCGCACTACAAAGAAAGGAAGAAAAACTTACAGGTACCTGCAGCTTTTCCCCATAGAGAGGAAACTGGTGTGTGTGTGTGTGTGTGTGTGTGTTGGGGCATGGATGTCGGGCATTGAATATGGGTGGGATGGAAGTTTGTTGTGACCCCCCCCCCCCCCGCTTCCTCCGATGATGTATCTGACTGCTCTCATGGTGAAGCAAAAACTTGACTTTATGCTTCCGTTTTGTTCTTCGGGACCGTAAAAAAGATTTTTTGCCTCTTCTAGGGATTGATGATGGGGAAGGGGGGGGTAGAGGAGATTCCAAGACACAAGCAGCCGTTTCTGATACTACCGAAAAGCTATAGAGGGATTGGGACAAATTGTCCCTTCCTCTCCTCCTTCCTCCCCTGCAAGCAACATTTATTCATTATTTATTTATACCCTGCTGGCCAACGTCATGGACTTTAATAGATGAGATCATTTTTTGTACCAGTTCCTCTCAAGGCCCACCAGCTTGTCCCACCCGAGAGACATCTCAGCCACCTGGATTTCGGGAAACCAGGTACTTGCTTGCAAACCGCTACCATCACCTAGTGGTGTAGAGTTGGATGGCTGCATCGGTGGGCTTCTCCTCTTCCAACGGCCATCGTTTTGCCAACAGGCTGCGAGGAACTGCGGGTACCGCATTAAGCAGATGCAGCACTGATGAAAGATTAACTCCGAGACGTTTTCCTCCCCGGCCTTTGTGCGCACGAGGCATTACTCATGGCACAGACTCTCTGGCTCCCCAAAAGCCGACGCAGGGCGATGATTGCACTTAAGTCTTTGCTTGGATATCTCCAAGCATCCCTGGCCTCTGGAGGTAGTGCCCTATTGTGTAAAACACACTGCAAACCAGCACACAAATCATACACCGAGAGAGCGGAGAGAGAGCCCTTTCCCGAAGATCTTTATGACTGATCTGTTTCTCCCCTCTTTCTCACTGACCACAAATACCAGCAGGGCAGAGCCCAGTAATGCAGAAATGTTAAGTGCTTGGCCACTCCCAAAGAAAAGAAGCACAGCTTGTTTTCTCTGCCGTGTGTCCTGGCCTGACCGTTATTGCTTATGACTTCCTGATAAACACGGTTTTGCAGCTGGGAACAAGTAGGAGCCATGGGCAATGTTTCCCTCCCCAAATTTGGAATGAAGTTCTGACTGGGGTTGAGACTTCTGATCTGCCGATTTAGGGGAGGGGGTGGGAATTCATTTAAAAGCCTGACAAAACACCATCCCCACCCCCTCCTCCCTCACTTTTAGGAGGGGAGTTTGATATTTGTCAGGCAGCCAATTATATGGATCTCCTCCTGTCCATTAAGCCAACCCATTAGATCTGGCTGCCCATTAGGAAGAACTGTAGGCTTCTGTTTTGCTTTCTTCTTAAATTACCATAAACAGCCATTAATGAGTCTTTCCAGTTACCTGCTACTGGACTATTCACTAGGATGCAGCTGAGGAAGGAGGGAAAGCGGAAGGAGGAGGGAGAGAGGGAGAGAGGGAGAGAGAGAGAGAGAGACCTCTCTGAAAATCACACAACTAAGACCACAAAGAAGTCATTTAGACAATATTCTGGAAACACAACAGAAAGAGCAATCTTCCTTCCTTCCTTCCTTCCTTCCTTCCTTCCTTCCTTCCTTCCTTCCTTCCTTCCTTCCTTCCTTCCTTCCCTTCCCTTCCCTTCCCTTCCCTTCCCTTCCCCATCCATCCATCCATCCATCCAGTTCAGAGGAACAGAAATTTAGATGGATTTTTAACATTGCTGGGGATAGGGGAGGAGAGATGATTCTGTCTCAAAGGTGTTTCATAACCATCTAGTGCAGAACCAAGATTAAAATTCTGTATCAGTCAAGGCAATCTATTGATTGGTGTGTTGGGGGAAGCGTAGATTGGTAAGTGGGCTAGATTGGTAAGTGGGCTAGTTTATTATTTGGCTTGGAGACATTTGGACAATGCTCCCATTACAATTTTTGTTTCTCTACCCAATGAGAAAAGTACAAAAACTCATGTTTCTGGTCCACTTTCCCTTTAAGGGATAATTCTTGCGTTGCTTCAGATGATTGGAATAATTAATGTCAGAATTTATACTGAAAAAGACAGTAAAGGGGGGCGGGTATAAGTAAGATTTGTTTCCCCTAAAGAAACTGTCTGGATGGGGTTGATGGGCAGTGAACAAACAGCAACCAATGTCTCTGTAAAGTACTTTTCAGTGATTTCTCACTTTTTAATACCTAAAGAGGACATCCAAGTCCCGACAAGACGGAATATATATGCAACCAAGGCCCTTGGAATAATTATGTGTTGTTAATTGAAAAAATGTTAATCATGTCTTATTAGGAGGCAGACAGGGTTAAATTGGTAAAATTTCAATTCACTTAGGCCTTATCTCTGGTCGAAAAGAGCCAGATGATTAATCCTTAATATTCTTCGGGGATACAGAGAACATCAGCAATTAAATTAACAACTACAAAGTTTATGCTCGGAGATTCAAAAAATGAAAGACAGAAACACTTTAATTTTTCACAAGTTGTTACCTTAATTATCTTCTTATTGCCTCTGTCTCTTCTCCCTCATTACAAAAACACACCCCTTCGTATTCGCGGATGTCTTTAATTTGCCGAAACTCGGCAGCTATGTGGGGGATGTCACCCGAGCGGCAAAAGTCATAAATCTTACTTTGTGTATGTTCATTGGAAATAAATTGTTCTGCTGTACCTAGTCCCTGGTTCATACTGGAAAATGCTGACAAATTTCTATTTCCCTGCAAACAATCAGCAATGCCAATCAAATATCAGAATGAGGGAATAAAACAGATTCTTCTCCTTCTTCGTATCAGAAACTTTCTCTAGCTAGAAGCATCCTCCGCATCTAGGCATGCCAACCTCCAGGGGGCTGCTAGAGAGGGCGGGAAGGATGGGTTGTGTCCATGCTTGGCTCTGTGGCCCTTTCTGGCATGCCCAGGGAAATGCTGATTGCCACATGGCCACATGGTCCAGAAAACCCAAACAGTCAGTTGACTTCGGCTGCGACAGCCTTTGACGATTCATCAGATCTTGAGATATTTCCCAACCTGGGCTGGTTGCAGATCTCTTCTGCCCCAACTTCGCTAACCCAAGCCAATGCATGCTAAATAATCTGCAGACCAGTTGCAAGAGCAGGGCATGGATGGATGATTCAGCAGAGGGTTATTTTGGGGGGTACCGTTTCCTCAGCTGCTGACAGGTGTTTCCACCACTGATGAATGAGGAATTGCACCAGCCTATCTAGAGAGCAGTGGACCCCCCCTCCCCTAATCTGAGGTCCTCTCAGCAGTAGCCAACTGTGCCCACCCCCAAATGCTAGCAATGCCGACCCAGCTCCGACAGTGAGCGAGCAATTCCTCCAAACAAGATTGCAACGCAATATTATACATTGCCACTGCATTATATTAAATTATTAAATTTTAATATTCAGATTGCATCAATGCACCCCAAATATTAAACATTAAAGTTAAATATTTAGACATATAAAATAAGACGGATGCCGAATTCTTTTTTTTTTTTCTGGATGAAGAAACTAAAGCGCTTGTGGGGAGGGGGGTGGGATTCCTGCGGTTTTTGCAAACCAGGAGAAGAAGATTGGAGGGGTGGGGGTGGGGTGGGTGGAGAGGGACCCTGAATCCTAATAATGTGATTAAATTACAAAGCATTCATGTTGATTATCTCTAGGAGAAGAAACATTATTTGATATTTAAATAAAGGCTGGGTAGAAAAGGCAACAATTAAAACACAGCTCCGTAAATACGGCTGGAATAAGACGCTGCAAATGGGGCAGACTGTCGGATTACGGAACTGAATTTGCAAACACTCTTTGTCAGTAATTGGCTACTGTGCAGGCGGCCCAATCTACAGCACCTGCACGGGGAGACAAAACTTTTGGCAGAGCTCCCGTGTGTGCTTATGCGGCATTCCGATTCACAAGCTGGGTGCAGATGTCCCACGGATACCTGCTTCTCAAGCCCGCTGTGTGTCTATCCACACATTTCTTCAATTTGTTTGTGGCAAATCAAGGCTCTCCCAGAGGGGGGCAGCTAATCGTTCCACGGCGGGGCACTTGGTTTGCACGGAAAGGATCCCTGCAGATCATTTTGCATCGGCATTTCAGACAGCCCGCTGCTGCCATGTAAGAGAGCTATGTAAGAAACCTAAGAAGAGCCCTGCTGGGTCAGACCAGGGGTCCACCCAGTCCAGCATCCTGTTTCACACAGCGGCCAACCAGTTCCTCTGCAGGGCCTTCGTGGTCTCCCCTCCAACTACAAACCAGGGCTGACTTTCCTTAGTTTCCAAGCTCTGGCCAGTCTAGTTCCTTCAGCTTGCGGAAGAAAAGGATTAATGGTGTGGAAAACCTACGGGATGAACATAGGTGAGCATTTTCTTCCCGACAATGACGGAGGACCCTCTCTGCTCTTCAGAAGTCTGGCAGACTCCAGAGAAACACTCAGATTTCTCGGTGGCCCCTCCTACCCCGTGAAACGAGCTAGGAGATGAAGCTCTTAAAAAACACTTTCTCTTATTAGGTTACACAACTGGGCCAAATGCTGATATTTCACTGTAGCTTTGCTGGCTGAATTGGACAGCAGTCACTTAAGAGAAAAATCCAATTCTGGAATTGGAGAACATTTTTCCGGTGTAATTGTGGCTTCTGTTCTCTCTGTATGATGCCTTAGCAAGACAGTATGAGCTACAGTTTTGTGTGGCGTGGGTTACGGCTCTTCACTGTAGCATTTTTACTGACTGTCGCTCCCCATGTGGCTGTGACTCACTGGCAGATCATCCGCTTGGCATGCAGGAGGTCCCTGGTTCAATCCCCGGCATCTCCCATTGAAAACATGGAGCTATAGTTTATGTGAAAGTCCTAGGCCTGAGACCCAGCAGAGCTACTGCCACTCTGAGTAGACAGTTTGGTTCAGTATAAAGCAATGTCATGCATATGCTGGCGGCCAGAAGTGGAAGACAAGTCTTGCAAACAAAAGAAGGGAGGAAACGCATCTTCCATTCCGGAAAGAAGAGGAACTGCAGAGCAATCCTACCTGAGAACAACATTGTCTGTGTGTGGATGTGTGGGTGTGGGTGTGTGTGTGGGCAGGGGGGCAATATGGCCAGGACCCAGCCATGACAAAATCCTCCACACCACTGTCAAGCAACCGCCGGGGGTGAAGCATCAAAGTTAGGAGTGCATTGCCTTAACCACTGACTCAAGGTTTCAAGCCCAATTTTGTCCTGCTCTTGAGGACGCCCTTATGGCCAATGATTATGCAGCTCGATCCTCGCCCCCCACCTGCAAGAGGCCGAGAGCAGTGGCTGGGGGGGGGGGAGAAGTCTCGATAAATCTCATCTGGACCGTTTTCCGAAGCAGCAAAATGCATTACCAGCCCTACTCTCCTGGCCACTTTCTTCTTCCCCCCCCCCCCCCATTGCTATTGCATCTGCAGGGAAGTCAGGGCTTTTTTTTTTAAACAGCATAACAAACTTCCAGTTGCTAAAGTGGTTTCCGCTATTACTGAGGCCCGTGAATTAGATTTAGCAGAGCACAATATTCGGCTCCAGATATTGGAAGGCTGAGAATCAAATGTAGCCGGGCCTTAATGTCATCAGCCCTGACAGAGACACTGACCAATTAAGTAGCACTCATTTATTCACACGTGGCGAGGCCTCTGGGCAAGTTTCATTTCCTCCCTGGCTCAGACAGATGTGTCCGTAGTTTCCTGGCAGTTCAGGTCTGGTTCCAGGTTTTTAGGAGAGAGGGGCAGGCCAGGAAAGGGGAAGAGAGCTGTTTGGTTTTGGTGGTGGTTGTCGTATCCTGCTTTTTGCTACCTGAAGGAGTCTCAGAACGGCCTGTAATCACCTTCCCTTCCTCTCCCTACAAGAGACACCCTGCGAGGTAGGTGGGGCTGAGAGAGCTCTGAGAGAACTGTGACTAGGCCAAGGTCACTCAGCTGGCTGCATGTGGAGGAGGAGCGGGGAATCAAAGCCAGTTCTCCTGATTACAGGCTGCTGCTCTTAACCACGACATCAAACTGAATGCCAAAATGGAAGGGAGGGATAGAGGAAGGAAGGAAGGAAGGAAGGAAGGAAGGAAGGAAGGAAGGAAGGAAGGAAGGAAGGAAGGAAGAAAGAAAGAAAGAAAGAAAGAAAGAAAGAAAGAAAGAAAGAAAGAAAGAAAGAAAGAAAGAAAGAAAGAAAGAACGACTCAGCCTGACTGCAGAGTGGGAACCTGTACCTTATGCAGATTTGACACTATCAATCCATGGTCTCCATAGAACCTGGGAGTCGTTTGCTCAACAGAAATAAATTGTCTCTCTAGAAGGTTATGTGCCCCATTCATCTTTCTGTGCCAGTTCTTCACCCACTGGGAATGGTAACTCGCTGGCTCTGATTGGATCTTTAACTTTTGACTGGTTATTGTTTTCATACTTCTGCTGTGTGGCAAAGCGACATACTTGCCTCCAGGTTACTTAATCTTCTAGCTGCATTATCTATTAACTTCCACCTTCCTAATCTCCCCCTCTTTGGGGAAAAAAGCAACAACATTCCTTGGAGAGGGAAAATTGCTCCTTACCCCAGAATAAAAATGGCCTTTATAACTGGAACACACACACAGTAATTCCTGCTCGAAATGCACAGTTCTGACAGAATTAGGATTGCATGGGCTGTTTGCTAAATTTCCACATAAGAGAGAAGAAGCAACGAGGAAATAATCTATGTTATCCAAATGCAGACAATTCTTTGTTTAACCTAGCTTCAGCTTAACACGTTTCCCACCTGGAATTTTCAGCACCCACCTGAGATGTTTGCATTCAAAGGGAGGCTTAATGAATCATTTAATTGCAGGGATTTTGGCACCTCTCCAGACAATATATATATCACACATTTTCCCCCCAGGACACAAGGGTGTGAGCGCCTTTTAAAAAGCAATTTTAATCTTTTCGCAGGCAGGCAAGTGGCATAGGTGCTATATACTTAAACCACAGGAAGGCATGTTCTGTCTTTGAGGAAGTGCTAAAAACAAACAAAGCCAACCTACAAAAATGGCAGTCTTGGGTATTTCCATCACGTTAATAGAGATTACTTTAGAAGAGAGGAGGAGAGAGAGAGCATCCATCAAAAGCACGACTACTTTGAAATGTGCAAGTGGTCCCTATTTCATTCATTTGATGCTAATTCCCCACCCCCCAGTAACGTCAGCTCTCCATTTCTTATAATTGCTTTGGTAGACTCATTTCTGCTATACGTTTTTGTTTGATTGTTTCAATCCCAATTTGCATTCTACGCATACAGCGGTGCTTCGTTTATTTGGAAAACATGCATTACAGGTGACACTTACTTACATCTTATTTACAATTACTTATTTACAGGAACAGTTTCGAAACTCTGTCCTCCCAGCTCAAAACATCAGCCAAACTATCACCATACTTCAAACTTATCCTTGCATTACTCCTCCCACCAGAGGAGAGAAGAAAGGACGGCTGTGAAATGGGTTGGTTTAAATGTGTTTTAGTATGATAACTTATACTGTGTTACTTAATTGTTATCATATGGAGTCACCCAGCCATATGTAGTAAACCATATGTAAGAACCCACCCTGAGTCTTTGGGGAAAGGTGGGTTATGAAGAAAACATTCATTCATTCATTCATTCATTCATTCATTCATTCATTCATTCATTCATTCATTCATTCATTCATTCATTCATTCATTCATTCATTGCTGCTACCGACAGATAAGTCACAAACGTGTGCATTTCACAGGGGCAGGGAGGTGAGTGTGAAACTAAAAGTAAACAGGATTAGCTCTGTTCTTGGGAAAGTGAGATCAAAATAGCACGAAAGGAAAATATAAAAAATTAGCAGGTGTGGAATAGTACGGGATGGAACCTGGGTGCATTCTGCACACATTAGATAATGCACTTTCATTGTGCTTTCACAGCCAGCACTGTTGACTCAAACTGGCAGGAGCTGTCCAGGGTCTTTAATGTCACCTCCTACCTTGGAGATGCTAGGGATTGAACCAGGGACCTTCTGCGTGTAAAGCAGAGAACACCCTGCATTTTGGGAAGGGCTTTTTGGTTGCCACGAGGGCTAAACCTATCAGATTAACCTTTATTATTGTTACAAACCAGGTGAGCCTGTTGGCTGCATATGTGCATAGTCTGTCTGACGTCTACAGCAATTGCAGCTGATAGGCCAGCGAAGGTGGGCAGCCAATTTAACACATACAGGAAATGGCCGGAGGACCAGTTAGCCTCTCTATACTTCTCACAGTTTCTGTGCATCTATAGGATCAGACGGCTGGGATGCTTCGCAGTTCACGTGCACTCAGCCAAGCATCTCATGCATGATTTTGAGAAATGTTTTATTCAGACCAAGGGAAACTGCCGCTTAGCGCTTGAAAAATTCCTAAAAAGAGATCATCCAAAGAGCGTACGCTATATCCAAAGGGCACAGTCGCTGGATGGGGTCTGACAACCATATGCAACCCAAAAAAACTGTACCAGGAATATAACCTTCCATTAATTCCTCCTCTACACACACACATACACACACACACACACACACACACACACCTCAACTTTTTAAATTTGCAGAAACACTCACTCCAGATTCCGTAACTCTAAACCAGCCGGATAATATTCCATTTTGCATTGGGGTATGGGTTTAGTGGTCATGACCACGATAGTCCAGATTTTGGAAGCGAATCAGGGTTGGCCCTCATTAGTACTTGGACAGGTCATGGCCACGAGGCTTGTTACACAGAGGAGTGCAGTGGCAAACCATTTCTGAACTCTTCTTTCCTTGAAAACACTACGGGATCACTACAAATCAGTTGTTACTTGGTGGCTAAACAACAACAACAGCAAAGTGCACGTAGCTATCCTCTTGACTGTAGATATTAAAAGTGACTTTGCACCTGCTGAAATGAACCCCTGGGACCCCTGGGTTAGAGCACCTGGTTTGTGTGTGGAAGGCCCCCCAGTTCAATCCCTGCCATCTAGAATCCTAGAGTTGGAAGGGACCTCCTGGGTCATCTAGTCCAACCCCCTGCACTATGCAGGACATTCACAACCCTCTCGCTCACCCACTGTCACCTGCCACCCCCTTGAGCCTTCACAGAATCAGCCTCTCCTTCAGATGGCTCTCCAGCCCCTGTTTAAACATTTCCAAAGATGGAGAACCCAACACCTCCCGAGGAAGCCTGTTCCACTCTAGTTTAAAAGGAACTTGGGTACTGTGGAAGACCCTTTGCTGCCCCTGAGACTCATTGCACCTCCGAGCTGACAATTTATTGAATTTATTGATATAGAGATTTATACCCTGCACCCCCACCCAAAGGTCTCAGGGTGGGCCAGAACTATGCAGAACAAAATAAAATGCATTAATACTGAACTTCATGGCTCAGTCCAGCTCAGAAATCTTCATAAGCTCAACATTCTAACTTTTATAATATCTTGTTCACCATGTTTTCAGGAAAAGAGGTGAACCTTCCCCCCCCCCCAAAGTTACAAATGAGCAGACCTCTTGAAACCAAGAGCCTATTTTTTAAAGCAGAGGGAAGATCTCAAGCTTGAAATTTCATCAACTATGCTTGTTCGGCGCCCTGCTCCTTCTCAAGAGCAAAGGTATCCGGGGAACAAACGTTTATAATATACACGCAGCACTTGGGTTTGAAGAGGGGGTGTGGGGAGGGAGAAAAAAAGTCCTCCTGAAAATTACACTGTGTTTTCTAATCTCCCCAAAGTTGCTGCTTGGACAATTTTCGGTTTTGTTAAAAATGACAAGTGATACTTCATTTCTTAGTAAAAGGTTAATGCTAAGTCTCCCAAGTTTTATAAATTGCGCTCTTTCCATAAAATAAACTCCTGCATGCTGGTGTGTAAGATTAGAGAAAAATGTGCCCAGTGCTCAAAATGGATGGATTTTGCATTTCAAGGTGACAAGAACAATGTCAGGCACAATCGATCGATCACTGCATAATTATTATTGCAAATGATCCATATCCATGCCGCAAATCTTAAGGGGAATTTAATGAACCAGTAAGCACATCAATAATAAAATCTACTTGGTCTCTGTTGAATCTCAGGTCTCGGTTAATTACTCTCAGTATTCCAGAATTAAGGGTGCATCTGCCCATCAATCTCCAATTTTGATATGTTTATTTCCTTCACTCCTCCCCCTATCAGCCCCAGATTGAAACCCAAACACATGGCAACCCTATAAATGAAGATTGTTATTCCTGTTTGGCCCTTGAATCAGCTAAACATCTTCATTATGCTCCATGCTAATTCACAGCACACCCTCTTCCTACATGTATGGACTGAGAATTCCCATTTCATTTTATCTGAAGAAGCGTGCATGCAGCTTACACCTTGAATAAAACTGTGCAGTCTTAAAAGACTCAAATTTTGTTTGCTACCCATCTGAATCCATCTACAGATGTCTATCTACTGTGCATGGGCTGCTACCACAGCTATGCCTTATCTAAAGACAGCGATTCGTCTTTATTTAGCCAACAGCAAGGATCAAGCCATGTCAATGTCCTCCCCTCATGGCAACATTGAGACACTCAGTGGGAGTGAAGCCGAGAGGAGCAGGGACTCTGCCCCAAGTGCCCGAACACCACATAAATGGCCCAAGGAAAGTGGATTCGGAAATGCATAAGGCTCTGTGGATACGGTGGACCTCCCTTAAAAATCCAGTAAACTGCCTAACTGCAACGTTGACGACAACCCCCCCCCCAAAAAAAAAAAATCAAAGGATTTTAAGTTACACTCAGGAGATTTTGATGGATAGGCCTGCAATCCAGGGCTCCCTAGGTGATGAGGGAATGCAAGAAAGCCAGAAAAAGATCTTGTGCTTGGCCCCGGGGCTCACAATTTACTCTACTCTGATATGCAGCTCAACCCCACTGGAAGGAACGAAAAACTTTGGGCTGGATGGAAGGAAATGGGTTGGAAGCACGACCACAAAGCGTTAGCCTGAAGGGGGTTAAGAAGTGAGTCTTTAAAAGGCACGTTTCCTTCAGTGTGCTGCAGTCTAGTTTTGAAAGCAGGCATCGTTCAGTTACTGTTTCAGGTTTGCCGCTGATGAGGGGGGGAAACCCACATTGAAGACAAAAGGCGATCTTTCAAAAGGCATGCAGCTGGTACAGTTTTAGGCAGCATCGTGCGTTTATCCAACTGGAGATCTCCCGCTTTTGCAATTCATCTCCAGATGATAGAGATCAGTTCCCCTGGAGAAAAATGGCTTCTTTTGAGGGGGGGGGACACTTGATGGTTCCCTCCCCTCGCCAAACCCCCCAACCCTCCAAATCTTCACCTGTTTCCTGACCCAAAGTTGACCGCACCAGCCAAGAAGAGCAGATGTACTCAAGAAATTGTTGAACTACGGACTTGTATCGTTAAAATTTGGCCCCAGTAATTGTGACAATGCTTTGATTCCGCATGGCATTTTTTGGTTGGCGTTCAAGTTCATTCTTCTGCCTTTAAAACTTCTCCCCTCCCTTCTCCTGAAAAAAAACACACCGTAGCAACCCCGAAACGGTTTCCTGAAACAGATTTAAAACGAAGTGTCCAAGACCGCACTGCTACTGTAGCCTTATATTATTGTTATTAATCTTTGCAGAGCTCCTTTGGTTTGCAAACTGCTTAACTCATTAATCCTCAGAAGAACTTTCTGGAGTGGAACCATTAATATTCCTGTTTTGCTGGAGGACGGAGGCATTATTCAGGGAGATCTCCCAACCCCACCACGAAGGCTCGGAGCAGCCCCTCCCCAGTTAGGCCCACATGCTCTAAATGGACTTTGCCTCCATCTTGTAACCGTTTCATGGATTAATGCACAGGCACGTGTGGCTCATGACACAATATTTAGGAAGCGTAGAGTGCTCTTAAACGTCATTTAATCACTTGTTACTTGCACGAGTTATGCTATTCAATTTGGACTAATAGATGTTAAGTGCCATATAACGTTGTCTGATTCATGGAGACCCTACGCATTAATGATGTTTTCCAAAACAGCCATGCAAAGGGAGGACTGAGGCCTCTTGGATGGAATCAGTTGGGCCCCGTCTTGTCCTGACGCTTCAACTTCCCCAAGAATTATTGCCTTTCCCTTTCCTTTCTTATTTTTTACCTGCAATGTACTTTTTCAAGGACCGACCTTTCACCCTTGTTGTGCAACATACCTACATCCTGGAGAAGGATTCGTTCAGGAAAGTCACACAGACCTAAAACATTTACAACATAATTCAGAGCTCTGCAGGGGCCGAATTTAGGAGTATCGCTTCATCAATGCAGGTCACTGGGCCTCCAGCTCTGCCAGTTCGGAACAGATTGGAGATCAACTGGTACCTCTTCCCCTATTTTTGCACCAGCTGACGGAGTTAAATCTTGCCACAGACCAGTTAAAGGCAAGGACACTCTGGCAAAGGGAAACAGGCAGCCCCGTTTTAAGCCAGAAGCAAACTAATCACTGGCCTACAACCAGCTCTGTCTACCCCCGTGTAGGTCATTTTAGCAATTTACAATAAGAGCCCACTGGGCTCTTGGAATCCTCTGTTAGCTAATTGTAGAGTTGCCTTCATTCAGCTGGGCCTTTATTTATTTTGTTTTCCATGGGCCCTTTCACTGGCAAAGAACCCATGATGGCCTCTTTGTACTCCAAGAGCCTTAATGAGTCAAACACCCTTGACGATGCTTGAGATTCATGCGTGTGCTCCATTATTAAACCATTCCCAGGGTTTCTTTCTTCCTTCTTTCCCCCCATTGAAGACCGCAAAAAGGTACATATTTACTCAACAACGGAGGCAGTGTGGCTGGGCCCCTAACAAGAAGAGGCCCATTTTATCCCTAGCTCCTCTCAAAGCCAGCTTGGCAGTCAATGAGATTTGAAGGGTGTGTGTGTGTGTGTTGCAATTCACAACTATCCACATTTGGAGAGGAGTTTGTTTGTTGTCTTGCTCCATTCTGAATGCTTCAGATCATCCTACATTGTGCTTAAAACCCAAACAAATCAGAAAGGGGGGGGGGAGACCTTCGTTTTTTGAAACCAATGAAGAGTGGGGATTTGCTAAACCTGTCACACATGCAGATGCAAAGGGGTATCAATAGAATGATATGAAATTGGTGATCAGTAGAGAGTCCTGCCCATGAGGGGGGGAAGAAATGACCACTGAGGTGAGGAAAATTGCCGGCCACGCAGAACTTCCCAATTGCACTGTAATCTTTCCTAAAACTTCAGAGCAGGTTTCAGAAAGACCGGAGAAAAGTTGGGGGAACTGTAGGAGGTACACAAATGCACCATGAGGCTGTGGGAAGCAAGAAAAGCAAAACAACAACAAAAACTCTTCTTCTGCACCCAGGGCAGATAACACAGGCCAAACTCTTATCTATGCTGTTGCTATGGTGAATTATTCCGATCAGGTACACACACGTGTGTGCATCCACGCACACACACATTTGTGCTATTTGCTGCAAAAACCTGTACAAGCCCATAAAATATTCTTAGAGATAGAACTCTTATTAAAAAATAAGTCAATACAACTTCACAGACAGGCAATGGAATAATTGAATTGGGGGGTGGGAGGAGAGGCGAGGGAAAGACTGTCCTTTATATCCTATTAAAACAAAACTTGCCTTTTTAAAAATAAAAAAGTACATTTGCTCTATTGTCTTTGAAGGAAAGGCTGGCCAAGAATCTCAAGAGAAATCTTAAAGCTGCTCATTATCTCAGGGGGGGGAAAAATCTGTTTTCAAATTATTTTACCTCCTCACACAGTGATATGTAATACTGTTTTGTTTGATGCTTAATACTGGCTCAGATTATGGTGGCATTCCAGCTCAAGGAGCCCATGAGCTCACCACAAAAGAAAGGGGGCTGGTACAGAAGTAAACACTGACACTCCAGCCCCTTGCTATAACCCCATGACAAAATAAAATATGCTTTAGGACACTGGGATGGACAATGACAGGTTTCCCGAATGGGCGCGAACCAGAACATTACGGTTCAGTTCAGGGTTTGGCGCTTTCATAAACTGAACACCTGAACCTAGGCGAAAGACCCCAAATTATGGTTCGTTTTGGGCAGGTCCATTCCACCCCCTCCCCTTCCAAGGGAAGTGAAGTGAAAAGAACTGCTAAAGTGGCTGGGGAAACAAGACAGAAGGTTTAAAGGGCTATAGGCATATAGGTCTATAACCATCTATAAGTAGCATATTCTGAACCTTTCTAGTAGAGACCTATAAGATGCCTAGGTTTCCTACTTCCTTTCCTCAGAGAAGGACCTCCACATAAGTATCCCAAAAATCTGTTTTCTGCCTAAGGCCATGGGAAGCCACTACTAATCAGAGCAAGGGTGAGTTAGGTGGTCTGATGATATAGGAAACCTGGGCATGAAATTGGAATCACTGTGGGAGGGCAGGTAGTTGTGAATTTCCTGCATTCCACAGGGGGTTGGACTAGATGACCCTGGAGGTCCCTTCCAACTTGATGTTTCTATGGTTCTATGATTCGACTCTGAAGAAGACAGCCTTGTATACATGAGTGTATTCACAACCCCACTGATGAATTCCTAAGTTTCGTGTTATCTTTTGCTCTTCCGCAGAGGCTCAAGACAATTCTGTGTCCAAAGCAGGTGCCTGTGGAATTTCAATATCCCAAGAATATTTTAATTGCCTTCCATGTTTGGGATAGCCCGGGTGCTACGGGATTACACAGTATAAGTCTTGGCATGATACCTTAAGCATTGCATGAATTGTAATGGTAGTAAAGAACCACTTGCTAGCAAAATCTAGAGCGGAACTAAATATTTATCATTTATTTGTAATTTATGACAGTCCTTGGCCAATACAAAAGGGGGGGGGGGTGGGGAGTGAAAAACCACAATTTCAAATTTGGCCACTTGGGTTTCATATATCAAATTCCAAAGCGGAGTTTTGCATGCCCAGTCTTAAACGTGGCTTCAAAATTCATCTGCTAGACCTGTTGTTGCCTCATTTTTTTATCATCATTATTTTGGCAGGCATCAAATAAGGAATCTCATAAGCTGTCAAATGTCCAGTACTAAACACCTCTGCAGCTACACTTTCAAATGCTGTCACATGCTAAATACCACGGCATTTACACGCAGCACAACTATAATATGCAGCCAAACGTTACATACTAATAGCAAGCCAACTATCACAACACTGTCAAACACAAAATGCTGCTGTGATGGCAGCTACTGCTGAATGTCAAACGTTATACTCAAATATTGAAATCAAACCCTAAATTGTTGTCTAACAATAATGCCACCGGGTGACAAATAGAGGTATCAAGATTCCGGGGCCTATTCGGTACAGATCTGGAAAACATTTCAATCCCAAATTCGGTGCAGGTGTTTCCAAGTGGGAGGGCAGGGAGGAAATGGGACCCAACCAGAATTGGGCACTGAGAAGCACGCCCTGGGGCATTCCAATGTCTGGATTAGTTATTGAAGTTGCAGGCTGGACAGCTCCCCTGCTCCTTATTGTGGTTCCCTCTGTTTACCTTGTTGAACAGCCACATTTGCGAACCAATGGAGAATCTGAGCTTTTGTTCCAGTGTGGGCAAAGAAGGGTGTCCGGCATTTGCTTAAAAACTAGTGCTCAGATAATTCAACATATACCGGATGGGCCATCATTAACGAGAGCAGCAAAATGTACTCTAAATTTAGATTCCGGTGTGTAGCCGTGTTAGTCTGAAGCAGCAGAAGAAAGTTTGAGTCCGGGGACGCCCCGAAGACCAACAAAGGTTTAATTCAATGAGTCTGGAGAACCATGGGGCTACACAAGAGCTCTCCAGGTGTTATGCAGAATTTTGGCTGGCTGCTGACGTCACTAGACGTCCCTTGAGCCCACTTCAACGGTTGCTCTACAGGCCTAGTCTCTTTCTCCACAATGGAAATGGGAAATTATCGATTGATTGATTGGCTGGCCCTCACATCTTACTTCAGCACCCACTTCTCTGAAGGGGCGTGGCAACACTTCTGGAATTCCCCAAAGCCGGAAAAAATATTTCAGGGGCTCCTCCAACAGGTTTTTAAAAGGTTGGTTTAGACATGCATAACAGACTTGAACTTGTCACTGGAGCAAAGAAGCATGTCTATGTGACATCAGTTTCAAATGGCCTATGAACCCAAACACTTTTTATTATGTGTGAGAGAGAGTTTTTGTTTTGTTTTTTACATAATTTGGCTTATGTACCAAAAATGGCATCCACACCACACTAAGGCATTTATCTAGCTAGGGATAACATCTCGTATTTTGATTGGATAAATGCTCTCTTTTAAATCACAGGTGTAAAACAGACTAGTTTAGAAGTCTGCATGCTTTTGCATGCACTCAGACTAATTCTGAGGAGTCAATTAATTTTGCAAGATATCTACCTGGGCAGTTCTATAATTGTCCAAAATCAGACATCAACTGCTTCCCATTTCAGGCATCAGAAATGACCAAAGACAGGAACTGCTTTCAGATTACATCCAGGTAACCTCCCCTCCACACTCACACACACAAAACCTCCACATCACTAGATCTGATCAAATTACAAGACTGCTCAAAACATGCTAATCATCCAAGGGGCTAGACTTTAAAATGCAAAATGGAAACTGAAATAAGACAGCACAATGCTGGCTAATTGCAGAGAAATCAAATTGGCCCTACAGATTTTGGGGGCCTTTCCTAAACACCTAGACAAGTCCCACTCAATAGCTGCATTTGAAATAAAACGAGAAGAGATACAGGATGCAAGGACCTGTTTGCATTGCTGAGGGAAGGAAAAAGTAATATGCACTTTAAAAAAAAGTTTTATTTCAGTTTTCCCAGGAGCTAGGTAGTTGAAACAATATTAATATTATTGACTAGCGGGGATATAATTATATTTCATCCTGAAGTTGGTGTCGGTGTGAAGTCTTCATATCAGGCAGTTGTATAGATTTCCACATATTCATGGTCCTGCTCCAAAGACAGATCAAGATGGACAGCTTGCTAACCAAAAACAACTTCTCAGCCACAGTCATAAGCTACTTAACAGGAACGAGGCCTGTAACGAACCAAAGATGCCAACTTTGCCCTCGTATGGTTCCTACCAACATCACCAGAGGACCTAGCAAAATCAGCCATAGAACCTCTGGTTCTTCCTCCACTTCTGTGACTGATGTGGCAGCCACACCCTTTTGCCCTCTGCACTGGACAAACAGGCCAGAGAATTAATGGGCAGAAGTCTCACATTAAATCCCACAATGTGCAAAAACCTGTGGGGGAACACCTTGACCCTACAGGACATTCAGCTGCTAACCTAAGAGTAGTGACTCTCATTCAAAGGAATTTCAAAGGGAGATCCGAAAGAGAGATGGCTGGATTGCAACTGGTAATGAAGCTCAACACGACACACCCTCCTGGACCGAATAGAGACCTAGGTTTCCTGTCTCACCCATGTTGATTTCTCCAAGCCTACTACCCCTCTGCAATCACACCTGCTACTGTCATTCAGCGTCTGAAGTCACTCTACTCTACAAGATAGAAAGACGGATGGACTCAGATCCTAGTAGTATCCAAAGTCAGCCATAACTTATGAAAGCTCATCCCCAGCCACAAATTTAGTTAGTCAAAGTTGTTACTCAACTCTTACTCATTTCTGAAGCTACCACAGATATTTACACAATGAAGGAATTTCAGAGAGAGAAGGAGGGGGAGAGAGCCTATCCTAAATCTGCCTCTCTGTCTAAGATTCATAAGTCATAATATTGATGTACCCAAAAAGGAGAACTATATTCCACTAGTTGTTTGTTGGACATACACACTCATTCTATATGTATACCAGATTCCTATAGGACCAACTATATTGAAAGATTATGAATCCTCTTAATTCTTACAATGGAGTCAAGTAATCTAGTTTTAAGAGTTAATTTAAAAATATACGGCTTTACACGCCCTTGAGGTCAAACTGATATCAGAAAGGAACCCTTGGTGTTTCCTGTTATTTTTTTTTTGGGGGGGGGGGGGAAGGGGAAGGAAAGGGAGGGAAACAACGACACAACTGATCGTAGCCCTTTTCACATTGATAAATGCTGCTAATAAAAACCTGAACTGCCAGGTGAAATTCTGGTCAAAAAGAAGAAAACAGAAATTGAAAGAGTTGGCTTTTAAAGGTCAAAGATTAATTACTAAGAAAGCAGGTCAGGGAGATTTCCAAGCCCAAGAGGGCACACTATCAAAAGCTGCCAGTGCTGTGTGTGTTGGGTTATAACAAACACAAGTATCAGGATTCGCCAGGGAGGGAAAGTTCATTAATACTGCGAGATTTCGTTCTTGTCTGTGCTGCAGGTAAGGAAAGGCTGAATTGCTACCTGTAATTAAACTTTTTTGAAAAAAAGTTTTCTTTATCAGCAAATCTTTATGCGGCACAAAGTGACAGCTAACACACCCAAGCCCCAGGCCTTTAGGTGGGAAAGCTTCCTCACCAATTCAATCCAAATGCAGCAAAAACAAAACAAAACAAAAAAACTAGCGTGGGTTACAGAACTTGCCATTTCTACTTCTCTGTTCTAAATTATTTCCTGCATAAGTGACAGCGTGTGTGTCCAAGTCCAATTCTGCATACCTTTCAAATACAAAAATCATTAAGCTCTGCTGAAGAATGGGAAATGCCTTTTGGTGAATCCAGCCCGTGACAAAATCTCATGCCTTGACGAGAAAACTAAGAGAGCAAGAGAAAGGGGGCTTAAGGAAATGAGGGAGGTGCGTGTCTTGGTTTTGTAAACACATGGATACATCTAACTGGTGGAAAACTAAGCTGACTTATGTGCAGGGAGGATCAGACATAATCAACCTTGTTCAGAGGTAAGAGCAAGCCCAGGTAAAGAGAAGGAAACAAGTTGTGCAAACGCTGGCAGATCTATGACAAGTTCCAATATTCTCTCGCAGGGTCAAACAAAACCAGCAAAACGCCTCCAAAAGTACACATACACTCAAACATGAGTGGGGTGTGTGCATGGGAAAGCACCAGAATGTACGGAGAGAAAACATATCATCCTGTATATTTAGCCATTTAAAACCCCGCTGATCAATTGTTACAAGAGCAGAGTCTCTTTCTCTGCATCTCACCGTCTGGAACGACACATGCATATTCTCTTGTAATTGTGCAGGAGTAGTTCTGAAAGGGCTATGCATGTGTGTTCGGACAAAACGGAGAACATAACAAAAACTGCATGATCTTTTGCCCTGATTTGTCTCTATATTTGACCAGGTGCGGTTGCCGCACTGCAAGTCTTATTCCTGTTGCTCAGCTCACAGATCCGAAGAGGGTGGGTGGGTGGGAAGTTAACACACTAAATTCAGGGGTGCAAAGAAATGTTTCCATGCTAATTCACCTGGAGCATCGTACGGAAAACAGCAACGATCCTGCGACCACCAACACCCGGGTCAAGTAATGCGATGCCAAAATGACCAACCAGCCTCCGGAATGACCAGTCCCAGCATAAAATAAACACACATTATGTAGCTACAAGGGACTCGGTGTCTACAACTAACACAAATCTCCAATGCACCATTTGGAAACTCCCTCTTAAAAAAAAAAAGATAGATACAAAGCAGACGTGCACACATTCTGTCTCACACACAAACACAAGATTGCACCACAAAGCTAGAACATTTTTTTAAAAAGAAGCACAGTATAACATTTGCAAATCCGTCTCGTTTAAACTCCCACTGGCTGTGCAGCCAACATGCACTCCCCATGGAAACTCAGCTGCACAACAGCCAGCGTTTTAACACAATTCCACAGCAATCCCAGCCTTCACACCCCATCAATACCCTCCCCCGGTCAATTTATTAATATTAATAATAACAATAAAGAAGAAATCAACGTGGAAACACGCTACCTACCCATAAATACATCATCATCTTGGAAAGGAGAGGAGGGGGGGAAATTCAGGGGTTCTGTCAGCTCACAGCCTCCTTTTTTACTTCACTAAGTATGCCTGGACGGAGGAAGGAAAGAACTGGACCCAATGAGTAGTACGAAGGGGAGGAGGAGAAAAAAAAAAAAGAGGAAAAAAATCTTGCCTTTTCTCTGTCAAGTCCTTACTGTAGGTCTCCGTTTTCCCCCCCTTATACAAAATCGGGGTTTATGGTTTGTTTGTTTGCTTATGAGAATAGCATTCGTTCACGTTCAGTGGCTTTTTTTCTGCACAAGACGAAATTGCTCCGGGCTGCCTCCCCTCCCTCCCCCTCTCGTTCTCCCCCCCCCCTTCGGCTCCCCCCCCACACACACTTCTTCTTTCCCAACTCCGCCTGTCCTTTCTTGACTGTCAAGCTCGCTTAAGTAACAATCCTTGGCACGTCTGTTTAATGAGTAGATCCCTGTGCTCAAAAGGCAGCCTGCTACAGGGGTGGAAGAGAGGAAGGAAGGAACAGAGGGGGTGGGTGGGAAATAATTAAATAACTAGGAGAGACACTTCCTCACTGGGAGCGGGCATCAACCGGACGGACGCAAGGCGAAAGAGGGTGGGGATTGACTCAGGATGCCTCCAAGACCAAAAAAAAAAATAGAGGGAAGGATGCGGCTCAAGCCATGGCATCACCCATGCAGCAAACCTGTCTACGGGGAGGGGGAGTCTCACTTTTTTTTAAAAAGGGGGGGAGACTCAAAGCAACAATCCTAAGGAAGCACGGACATGCAGTGCAGCCTGCTCCTTCCCTTCCGATCCCTTTAAATGCACTTCAGATGGAAAAAAAGAAAAACCAAATCCTTCAGTCAGGTCAAGGCCTACAGAGCGGGGCTGTGTTCTACACACTTTTCTACAGCCATCTACTGACACCAAGGCGTTATTGCTACTGCTGCGTAAACCCTGCTGAGAGAGAACTGCCGGCATGTGGTGGGTGGGTGGAGGGTGGGGAAAGGAGTAGATTTCTCTCCCCCGGGTCTTGAAACACATCTGATGGGAAAGGTCAGCGTTGGGTTGGGAGACAAGGGCCTCTCGGCCCCCACGCGAATGCTGGTTTTTTAAATCGAGAAAGGGTACAGAACAGCTTCCACGGCAGAGCACAGGTCAGCAACGCACCGAAATCTTTACGCTTTTGACGGGTGCTATCTTTGGGCAACTTCTGGTCAGCGTTCTCGGGACTTGGGATTTAAACTCTGGCCCGGAAAAGAGAAGAAAAGAACAGGGACACAGCCAGGTCAGGAGCACGCTTAGCGCATGGCTATTATCTGCACCGAAAAGAAAAGGAATCTCATTCCCGACAGGAGGCTTCAACTGCAGAGTTGCGATTTCTGCAGTGTGCATTCTTTGTGTCAAAGCTCTGCCTGCAGTTTGGGACCTGGAAGGGCGAGGTGGGGGGGGGAGCTAGGAAACTAAAACAGAATCTAAACCGTCGTTCTGGAAGGAAGAGATGTGACAATCATTGCCACGTATTGATTATCCATTGGAAATCAATAGCTGCATTGGAAAAGGCCGTGCACTGCAGTGTTTTAGACAGTCTCACAGGCATGGCTGTCTCTTTCTAATTGCACTCCTACAATTCACACTGGGCATCCGTGCCTGACTACCACACACACACACACACACACACACACACACACACACACACACACAGATAAATGAACACAACTGACTTCCATTTGAGGGAGAAAAAAGAGAGAAATCCTCTTTTCTTTGTAGAGGATTCAAAGAGAAATATAGCCGGTTGACTTATTTTAACTGTTCACCATGAGCCTTGCCCATTCGCACCCAGCGCTTTAGAAGATACTGACCTCCACCTCTACCCTCCGTGGAGGGTCAGATTTGGCAGACCTGGAGGGCTGGATGGAATAATGATCAGCGTCAACTGTTGCAACTAGCATTCAAATCCCATAAAAATCTCCAAATATCCTGCCTTGCTGGACTAGAATATCCAGGCTAGGGATCCTCAACCATTGATATCTTTTCTGGTGCCCACCAAGTTTTATTTTTAGGAAGTGATCAGGGAATTTTGGAGATTAAATTGGGTGTCCAGATTTTTTACAGTGTTGCTTTGGCAGCAGTAGACAGCACAGCACAAGGAAATACACGGTGTTACTCAAATTAAGCTGTGGCAGCCATTTTGTGGCTGGCCCCGCCTCCTGAGGCAGCCATTTTGTGGCTGGTTCTGTCTCCCATATCAGCCATTTGGTGGCCGCCATTATGTAGCCTGCCAAGCCATGTCAGAATTCCAAATGTCTCTACAGGCTCAAAACCCCGACCACTGTCCCATTGCACTCAAAGTCCACCCAAATGCCACAGAAGAATTACAGGCGGGGAGAAGGAGCTAAAGATTCCCTCTGCCATGCTGCTCCATTCCAATGACTGCCATTCAGAGGTAGACTGCTTCTGGCTATGGAGGGGCCGACGCTGCTCAGCAGCCAAGATCTGAGGAGATTGTGACAGCCTGGGTTATCCAGGTCAGGACATTTGTTACCTAGGGATCAGATAACCCCATATATTTTTGGACTCTCTGTTCTCAGGGAGAACCAAGTCCTACAGTTCTGGGACAAATATCCAGAGCTGATCCATGAATTTGATGTTTGCACACATTAGTGGGTAAAGGCAGAGGTGGAATTCATGTAGCTCAAGCCTATGCTATGGTAACCCCGTCTCTTCTGCAAGGTAGCTTTACACCTCGTTGGCATCATGAGGACATCCAAAGAGGCCAGCGTGTTCACATGTGAAAATGTTCCTTCCACTCAGTGTGTCTGCTGCGCACGGAATTAGATTACTCTATATTAGCTTAGATAATAATGCATTTTCAAATATCGCATTAGAAAGAATTAGATTCCAGTGGTTAAACCGAAAATAAATTTTCTGATAGCGCCTTGGTGGATCTTATTCCAAGAGCCTCAGGAGGGCGTACAAAGCTCCAGAAGTTTCGATGGGCCGTTAAAGATGTTATTAATACGATAAAGGAGTGCGCACGGTTATGGCACATAAATCATTTCTTTTTTTTACATCAGAATTTCCCTGTTTTTGGAGCAGAGAGGCTCCACAGACAGCATATAAAATTTCACTGAACTGTGCCTCGGGGCTGTGTCAACTAATTATTTCTGTATTTGAAATTCTGTTCATTATGAAATGGATTACTCCAATCAATTTTTTACATCTTATTCCCTGAAACCAGTCAAATGGCATTCTCTTGTGCTGCCACCCATTCAAAAAGTACAAGAACTTCCTCCCTTCCTCCCTTCCTCCCTTCCTTCCTTCCTTCCTTCCTTCCTTCCTTCCTTCCTTCCTTCCTTCCTTCCTTCCTTCCAAACATAGTTTTGTGCCGTATTTCTTAAACATCTACCCCATGCAAGATCAGGCTCAAAAAAGTTACATGAAGAGAAGGAATCATTCCAGCGAATCAGTAGAGGATGAGATATCAGGTCCTTGATGAGAAAACGCCACTGTGGAATGGCTCAAACTGGTACAAAAGCATCATTGCAGCTAGAAAGCTAGTGAGTGTATCTTTCGCCTTTACTTGCTAGTTCTATTGATGCGGGGAGTTTTTGAAGGAGATATTTCAGAACAAAGTCCGCACACTGTCCGTTTGAAACAGAGTATGATGGCTAGACAGAGCTCCTGGTTCCAGTTCATTCCATTGACATTAATATATCTTTCAGTGCCAGTTGTGTTGTGGAAAAACACGGGGTTCGAATCCAAGACCCTCCAGATTTTCAGGGTGTAAACTTTCAAGCGTCAAAGTGCCGTCCTCCAGATCTCTGACAGTTCTGACTCTCAATCGCTCATACCGCGGAAATATTTGGGGTCTGGAAGGTGCTACCCATCCGACGTAAAAATGACTTATACACATAGAGAATATAAAATGTACACATCAGCTCTTTTCTTTTTCAACCTCTTGATTTATTTTTTAAGCATCCCGGCGCTCTGCCCTTCTAGCATATTTAAACTCTCCCAATTTTTCAGCTACCTGGATATCTGAAGGAGGTAGCTGTGACTCAAGAAAGCTCCTCCCCTGCCACAAATTTTGTTAGCCTTGTTCCTGGACTCTGGCTCTTTCCTGCTGCCCAAGCATTAGACATGCACGTGGATTGAGTTCACTTATTTACTCCTGCAGCTGCTTCAGACTTTACCCCATTTTAGAAGGACGGCTTCTTCACTGCGGTTATGGCTTTAGCGACTGCATTGTGATTCATCACAGGAAGGACCTCGGGAAGGCAGGGGGCTGTATCAAATGTGCAGGCATTCCTGTTCGCTCTACCCCAATCAAATTTAGCTCAATTAATTAGAGCACATCTTATCCTCGGAGGGTGCTATTACCGCCTACCCCATGAGGAGCAACATCTGAACTGAAAACACACACTGCACCTGGACCCTCGGCTCACGCTATTCCCGTTTATAAACAGCCAGAGACGTTAGAGATCTCCAAGTGTGCAGCAAAGATAAAAAATGCTTCCCGTTACAAACGTTCAAACTGCTTTGCAGGCATTATTGTTTTGTAACACCCTAGGCCTGTATTTTTATTGTTCCTGCAGCACACAGGCCGAGGGGTGGCTCAGAGAGAGGCCAAGTGTGGAAGGCACCAATTTGTAACAGAAGCTAGGGTTTGGGGTGGCTGTTATCCTGCTTCCGTGGAAAAAAAGGCTTACTCTAGTCTAAACCAAGGCTGGCCAAACTGGGGCTCTCCAGATGTCCATGGACTACAATTCCCATGAGCACCTGCCAACCAGGGGCACAAAGCCACAGAGTCTAATTATTAAATTTATATTCCACCACTCCCACAAGTGGCTCATAGAATCCTAGAGCTGGAAGGGATCATCTAGTCCAACCCCCTGCAAAATGCTTGAACTCACAACTAACTGCCCATCCATGGTGACCCCAATTCCATGCCCAATTGATCCCCCCCCCTGCACACACACACACCAAAAATCTCCAGAATCCAGTGTGGTCTGGCAGGTAATGTTATCACACATCCCGCACACAGACTATATTCTTGCGCCACAGGGGGGCTGATAACAGGAAGGTCAATGTACTGACAACCTGGGGTGTGGGCCTAGATCATAATTGCACTGGTCTTATATGCCGCTTTTCTCTACCCAAAGGAGGCTCAAAGCGGCTTCCATTCACCTTCCCTTTCCTCTCCCCACAACAGACACCCTGTGGGGTGGGTGAGGCTGAGAGAGCCCTGATATTCCTGCTCGGTCAGAACAGCTCTATCAATGCCGTGGTGAGCCCAAGGTCACCCAGTTGGCTGCATGTGGGGGAGCGGGGAATCAAACCCGGCTAGACTCTGTGTCTTTGTTCCCTCCCCAAGCCCCATCCTCTCCAGGCACCACCTTCCAAATGCCCAAATAAAAGTCTGCAAATCCAAAACCCCTAGGTTGCACCATTCGATCCTTAGTGACAAAGCACACAAACACACCAACACACGGAGAGAGAGCTCCATTTACAGTCTGGTTTGGACCTGAGAGACCAAAATCGACACAACGGTCCATGCAGAACACGCAATCGGGAGGTTGAACAAGAACTGAGATGCAGCATAATGATCTGGCCTTCTGCAGGCCAGGTTTGCAGAAGATTGCTGTCTTAAAGTATTTGAAAGGCTGTCACTTAGAGGAGGGCAGGGAGGGGTTCCTGTTGGCAGCAGAGGAGAGGACCCACAGTTATGGGTCTAAGCGACATGTAGAACAATACTGGCAAGGTATCAGGGAAAGAAAAATTCAGAGCCGTTCAGCCGTGGAATGAGCTCTCTAAGGAAGTGGAGAGCTCCCTCTCACGGGTGCTTTTTAAGCAGCAGCTGGATAGATACTTATCCTGGATGCTTTAGGCTGATCCTGCACTGAGCAGGGGGGGGGGGGCTGGATGGCCCCTTCCAGCTCTATGATTCTAAATCTCTGGGTGAGTCACAGTTCTTTCAGAGCTCTCTCAGCTCCACCTATCTCGCAGGATTTCTGTTGTGGGGAGAGAAAATTACAACGACGGTAAGCTGCTTTGGGTAGCAAAAGCAGGGTACAAAACTCCTAGCTGTTGTTGTTCTGCTTCTGACAAAGGGCCAACCGCAAACTGGTTTCTCCTGTCCCATAATCCAATTCTGCTCCAGCCATGTCTCCCAGAAGCCACTGGAAGAAGAACCCAGAGGAAGGCTCTCTCTCTCTCTCTCTCTCTTGACCCTGGGTGCTCCCGTTTCGTAAGTTCTTCCATCTCTAATCCTTCCATTTGGGTGTTCAGCCAAACCGTGAATGCGTGCCTGGCCCTTTACCTAGACTCAACTGGCTCCTGGGAATACACAACAGAGGAAAGCTGGAAATCACAAGGGAGACCAGGAGTAGAACAGGCAGATAGATGGCTTCATGGTTCCTTTCGAATGTGGGAGATTGGGAGATAAAGCAATGGAGGTGAACTCTCACCCGCCCTTCCAGGGCATTCAATGCCTTGCAACAATATCGGTTGCAAGCTAGAAATGGAGTTAACAGCCTTAATGCATCTGGTCATTAAGGATTGCCCCCCCCCTTGCTCTAAACACACAGCCTTTTTATTGCAGAGTGGAGCTCCAAGTATCTTAATTTGCAAGCATCCCTGGTGGGTCCAGCCCTAAAGATCCGTTCTGTTCCATTTGTGTTCGATTTGAATATGAGTCCATCGTGCGATGCCACTCAGAGGTCAGAGTTGAAGCCTCTCCAACGACTTCATTTATTTTGGAAGGGGCTTTCTTTCTTTCTTTCTTCCGCCTTCTCCCTCCGGTTTCCCGCGAGCCCAACCTCCTCTGTGAAGGAGACTCCGAAAGAGCACTTGCAGCTCGGTCTTAAACGGCTGCCGAACTCTGCCGGTGCTCAGTGGTTCATGAACACCCCGGCTATTTCACATCAGCTCTGTTTTTGTCTGTGTTAATCGATTCCAGCCTATATAATTAGTTTCCAGTTCTACCTTTCACAGTGCTTGGCCAGCTGAGGGAAAATGAAACCAGCAACAAGAACAACATGAACAACAAAAAGCGAGAGAGATTTTGAAGACTCAGAGTGGAGAAGAAATAACTGTGTGTGTGTGTGTGTGGGGGGGGAGTCGTAATAAAGTGTTTTGGGGTTTGTCGGTTCAGGACAATGGACATTTTTCTATGGCCTACACTTCCGTGTTCTTCTTCAGAAACCAGGAAAACCTCCGATGCTGTGTGATCTCGCCTTGTTCACTTTGTTTAATTCTCACTCTTCCTCCAAAGAGATAGGGTTGCCAGCTAGCCTTTCCAAAATCCAACCAATAAGTTGGGAAGTCCAAGACTCTTTGTGCATCATCCTTGGTCCTCGACAAGGAATCCCATGGGAGTAATTACACATCACGTGGAGGAGCATTTCTCTTCCTCTGCTTGGAACTTACAGGCTTCACTGTTCCAACAGGATAAGGTGGCTCGTTGTATCCTGCTAAAAAAAAAATGCTAAGGAAATTATTAAAAAAAACCCAACCATTCCTGAGAAATTTGTCATGGATTTCAAGCGAAGAGCGGTAGGCATAGAAGGCTTGTTCCTTCCACCATATCTTTCCAAGCTGCATTCTGTAGACGGTCTACAGTGGGACATCATTAGAGTCTTCCCTGAAAGGCACCGCTGTTCTTTGGTTCCTCTTGTTTTCTTGACCTAACAAGAGTTGCATTTTCGGCCCTTGTTTCTTTTCAGAGGAAGCAGGAGTTTCTAAGCAGGATCTGTCTTTCAATCATCTGCCAGGGGAGTCTTCCAAGCCAGGGAATGAGAGTGAAGATGTTAAGGATCCGAGACCTGGGGAGACGGCATCCCCCGCTCCTTTTGTTTGTTATTTCCACACCTTTCTTTTTTTAATGGGATGGACTCCCTCCAGCCTGCACTTAGCAAACCGGTTGTCAGGCACGGCGCCGAAGATGTACCAGCAAACCAACTCGATAACCGGAAAAAAAGAAGAAGAAGACGAAGAAGAAGCACACCCCCCCCCCTCTGTCTCTCTCACCCCTTCTGTCTTGACAACACAACAAATGTATCTTGGATAAATAAATGCTGAGTGAGAACTTCTTGAAGAGTTTTGCAGTGGCGTTGACTTTGGGAAAGAGTTTCTGGATTCAGGACGCATCTATGCGCTGGTGGCGACAGCATTGCAAGTTTTTTTTTTGGGGGGGGGGAACAAAGAACTGCAAAGTCATAACCAGCAAGTGAGAAGCGACTGGCTTCCTTGGGAGGGGGTGGGTTCTCCATCTCTGGAGTTTTTAAAACATCTGACGGAGAGGCTGAATCTGGGAAGGCTCAAGGGGGTGGCAGGTGGCAGTGGATGAGCGAGAGGGTTGTGGGTGTCCTGCACAGTGCAGGGGGTTGGACTAGATGACTCAGGAGGACCCTTCCAACTCTATTATTCTATGATTGTGGTGTTATCATGATTGTTTATGTGGGACGGTTGGGCCTGGGATAAAAAGCAGGATCTTTTCCCCTTTGGCAGGGAAAAGGCGCACAAAATTGGCAGCCTCGCCAAGAATCGGTTTCGCTCCCTACTTCCAGTTTTTTAGCTCTCTAGCCACTGATCTTGGGGACTTGGGCCTGGGAAACGTACCCCCCAGGAGTAGGCTTGGTTACAATCCCTTCTAGCTCCAGCAAGGCTTTTTAAAGTGGGTTTCCAGCCCTGATAAAGAAAAACAATTGTGGCCCAGCTTAACACAGAGGCTTTCTTACCTCCGAGCGAAATCCTAAATCCTTAGCTTGCTATGCTAATGCCGGCTTTCCCGATCTCTCTGCTATTTAGCCACTGATGCAATTAAGAAGGTGAATTGGCAAGCGGCAGAGTTCCTTTCCTTTCCTTTTGTTAAAGATTATTTTCAGAACTGTTTTATATATATATATATATATATATATATATATATATATATATATATATATATATATTCTAAGGCAGGGTGGGGAGGAGGCTGGAGGAGAGTCTAGATACTGCTGAGCAAACCTTTCCAACTTTTGAAACAGAGCTGCAGATGCAGAAAGCAGATGTGCCTTCAGAGGGGCAGGAACCCAAATCTGCTGGCTCTAATAAGCTGTTTCTGCCCACCAGCCGTCACGAATGGGCTCATCAGACTTTTCAGAACCTGATAACGCTGCCCTGCCCCTGTCACCGTTTTTTGTGCTACCCCAAATGCATTTTGACTGCTATCTTCCATGCAAGTTTTAAAAGGGGGAGAGAGAAAAAGAGAACATTTGCCAGAAAACCTGGCTTGTTCATTTGCTGTTAGAACTGAATGAAGTGTGTGTTGGGGGGGGGGCATTGATTCTCCACACTGGTTGCTAAATTGAATCTGGCGTCATCTCGCTTTCCTTTTGGTCCTTTTTTTTGGGGGGGGGGGAGAGGAATGATTTAAAAAATAGTGATTTTAAAAAATTATCTCTCTCCCTACTCTTTCTGCCTTATCTTGCTCTCAGTCATGCATATAATGTTGTTTGAAACATCTGTTCATCTGCAACGGGGAAAAATAAAGCACCCCTCTGCAGCTGTATAGAGATTTCAAGTGTTTTTCCTTATCTTCCAACACAGTGTTCTGCATTGCCCTGTCAGTTTCGAAAAAAGGGGGATACGAACGGCACGCTCCACATTTTGCACCAACTGCAATGACCCAATTTTTTTGATCAAGGAAACCCTTGCTCTGGAAACAAGGAGGGAAATCCTGGATGTGTCGTTCATTATTTACCAGGATGAGCCGGGCCCAGAAACTACAGGGAAAAGATAAGAGTGGTGAAAAAACCTCTAGCATTTATTGGAGTTCTGCAGACGAAATTGCTATTCTCACAGATTCTTGCAATGAAAGGAACTAGATAACAAGCACATCCCCCCCCAACAAAAAATAAAGCAACATAAGGTTTTCCTTTAAAAAAAATGGATTTAAAGAAAAGAAGCAGAAACACACTAACAAAAGTTCCTTTGGGGGCAGCCATCAAACTATTAAAGCTCTACGTATTCCAAGCCAGTCCGTGTATTTCAGTGACAACCAATTAAAAACAAAACAAAACTCTCATGTTTTTATTAAGCGTGCAAGCTCAGGCATCAGGGACGTGAGTTCTACAAAATTTGGAAACTGCAGCAAATTAAAAGCCATGCTAAAGAAGACAACTCACAGATTATGGTTTTTGGGTGTACACCTAAATATGGATCACTGAGGGTTTTTCACACGGCACAGCAACTAAACCCAGGGTTAACACAGAGTACGCACTGAACTGCAACCACCAACACCCCCCCTCCAAGATCCTGACACTCAGGTAAGTGTGTCAGTCGGATGTGAGTGTTTTTAAACACTCATCAGTCACAATCGAGGCAAAACTATGTTTTATATTGTTGAAAACGCCCTTCCCTCTAAAAGAAGACTTCCTCTGCTGACGGGTAAACGAACAGCGTGCCCAGATGCGGCAGCAAAATATGCTCATCAGTTTTTAACAAGAATATGATGGTTCTGATAAATCCAGGAACTTCTTGCTGAACAAAATGGGTGGTGGTGGTGGGGGGAGAGAACTAAGCCACAGAGGAAAAGTCTGTCATAAACAGAAGATTGTCTTCCCAGGTTGTTACAGATGTTGTTCGTGGTTTTATGAATTGCACCTGACTTCTACCTAAGTCTGATCCTAGGCTGTTTGGTGGCTTTAAATAAATGGGCTTGATTCCTGGTTTTGGGGTTTGTTTCCCTGCAGCCACAATATGAAATGAAGGAGACCACCTTCCTAAACCTCTACACACACACACACACACACACACAAACAAACACACAATGATTTGAGAGAAGATATGAAGCCTGTCACCTCATTGAGTCCCACGTGATCTTCTATACAACAAGAACGGCAGTTGAGAGGCAGGGGGAAATAATAAAACTTTTCAGTGAGAGATGATTTAACACACCTTAGAAAGGGAAGGCGGGGAGGAGACAAGAAACAAATCTAGGAATAAGTGGAATTAGATTGACATTTCAGTGGAGGAGGAAAAGGACTAAGAAAACCCAGGGTACACAGGAAGGGGGAAGGCAAGTGTAATCCAAAAGTGTTTTAGCTGCTCTCCCTCTGATTATCTTGTAGGGTTCCCAACCTCCAAGCGGTTACACAGTTTTAGAATAAACTGGAGCAAAGATGTGAACCGAGTGAATATCCTCTTGGCCTTTTCAACTTTATATACAGGTGGCAGACTGGCCGCTTGGTGCAGCTGTTTCTTCCAGTTTATCATGTAACCTTTGTACCTGACAGTCTTTGTGTATCGTTGATGGCCGGAGAGAGGAGCTCCCCTGGAGACAGGGACTGCAGTGGGAGATGGACTCTGTAACACTGCAACTCACTGAAGTCCCTCCCCTCCCCAAGCTCCGCCTCCTCAAGACCCTCCCCCTAATCTCCAGGTATTTCCGAACCTGAGTTGGGATGGAGGGCACATGAAGAACTGCGAGTCCAGGTCAAGGGCCCACAATGGACAGCGTGAGAGAAACAGGTAATGGTCAATGCGCCAGTTTCCATGAGCCGGCTAAGGAGTGGTGGGTAACAAATGTTGTAGTAGTAGTAGTAGTAGTAGTAGTAGTAGTAGTAATAATAATAATAATAATAATAATAATAATAATAATAATAATAATATTTGACACAACTCAGTCCTAAAGGTGTAAGGTTGATGCTGAAGAAAGTGCAAATATGAGCAATAAAGAAACCCCATAAGTGAGCAATAAAGAAACCCCCATAACCCCATAAGAAACCCCACAGGGAGTATGAGAATACATGGAAGGATGGGATGTCACCTAAGTGAGGCATGATGCATCTTAACATTTCATATCAGGGAAGTTTTAGATGAGTCACCATCAGTACAGACATTCATAGCATTCTTCAGGGATTGGCAGCTTCCTCCCCTATTTTGCCTCATTGTACACTATGTGGAGCAGAAGGAAACTAACTTACCGTTCCCACCCTCTCTTGCTTTAATCCCTTGGGTGATTTACCTGAAACATGCAGAGGGGTGCCTGGCAAAGTTCCTTTTGGGTCGCAGGAGAAAGCTGGCTTCAAACGCAGTCGCAAAAGTTTGCTTCTTATGACATTGAGAAAATGGAAAGCTTTATTGAAACAAAACTGGTAATTTCATGGTTGCTGTATTTTTATATTCTGTCATCGATGTTGCTGCTTTTGTCTGATGTATGTTAATAATCAAATAATGAAATGGAGTTTGCTTTCTGGTTTTTGACTGTATCGATAAATCTGAATTTGATATTCACTGTAAAACACACAGCTGAGAAACCTGGCATGAGCAGGGACAGAACTTGTGGGGAACTTTTGGAAAACAAGATGCACCTGAGGAAAAAAGGTTACTCAGCAGTTACCTGGCAAAGGACATGGGAACTTGGACCATCTGAATTCCTACAAATGTACAGTCTGAAGTTCATTATAACCTCCCCTGTCCCACAAAAATGAAACACTAGGATATAAAGAAAGCAATCCCCAAAGTCCATTTCATCTTCCACGATCCCGTTTCCGTCATGGCTGTGTTGAAAAACCTATACCTTTCCTTGTACACAACAGGAAAAGGAAAAAAAAGGAAATAACCTTGTTCGTCATCTTAAGCAGGAAGAGACATGGCCGTCAAAATTGTATTCAATTGCCCCGATATTGTGCCAAGGAACCTTTGAATGAAGTTAATTCTTTGCTGGAGTCGAGCGTTTCATCAGATGTGAGATCGAGAACAATTCACCGACATCGAGAACCGTCCGCCAATCACAAACAAATATATTGAAATGCTTACCCTTAGCTGACCCCTTTCACAATTCATCTGTTGTCTTGAAATCTACGAAGAATTGAGGAGAAAAAAAGTTAAAATGTTTTTATTTCTAAAAAGATAATGCATAGAATTGTTCATGAACGTTAATAACGGTCAGTTACAAGGGATATATATCAATATCTATCTAGCCATCTATTTATCGATCAATAAAATAAAAGTTCAGAGGGAAGGCAATTAAATGGCACGGTAGAGAGAGGGAGGGTTACCAAAGTTAGGGCAGAAATTCACAGCTATGCCCTGTTGCACAAACACAACCCCTTTTAATGGAGCCCATACCTAGAAGGAAAAATAACCTTTGCTTGTGATCAGTCAAAAATGTCAGTCCAAAATTTCTGTGGAGCAACCTTGAGCCAAATAATACATAATTTTACTGCTGTACGCTGCCCCAGGACCAATTTTGGAGGGTGGTGGTTTAGAAACTCCATAATTAATTAATTAGTAAGTAAATAATAAAATAATAAAAAGCAGAGTATAAATGTTTTAAGAGAGCCAGTATAGTGCAGTGACTAAAGAGCGATGGACTCTAATCTGGAGAGCTGGGACTGATTCCCCATTCTTCCTCCACATACAGCCAGCTGGGTGACATGGAGCTAGTCACGGTTCTTGCAGAGCAGTTCTCTTAGAACTCTCCCAGCCACACCCACCTCACATGGTGTCTGTTGCTGGGAGAGGAAGGGAAAGACACCTTAAGGTAATGAAAAGCAGGTTATTGAACAAAAACCAGCTCTTATCTGGAGGCTACTAGGGGTTATAACTGAAACCAGTTCACTCAGAGGAAATAGCAGCTTTGGAACGTGGGTGCTACAGCATTATAGTCTCCCGAATCCCTCCAAACCCTGCCCTTTGCAGGCTGCAGCCCTGAAATCCCCAGGTATTTCCCTACCTGGACCTGGCTACTTGTGTGTGTGTGACTATCAAAACATAGCACAGATAATGACCCATGTACCTTGGAATGACAGAACTACCATGACCCAACTCTGCAGTCCTCATTTAGAAGTGGGATGTTTTGAAAAATTAGCATCACCTTTGAGCAGAAGCTGCTGGAGGGGAATAATTTACAACTTTGCAAAGAAGAAGAAGACGATGAAGAAGACGACGACAAAGAAGAAAAAGTTGAACCATCACCACCATCACCAGACCTTACTCAGAAAAAGAGCAATTTGTATTAAATTCGGTTGCACGTTTCATAAAATCAGAGTTCCAGGAGCACCTTTAAGACCAATAAAGATTTATTTAAGGCGTGAGCTTTTGAGTGCAAGCACTCTTCCTCAGCTTGCCCTCGAAAGCTCACTCCTTGAATAAATCTTTGTTGGTCTTCAAGGTGCTACTGGACTCTGATTTTATTGTGCTACTTCAGACCAACACGGCTACCCATCTGAATCTATCATGTTGTTTGTTTGTTTGTTTTAATAGCACCTGAGATGGTATCCCACCCCCACCCCTGTTGCAGTTTATGGACATGGGAGTTGTTGATTCTACACTTAGTCAGCCAGCCCATGGAACAGGTGGATAAACTCCACTTTGACATTTGCTAAAGATTAGTGCGAGACATACAAACCTATTACAATTACCTACGTTGCGGTTCATCGTTAGCTCTGGAAGCTTAATCGATATGGTTATTTTCCCCCGTGATGACCGGCATGGCGAATATAATTTGGACACAAATAGGAACTCTGATGCTCCCAGTGAACAAAACTAGTTTTGACGCCCCTGGCATTTGGCAAAAAATGTTGAGCTGGACTGAACTTATTAAATTCAGCGTAATGCCAGTCACTCATGGATAATACAAACAAACAATAATGCAATATGGACTGAGGAATAACGTGTCAGTGCAGGAAGCTGGTAAAAATGTTGAACACCCACTCTACTATACCTTTCTCATCCGGCAATCAAAGAATTGCATGGTTGTGCAACGTCTTAAGGTTTATCTCTGGGAGCTGTACCATGTCAGCCATGCTCCCCTCAAATACCCCACATGTGATTCCTCCACAGCCTATAGGACTTCAGTATACTCGCCTTGTAAATATTCTAGGCGTAGTTGTGGTATCCTGGTTAGAATGACTAGAATCTAGAGAGCCTACTCTTCCATGGAAGCTTGCTGGTTGACCATTGGCCAGTGACATACTCTTGGGCTAGTCTACCTCGCAGGGTTGTTGTGAGGGGGGAAAGCAGAGGAGCATGAAGCAAGCTGCTTCGGGTTCCTACTGAGGGGAAAAGTGAGATATAAACGAAGCAGGCAGGCAGGCAAGAAAACAAGGAAGGAAGGAAGGAAGGAAGGAAGGAAGGAAGGAAGGAAGGAAGGAAGGAAGGAAGGAAGGAAGGAAGGAAGGAAGGAAGGAAGGAAGGAAAAATTGGAGGACTAAAAACTCCCCTCCCTTCATTCTGCAAGAGGGCCCTGGAAGTCCCTTCCAATCCTATGATTCAGGACTCTTTCGCTGGATCTGGGATCTAGAAAATCAATTACAGTTGATTTTTTTAAAAAAATACATGCATCTCGGATTTTATTTGACGACAGTATTAAAGCGGAGCCATTGAGCGTATGTGACCGCTTGGACAAATGAGAGATTTCTCCTCTCCCCCTCCCCCTCCGAAAGCAGGATTCCCTTAAGAGCCCTCTCGGAGAGGAAATCCACTTGTAAGGAGTAACTTCATAGAGGGCAGAGTGTAGGAGTGTAGATCTAAAGCATTTACAGAAGAGTCAGCGGAGGAGTAAGAGACACGCACGCACAGCGCCGGGAGAAGGGAGGAGATCAAATGTGCTTGAGTTCAAACAGAAGGGTATGTGGGGTGTCAGGGAGAGAGAAAGTTATGGATTATCTGTCATTGTTTTGTGCTCCTACAGATCATCTGCCCAACTAGTAAACAAGAATGTTTTGCTTGAAAAAAACAACAATAGAAAGAGAGCCTCAGTCCCAGAAACCTGCGCCAAACAGCTCACTGAAGTTTTCCCGGAAAACATACGCTCAATGTCACCAAGACAAGGTTGCCAGTTTCACCCACTGATGCCGACATTTTGCGTCCCCCCGTGATGTTAAACTTCCAAACCGGGGTCCTGGAGACCCTCTGCAGCCCCTCGGAAGATCTCTGTGTTTTGTTGACACCTTACAAAGTGCTGAAGCCCTTGGAAACAAGCTGGCTGAAGCCAGTAACATGAAAATATTTCCAGCACTCTGGTTGCAGCTGGAGTTTTACTTTTCACCAAGGAACTGATGGAGATTTTTCCATGCACATTATTTGCCCTAGCACTGATTCTGTTTGGAAACTGTGCTATTTTTGGCCCCACAACATCACAGGGCATTTCTGCACCTTCCAGGGTGCCCCCTTTTCCCCAAATCTGCTTTGCTGCAAAACCTCATATTAAGGACTGAATAATAATTTCATGGGGGGCAATGTTGATATTTCCTAGACCCACCTGCATGGCAGACTTTCTCCCTGTCCATGAAGCATCCATTTCCTTCCCCAGCACTGGAACATGGTCGCTAAAACTGGCAATTGAATAACAACATGACAACTGAAGTATTATCTGAACCACAACTTCCTTTAAAAAAAGAAAGAAAGGTAAGTCCCTAAGCACTTTCATTGAGGAGATATAAGGGGAAAGGCATACCTCTATTCCCCTGACATGCATGGACTGGGCTACTGTGATCTAAACAGGGTTGGTCTTGAGTGCCAGAGATCTTAAAACTGCTTTGGAAATTGCAGCATTGATTTCAGTCCTCATGTCCTTTAAGGAAGAGGCTGGAACAATTTGGCTCTTTAAGCTCTGCTCACCGAGAAGTTTCCAAGAGGGAAAGGAAACTTGGCCTTATTAGCGGAACAGGCTTCCTTGGGAGGTGGTGGGCTCTCCATCTTTGGAGTTTCTTAAACAGAGGCTGGATAGCCATCTGAAGGAGAGGCTGATTCTGTGAAGGCTCAAGGGGGTGGCAGGTGACAGTGGATGAGCGAGAGGGTTGGGAGTGTCCTGCATAGTGCAGGGGTTGGACTAGATGACCCAGGAGGTCCCTTCCGACTCCATGATTCTAGGATTACTTGATTGGGAGACCAACTAGGACTAGTAGGGATGCTACAAAGAGGCAGGCGGTGGCAAACCTCCCCTCAACACCTCTTGCCTCAAAAACCCCACAGAGTTGAGGGCGACAACTTCCAAACGCCATCTCCCCGTAACAAACCCAAACATATACACTTCCCAATTCCAACAGACAGACGCTAGCTGTCTAGATGGGTGGGTGAACTCAGAGGAATTCACGCAAATTCCATTATAACACATGCACACCACAGCGGGTTTGGGAGCAGCCCCTGTCAAAGGAGCGGAGCGGAGGCACGGGGAGAGCTGCCCTCTTTCGGCAGCCGAGAGGGAGCTGTGCCAGCCAGTCCCTGTGCAGAGGCCCTCCCAAAACCACTCAGGGCTTCAAACTGTGCAGACACCCTCTTTTTTTAAAACAGAGGGAAAGGAATGGGAGTCTGTCAGGGGCAGTTCCCCCTCGACCCCCCACCCCCCCAACACTGCCATTTTTTAAGGCTTAAAAAGCAATGCTGAGGAGAAGGGGACAAAATCCCCCCTTTCTCCTTTCCCCTCCTTGCTAACTGCAAGCGTGTCCCCTGAGGAGGCAGAGAGGGCTCTGAGGGGAGCGCTAACGAGCCACCTGCAAAAAAGGCGGGAAAATGCCTGAGGGGGCCCGGGGGGGGGTCCCTCCCTCTCAGCCCCAGCAATCCCCCTTTGGCCTGCACCAGGCTCCCTCCAAAGCTTCATGGAAATGCAGGATGCTCCAGCTGGGGCTGAGAGGAGGGCAATGCAGCCCAGAGAGACCCCCTGCCCTGCACTTTTCCACCCATGGCATGCAAAAGCTTCCTTCTGCACACTGTGTGTTTGTGGGGGTCCGATTCTGGATGGGGAGCGTGCATGGCGTGTGCATGAAGGCAAGAAAGGACAGGCAATTGAATAAAATGCTAAAAACAACACCAACACCAACACACAATTCATGCACTTAAAAACTTTGTTAAGTCAAGTCGCTTCTAACTTAAGGCAGGCTAGCTTCACACAACCCTGTCTCCCCGGGGCGTTTGCCCCAATGCATATCTCATGTTTTGGGTGTGGGACATGTGTGTGTGTGTGTGTGGACTAGGTCCTTCCAAAAGGTTGGGGGAGAAGCCCTTCCAGGGTTATTCAAAGAAATCAGCCCTTAAAAGAGCAGCAGTCAATTCTAGTCCTTCCTGACGTACAGGAGAACCATGCAAAAAACAAACAAACAAGCAAGCAAACAAACAAACAAAAACACACACACACAATGAGTGTCAGCAAGTTGGATGCTCCCAATAAGATAATTAAAAGCCCCCTAAAAAATAAAACTGATTTGCAGCTCATGGGGACTGAGATGAGAGATTCTCCATAAATTTGAGGCTTTTTAGTTAGGATTAGGAAGGAAGGAAGGAAGGAAGGAAGGAAGGAAGGAAGGAAGACTAGGAACATGGACACAACAACATATGGCTCTGAGCCACTTGTATAAAGATGTACTTAATCCCTTTCTTAATGCAAACCAAACTATGCATTTTATTTTTGTATGTGTGCCACCTTTCTGCATGATCACAGCCACCAAGGCGGCGGAGAATTCAATGCAGTGCTATAACGGCATCCTTAAAAACAATTCATTACAAACAAGGCCCCAAAATCTCCATGAGTTGGGCCAGAAAGATCTTTAAAAAAAAAACAACACTAAGCATTTTGCATCACTCTTAGTTGGCGAATGCATTGCAGAACTCTTTGCAACCACTCTGCTGACACCCAAACTATCTCCGACTCCCTTCCGCTTGCTAAATGTACTTGTTTGCAACCCCCGCTCCCCACCAAGCACTTAGTAGCAAATATAAATAATGTAGGGGTAATATGTAAATTCAGCCAGCTATATCTGACAGGCTGAAAGCCATAAGATATTTAATTGATGGTGGGGGGATTACAGAGAGTAATTTCGACCATGTCTGGCAGCCTTGGAGTACTTTTGTCAAGCCTAAATGACCCTTCGATCCAGGGGTAGTCAACCTGTAGTCCTCCAGACAAATGCTGGCAGGAGCTCATGGGAATTGTCGTCCATGAACATCTGGAGGACCACAGGTTGACTACCCCTGCTTCCATCTACATGGTGCAAAATGCACTGATTCCCACCCCCCAAAGAATCAGGTCTTCTGAGTCACTGTCTATCTAACTCTTGAAGGGATTTACCCATCAGCTTTCCAAAAAGGTCTGCTCCCTATGAAGCATATTTCATAACCGTTGGGTGTCCATCTGTCAGATTTTTTTTTTAAGGATGACACATTAAGCATGGCCTGGTAGCATAAGCCAGGCTCCATGAGCACAGATGTGAGATCTGCAGACACAATGTGCAGGATCTCACAAACTGTGAACAGAAGGAGTTTGCAGATCTCTCTCCCCCATCTGCCCCCTGTAACCTTCTGTACATCCTGATGAACAACAACTGATACATACTCCATGTGGTGTGGGGGCATTTGGAGAGGTGATGAAGAAATCTGCAGCAGAACACCGCAGTGACCCCACTTCCTCTGTGTATTATTATTATTATTATTATTATTATTATTATTATTATTATTATTATTATTATTATTTAGATTTCTAGCCTGCCACTCCCGAAAAGGCTCGTGGCAGGTTACAAAACGTGCATAAAATCCCCAATAAAATTACCCCTAAACCAAACCAGAAACTATATCAGAATGCACAGCAAACCAAACATGGAATCCAAGATATACATAGAATACAAGCAGCAGCTTCTCATATGGAGAACTGGGTTTGATCCCCCATTTCTCCACATTCAGCCCGCTGGTTGACCTGGGGCCAGTTACAGTTCTCTCAGAGCTTCCCTTGACATTTTTGCTCTGTTCTTATTTTAACCCCGAGAGAGAGAAAAAAATTTAAAAAAAGAGCCACAAGATCTCCCCACCATAGAGATATGTCTTTTTATCCTCTCTGGCAGGCATGTTAAGTGTGAGTGTTCAAAATATCCCCCCTCAATTTACAGATGTTCAGGTCCTCAGACATTGTGAAAAGTGGGTCAAAGCCAGCATGGCTTAATTAAGCGTTAAACATTAGGAAGTGAATTCCAAGCCTAAGGTAGAGAGAATAAACCATGTTTCATGACAATCTAAAGGCCTCTAGCAATTGAGGAACAAAGGAGGGGGAAAAGAACACATTTACACAAATAATCTTCTAAAAAGAGCCCTCGTTGAGATTAAAAAAAAAAAACCTTGAATATTAAGTTTTGTGAATGCGTTACAAAGAAACCCTCCGAGGATTTTTATCTATGGTTAATATTCAAATAAATACCCCTTTTCTTACCTACAACAATAGCTACAGTGTGTTTTATTTAATTTACTCGTACTTTGAAGTAGTATAAGAAACTGACGGAGACCGAGATCTATAAATAGTCGCTACGGAAACCACTATGGGAATAATGTGATATAAATGCAATGGCTTGTACAGAAAAGCTGAAGTTATGGTATTGCTTAGCATTCAAATGATCACCCAGCCTTACCCTGTGCATGGTGTATTACAGTTTATTGTGTCATAAATCATTTATATTCACCCTAAGCATGTTGTTATTAAAATATAGTGTTAAGGGAGATGTTCTGAAGAAATTCCCGAAAATATATGATTCGGGGGTCAAGGGTGGACAGCAAGGCTGGGAGGGGGGAAGGCTTTGGCATATCACAAAGTTGGTTCTGGATCCACAAAAAGGAATGTCTGCTTTGCACTACAACAAGACTGTCAATCCAATGGACATCTTTGGAAGGAAATGGTAGAATGGTCACATTACCATTCTAAACTGGATGTTAGTCATTGTTGGCCCCTTCTTGGGTAAGGCGACACAAGGACCAGGGTTTCATAGAGAAAATTTATTTCTGTTAATGGGCCATCTCTGAGGAGCTATGGTCATTTCAAATAGTGCCTCTTCCTCGCCCCCACACACATGCACACACTCTTTTTCTCTGTGCATTTTTCTTAACATTCTAAGTTGAGCGTTATAGCGCTAGTAGTACCATAACTGATAGGGTGTTGCTATAGCACTGGCATGCTATATTGGTTTAGTGCTATAGCACTCATCTTAGAATGTTAAAGAGTTTGCAGAAGATTGCTCAGTGATAAAGGGCAGGGGGGAAGCAGCACTGTAGGGAGAACTATGGGTATTTTTTTTTTAAAGCACACCACAGCAATTCATAAAGGGAATGAAGAGGTAGAAATTGGTAGAAAGCTGTTTCCCTCAAGAACGGCTCAAACACACTTTGCTAACAAGTGGGCTTGTATGAACAGATAAATCAATCTTGCTAGCGGCTGGTTACTAAAACAGGTCTGTTTGAAATGGCAGAAGAAAACCCATTGGCCACCAGTTACTAAAACAGATGACGTCCGTCACCAAGTTGAACCAATGTGGGTCGGGCGCTCCTTGCATTATTAGACCTTTCAGCAGCATTCGACACAGTCAACCTTGCACTTCTAGCTCATCACCATGCCGATGTTGGAATTCAGGGACAGCCCTTCAATAGCAGAACATAAACAGTTGGAGACTCAGGTAACCATTTTAAAGTCTTTTAATGGGAGTTTTAATGGGTTTTTTAAGACATTGTAACCCGCCGCGAGCCATTTGGGAGTGGCAGGAAATAAATCGAAATAATAATAATAAAACAATAATAATAACCATCCCTCCTTTTCTACCAGGGAGGCAGGGAGTCATACCAGAATACTGAGCGATGCCCTGCACATGAACTCCTGATCTCAAGTCAGTCCGAGGAAGAAAATTGCGTTGTGAGAAACAAGGAGCGCTAACCAGGAGGTGAGTTAAACCACTTTGCCCAGCCAGTAAATCATGTCAGCGGTTCACTGGCCTTGTACTTGCCTGGCCATTTTCAAGGAGATTTTGACACAGTTTGACAATGCCGCGTTGTGTTGTGAGAGTGGCAGAACAACCATGATAACAAGAAACCAGAGAGTTGTGTGCCTCAAGAGTTATTTACAAGAAGGAAGGAAGGAAGGAAGGACTATCAAACATGGTAATTTATTGATACTTTGCGTATAGCTTATAAACTAACTAACCACCTGTGGCCCTCAGGCCCTTCTTAAAATGGTCTTAGCCTATGTTTCCATTTTCCCCCTTTTGTTTTTCAAGATCATTAAAGCAAATCACCAGTTTACATTATTTTTACAGCGATTTATCCCCTAAGGGAAGATAACAAAGGTATATCTTGAGTTTTGTTTTGTTTCCTTCTTGCAACCCACCCAATCTTCCTCAAGTCAACTATCTCATTACTGTCTGCATTATTAAAAGAGAGAAGCTATGGATTATGAATTCATGGTAGATTATGTTTTAATGCTCCCAAAACAGAATAATAATTGGTAAAAGAGCTTTCAGTATCAAGCTTCAGTGCGCTGGAATGCCTTCAGAAGAATGATTTTATAAATCACACACAGGGCGAGGATGGCATTCTATCAACACCACGGAGCATTTCTTAATTACTGGCACAAGTCTGGCAGTAGTTTAAACAGGAGGCTTCCTAACTGCAAACAATGTCTGAGTTCACTTTGGGGTCAGGGGTTGGGGCAGGGGGATCCCAGTAGGATTTTGGAATCAGAAGATGACAGAAAATTGCGTTGTATGAATACCCATAATGCATGCATACATGCAGCTTTTGACTGTGTCGACTGACTGATTTTAAAAGAGGGGACTGGATACACATAGGGAGTAGAGGTCCATGAGTGGCTATTAGCCCCAAGATATAGTTACAACCCGGTGGAGTGAGTGAGAAATCAAACCCAGTTCTCCAAAACCAACTGCCCTTCAAAGGGCATCCCCAGAGAAGTAGGAGAAATGTGCATCTGGGATGTGGTACCCAAGCTACTCCTTGGACTGCAATAGCCTCAGAAGCATTGCAGTGTTTGAGTATCTTCCTTCACTACTGCACAGAGTCTTGAGGTTGGGTATTCCTGCCCAAACAGTCTTTGATTCCCAAACAGACCATGGCCTATTCGATTCTGACTAAAGGCCAAACTAGATGCTGAGTTTTGTGGTTGTTGTTGTTGTTTTTGGAGGGGTGGGGTCATGCCTGGGCTCCTGTAACCCAACTTGTGTTCTCTGCATCAAGGGGAAGCTGTGGGCAATGCCATTTTGGGTGTGGGGGCAAATCAGACCCCTGTCTCCTCTCCCCAGTTTTTTAGAAACTGAAACTACCTCCGTCTGGGAGCTATTCCCCTTCCCTAGCTCCATCTCAAATCTTCAGGGTGTAGGAACAGACACGGTGTTTTCATATTTCCGCTTTCGGCTCTCCCCCCTCCCCCCTCTTTTTATGCAAGACAGAAGAGAGCGCAGGGTTTAAGGACAAATGATTATCCTAGTTCTTGCCGTCAGGTAAGCACTCCCCACTGTTTCCCGCATTAAGCATCTGCATAATTATCCCAACCAATGGCATACTTTTTCGCTTGTTTGCTTGATATTTCCTTGAAAATGCACAGTGCCAGACTGTAAACGCAAGACCAATATTTTACTTAATGCACCTTTTTGTAGCAATTGCAAAATATGCAGAAGTCTGATAAACTCTGTCACATTGCATAATGCAGATTTTTTTTCCCTTTCTTTCTTCCTTCTTTCTCTCTTTTTCCCCTTTTTTTAAAATGTGTCCCTTGGAAGAGGACTCATTAAAAGCAGCTGGAACTGTATCTTCTTCTAATGGGATACAACACAATTATCTCTTTTTGTCTGTTTACACGCAGCTCCGCTGTGCGTAATAGCAATCTGGGGTCAGTTTTATGTTCTCTCGCCACCTCCTGTTTGTTCAATCTGTGGTCTGTGTTTGGGCTCTCTTTTCCTAATTTATTTCTTCAAAGGAAGGCTTGAATCTGTGCCTTTCTTGTTCAGTGCCTCACAAACACAACCGGAATTCCACAAGTTGTCCCTTTCCCAGGTTTCTTTCCTCAGAGTTCGAGGCTTTGGGTACACAATAGCACAACATCTGTTTTACCTGCAGAGGTAAACTCCTTGGCAACTTGACTTATTCAGGTCAGAGAGGTTGAGGAAGAAACCTTCCTTCTTGGACTCCCTTGAAAGCAGCTTCCAGTCAGTGCAAACCATCTTGTAACACATGAGTCAATAATTTGATCCCACATCTATTAGCTTCATGAGCACCCATTAAGTCCAGATGTGTCAGGGAGGGGCTACAGTTCAGTGGCAGAGTCTCTGCTCGGCACGCAGAAGGTCCCCGGTTCAATCCCTGGCGTCTCCAGTTAAAAGGGTCAGGCAGTAGATTATGTGAAAGACTTTTCTTAAGACCCTGGAGAGCCGCTGTCCATCTGAGTTGACAATTCTGATGGAACATGGTCTCATTCAGAATACAACCACTTCCCATGTCATGAAAAGTCTGATATCATACCATTTTCCTTTTGACACTTATAAAAATGTCCTACCAATCCTTTCTAAAGTCTTGAGAGGTTGATCCAAAATTTAAATATATGAGACCTTGTTTTTCCCCCCTTCTTGTATTCAGAGCTGGCTTAATTGGTGAGTATTAATTAGTAGGTATTCTGCATTTTGTATCTTCTTCTGCGCGTGTCTACTTTTATCAACAGTGAATAAAACGAGACTTCTGAGTAGAACAAGTCTAGGTGATCTTATTCACTTAAAAAAAAAACCCACTGTCTCCTTTGCTTTTCAATGCATTTTCACTCTTGTGGGTTTTATTCATTTATTTCACAAAAGAACATCTTTTTTTAAAGGACTGTATGTTCATTTTAGTCCGTTGCAGCATTCCAAGATCTCGTGGTACAGAAACGGTTTTAAATAAACCATAGCACTGGGATGGAGTTCTGCAAAGTTGTCTGCAAAGACAACTCCTGATTTAAAGAGAACTGGATGCAAACCTCAACGTAGGCCAGGGGTAGTCAACCTGTGGTCCTCCAGATGTCCATGGACTACAATTCACATTGGCTGGCAGGGGCTCATGAGAATTGGAGTCCATGAACATCTGGAGGACCACAGGTTGAGTACCCCTGACGTAGACCATTGATCCTAAAAAGGGAATGCAGTGGAGGAGAGCCCCTCCTCCACTTACACACATTTGCTGGAGACAGAAATAGTATGTAAGTAACGTTGCATATCCATGTCACATAACAGCATAACCATGGTGGAGCTGGGAGGGAAACTCCACTGCACAAAAAGCCTTGCTAGCTGAGGATGTATCTGAACCCGGCTGCAAGAAAAGGAATGCCATGAGAGTAATGTCTTATTCATTCTCTCTATGACTGGGGGGAGTGACTAGGTTTTTGTAAACGATGCCTCCTTAGAGACTTGAGCATGTATCTATGACATAACAAACCCCATGTTTGGTACAGGTTTGTAACAATGCATAAGGTGATAGGAGAGTCTAAAGATGACCTCAGGAGCTCTTAAATATGTTTTCCCCCCTTCAAAGAGAAAGAAAGGACTTCGCTTTCCAAGGTCAGGTATATATATCAGCAAGGTGGGAGTTTGACACACTTTCCAACCTGAAACAACAATATACCTTGACCTTAAGGAAACTACACTTTGTAGACATCTATAAAACACCTCCTTAACAACACTCTCTATTCTGCCGGCTCATAGGAGCGGCAAACATTGAATTAGCAGTGTTGTGATATATTTTATAGTGTGTATGCGTGCCCGTGTGTGTTTTGCATGCTAAAATTTGGGTCAAGATTGATTTTTATTCCCTCCTAGTATTTTATAGTGGCTTGGCTGCCATAAATTTCACTTTAGCAGGCTCTGGATTTAAATATTCACACCCAGAAAGAAGGGCAAAGGAGCTACGGGCAAACCATAAATTTTGGTTATTTGCAATCGTTTTCGTTTTACCGTTACACTTGGTAACAAGGCGCTGAACATGCCAGAGAGCCAGCCTTCTACATGAGCTACCTTAAAAGAGTGACTTTTTAACAAAAGAAAATAGCCATAATATAATTTGGGGGGGGGGGGTGGAATCAGTAAGAAGCTTGTTTTAAGAGTAGGTCTAGGTAGACAGCAAGGGTCTACAGACCTTTGGAGCCTGTGGGTGCCTTTGGAATTCTGACACAGCCTGGTGTGTGTAGCCACAAAATGGTTGCCAGAGAAGGTAGAGTTTGCCACAAAATGGCTGCCACAGAAGGCAAAGCTGGCCGCAAAATGGTTGCCACAGAAGGCAGAGTCTGTCACAAAATGGCTGCCATAGAAGGCAGAGCCGGCCACAAAATGGCTGACACAACTTGCCTTCAGTGACACAATGAAGATCCTTGTGACCTGGCAGCAACTGCTGCCATACACATCTCCACACACAAAAAGGAAGATGCCTTGTTGCACATTTCAGCTGTGACTTTTGTTTGCCTGTTTCTCGGCGGCCTGGAATTCACAAAACTCAACCCCATACACATTCATGAGACACATTCCGCCTCTCAACTTCAAAGAAACAGGGGCTCTCCACCCATTTAATTGGAACGTTCTCCTGACGGTTGTGTAGGTTGTGGGACCATTAAGTTGGAACACAATTTGTGATTGGGGAGGGGAGGGAAAGATGACTCTAGGCACTGAGCCCTGGCATCGACTGCTGACCTGGCATCTATCAAGCTGCTTTCTCAAGCCTGCCCCCAGAGGGGAGCTCCTTGTGGGATGTGTGGGGCGGCCAGCAAGAGAGAAAAGGAGCAAGTGAAAGGCACCTGGGACGTTCAAGATGTGGGTAGATGGTCAGGCAGAAAGAAAGGAAGGAAGGAAGGAAGGAAGGAAGGAAGGAAGGAAGGAGGGAGGGAGGGAGGGAGGGAGGGAGGGAGGGAGGAACTCCTGAAACCAATAGGAAAAATGGGGGGGGGGGAGGAGAGGAATCAATACTGCAAAAGAGACAACTTGCATTCAAATATTGCATTTGAGAGGGGGGGAATTCCTATCAATGAAAAATTAGATGCACAAGTACCTGCTAAGCAGCTACAGATCAGAAACTATTACAGATCCTTCTACCTGATTGCAAAACCTGATTAAACCACCCCTTCTTGTGTCCATAATTCGGATGCTTCAGAGTAAAAAAGACTCATGTAAACCAAAGAAACCTATAACCAGTCTGCACCAACAAGTAGATTAACAATCCCTACCGATTTCTTTCCCTGATCAGCATTGTACACTAAGCCGTAAGAAAGATCCACCTTATACACAACAGTACAGTGAAACAGAATAAGTGGGCATCTTTGCTCTTCTCCCCCTCCCCCCAACCATTCAAACACACACCCTGCAATGACAGCAACTCATAGCCGCGTTGTGTAACACTCTACAGATATCAGCTCAGGCATATTGGAAACGTCATGTAAGATGTCCAGCAACATAAATACTTTCTCGGAAACAGGAACTTTCAAAAGACCTGGATGTCAAAACCCTTCGGAAAAGATGAAAGGATGTCAAGGGGGCTTTGCGGTGTCACTGCCTCGTTTTCTCGTCCCGGGTTCCTGCAGCCACTCTCCTTGTTATGTCTGAAACTTTAGCAATGGATGCCATATTTTGATCATACCCTTCACCCAAAATGCCCAGAGTGTCAGCAAACATTGCTCTGTTGCCCATTGCCTTTGTTCTCAACAACCCTGCAAGAAAGGTTTGACCAAGAGGAGGGGGGGGGGAAGGAGAAGGAGAAGTTTTTTATACCTCACTTTTCACTGCCCGAAGGAGTCTCAAAACCCCACCAACCTCACAAAGTTTCTGTTGTGGGGAAAGGAATGGAAAGGGGTTTGTAAGCTGCTGAGTTTGTAAGACCTGAGTTCCAGATTTCCTTATGTATTACATTCCAACTCTTAGATATAATGGATCTCCAAGGTCAACAAGGAAGAGTTGGGTGCATGAGATGGGGCTCAACTGAAGGAAGCAGGGAAAGAAGGAAGAATGAGGGAAAGGGTAGCTCGGAGACCAAGAGAATACAGCAATCAGAATCAACCTAAAAAAAAAGGCTGGGGAAAGTCAGATCACTTGGTCCTCAAGAAGAATCTGTTGAGGCGGGTGGGCGTGGCTTAGTGGTGCTTAGTATGCAGCATGTGCTCAGTATGAAGAAGGTTCCAGGTTCAACCCCTGGCAACACCAATTCAAGGATCGGGTAGCAAGGGATGTGGAAGAGATCCCAGAGAGCTGCTGACCATGATGTGCCAATGTTCTGATTCATTTGAAGGTAGCTTCACATGTGTTCAAACTACCAGTACAGCAGATATAAGAACATGGTCTCAGAGGGTAGCCTTGTTGGACTGTGGTAGAACAACTACATTCGAGTCCCGTAACGTCATAACTACCAACAAAATTTTTCGTGGCATGTGTTTTCAAGGGCCAAAAATTGTATCTGTTGAAGGGAGCTCTCCATGGTCCTACTCTAATTGAATCCAGCATACGGGAGAACGTGATGGTGACAATTTCAAGAGGAATGTGCCGGGGTGCCCCACTTTTATATTATTCTACAAGTTGGCCAATTTTTGCTTTCCAGTGCTACCAATATGCATGCAGGCCTGTCTATCTGTTTATCTATCTTTGTGTGCTTGTCTTGAAAACAACCAAAACTAAAGCAACAAAGGGGGGGGTGCATTATCAGCCATTCATCCAAGAATGCCCAAGACCTACCGTCGGCTTTGATCTAACTTTAATCTTCACGATTAAACATGTGAACCCAAATATAAGCTACCCCCCCCCTTTCCCCTTCCCCTCTTCATCCTGTACACTCGAGGAATTCTTTCCTTTTCGCTCCCTCCCTTTTAATAATGCAGGCAAGTTGCAGGAAAAGCCGAGTGGCACTTAATTTAGTGTTTAATCAGTAGAACTATTGTGGCATTGGCTGATTAGGCTGGCTCGGCTGTTGCCTGCTCAATTTTTCCCCATAATTGCAGGATATACTTTATTGTGACAGGGGCCCCTGAATGCCGGGATTCCAATATGCTATACATCAGATTCTCCATTACTGGATTAGTTAGACGTGGCATCGTTACTGCCACGCACTTCATGCCCATCATTGATCGCCCCGTTCTTTCTATTTCACAATTAATGCAAGTCAGGTGAATTGATCAATCTCCTGATGAGTTTGGTCCACAGTCAATATATTCTTATGGCACCGTGTTACTGATCTTATGTTTTATAGCCCGGCCTGCAGATTTGTCATCCCACAGCTACAGATTTCCTTGTGTGTGTGTGTGTTTCCCCCCCTCTTTGCACAACAGCGACAAACACCTTCTCATTTCCATATTTGTTTCCAAGTAGCCCTTTTGGATACAGAGTGACAAATTACCCCAAAATACATTCAAGCTGCTAGCGTAGTTTCAATCCTTCCGGTGCTTTTTGGACAGCTTGGCTGACGTTTCTTCCATGTCCCTCCTCCTCTTTTGCTCTTGTCATTCTGATTCCAAAGCTGCCATTTAAGGTTGTTGGAGGTAGTGGCTGTGAGGATACCATTTTGCAAGTTCTCTGGTATCGAGGTGGGTTGTGAGAGTCACCAAGATTGATCAGAAAGGAAGCATGGAGGACAAAGGGGAAAAGGGGAAAGGGTGACAAGAAGAATGAGCTGAAAACGATGCGGACCTACAGAACCTACCACGTCCAACTCAAAAAGAACCCTCCAGCAACACAAACCCTATAAGCGTTCTGTGTGATGCCTGGAATAAGTATCAAACATTGGTAGGAAATCTCACAGCTATTCAGGGAGTGAATCACAGTAACTCATTTCAGGGGAAGCCTCAAGGAAATGAGAACATAACAGGAGCCATGTTGGATCAGGTCAATGGCCCATCCAGTCCAACACTCTGTGTTACAGAGTGGCCAAAACCCAGGGGTCCCCAGGAGGTCCACAAGCAAGGCCAGAACCCCAGAAGCCTTCCCACTGTTGCCCGCCAAAGCACCAGGAATACAGAGCTTGCCCCAGGCACAGTGGCTGATAGTCACTCATGGTCCTCCCTTCCATACATTGTCCAATCCCTTCTTGAGATTTTCTGTGCTGGTACCCACCACCATTTCTCTACGACAGCAAATTCTACATGTTAATTGAAGTTGGTGCACAGCCTTAGAGGTCTTGGGAGTTTTGGTTGTTGGAAACTTAAGATGTTATGCAACATAAAACACCACCCAGCTGCTTCCATTGGTCCATGGGACGGCTGAAGCTTTCGGAGTCTGCACCTAATGCAGCCAAAAGGATGCAAAAGGAGTTTCTACGTGGCTCCGGAGTGGAAGATACCTCTAGAAAGTCTGGCGCCGTGCTTGCCACGTTACAAAGCCACTGTGATCTTTTGGCTCCTTGCACTGGACAAGCAAATTAAATTTTCCATTTCAGCTCATCTGCCAGGCAGAAAAGATTACCACCGCCATGTTTTACGTGGCCAGGAATGCCAAGGAAGCCTGCGATTGGGATGAAGGCATGCATACTCACCCTGTCAAGTCCCTCCTAACAATTTCCAAAAAGAAGGGACTCCGGCTGGGCCTGGAATCTATGGTACGCTATAATTAGCCCCATGGTTAATGCAACCCATCTGCCAAGGAACCAAGGTAATCTTCCCCTACTCTTTCACTCTTTTAGGGTCGAGGGGGGCTTCACCAAGGGACCAAAGAAGGCCTGTAGGGTCAACCTCTGACCCTGACAGACACATTCAGATGTTGATGGTGATCAAGTTTTTAATATCAGAGATTCAGAAGGTCAAGTATTTGACCCCTGAAGACCCCTTGATGGATTTCAGGGAAGATTTTGAATGTCAAACCTGTTTCAAGTATTGGATGGGGTCCTACAGGATTCCCTAAGGCTCATGGTGTAAAAACGGTCACTATTTGAATAAATTATTTGATTTTGGAAGGAGGCCTCCTCCTCCCTTCCCCTCCCCCTCCCAGTTTGCTTAATTCCTCAGGCTTTACATAGAGCTGTATAAGGCTTGATGCCTGGAGTCTTCTAAAAAGGCTAAAAATGCAGAGCAAAAGGGGGGGAACAGAATATTAATTTCTTTAATAAACCCGACTCCATCAACTCAAACTGAGGAATAATCATTAGAACTTATATGTCACCAAGATGAAATGAGAGTTGTTGTAATAGCTAAAAAGCTGCCAGTTCCTTTAGGATAATATTTGAAAAGCTCCTCCAGAGGAATTTAAGCGCCAGGCAGTAATGTGGCTCAGAAACGTCTTCATTTTCATAGAAAAATAGTGACTCTTAAGAAGACTCCTCCCATATGTGAATGGAGCGTCCATTTCTTGACGGTCCCTTGGGAAAAGGAGATGATGTGTTGCATTCTGCCAGTGAACAGGGCCCAGAAGCTATTTGGGAGTCAGTGAGTGGTGGTCCCAACAACTCACTCCAGTAAACATTGTACCTGTATCATTCTATCCCAAGCATAGCTTCCAAACACTCTCAGTGGAAGCCCCACCTGCAGCACATTGCAGTAGTCTAGTCTAAGCAATGCTGGCAAATCAAACAAGCAAACACCTCCTTTGGTTTCAGCCCATCGTCTGCAAATCTAGGAATAAAACTACAGACCAGCCTTTCTCAACCCCCGAGGCATTCTTCAAGCCTTGAGAAACCCCAGAAGTGATGCAATCGTGCAGAATATGGTTGGGAAGCAGAGCTGTGGACATGCCCACCTGGGGCCCCTCCCCTTCCCACCCCCTCCAGGCCCATCATTGGCCATTTTGGGAGGGGGAGTGGGCTGACATGATCCAATGTGGTCATATCACCCAATAAATTTCCCCCCCTCAAAATATTCAAAGTAATTAATTAACTCCCCCCATTTGGGGAACCCTTCCCAGGCCGTCCAGAACCCCTAGGGTTACACGAACCCCTAGTTGAAAAACCATCCCACAAACAAACCTCGAGTTCTGATGCAGTGATTAGTATGATTAAGTCAAGCACTTCCGTTAGCCGGGTTGGCGCTTGGACCCGAAAAAACCCATTTGCTGACCTCTACAAAGCACAGGCCATTAGAGAGAGAAACTCTTGTAACGTATCGCTGAGCAGAATTACGCTGAGCGGGTTGCATCTCAAAGTCCCCTTTTGCTGTTGGAGACAGACCGTTTCTTCATTCTGAAAGAGTTTTCTGTGGGTGGAAAATGCTGGGAGGGAGATATGTCACCGGAGGAACACAGCCACTTTATACAACCCCCACGGGACAGATACAAAGAGGTCTTGCGTCCCATGCGCCGTGCCCCTTCCGCTTGCAGGAGCATCATTTCACAGCGAAGGGAGAGATGTTGGATGGGAGAACCCAAAAGATGATTTTCTGCTTGAGTGGCCCCTAGCAAAAAAGTTGTGTGTGTGTGGGGGGGGGGGGAAATCCCAGAGAACCATCTCATCTTGTAGCTCTGGCTGCCAGCACAAGCACTTATAAAATACCACGAGCGACTGTTTTCCGGCTGCCAGCAGTTCTTGGTTCCAGTGCTCAAGAACTTTTGGGAGCCTCTTTTTCCGTGCTGTTCCCGGATGTTATGATCCGTGCAATAGTGCATGTACCTTTTCCCTTCTTGTAGAGGTCCCTTCTTTGTAGATTGAGCAAGATCTGTAGTGTGCACGGTCCAAAAGGGTGGGGAGAAGAGCCTACAGGGATCATGTGCAGGTGTTCTGAGGTGGCAAGTGGGAGGTTTTTTTTAACAAGGTTAAAATTCACATGGACCTTTCCCATCCGTGCATTTTGTAGCTAATGCATTTTTAAGAGTTTTTACAGAGCTTCAGCCTTCCAGTTATACTGATATAATGACAGACAATATAAAAAAAGTGGTGTTCACTTATTAAATTGGGACAGGTTATTTGTGCCAGATGAGCAATACAGAAATTTGCTTCAGCTATATGGCTGGGAACTGCAAAGGGAGGCAAGTTCAGATATAATTAAATTATATGCTACAAAAAAGAGAGAGAGAGAGAGAGAGAGAGAGATTTATACTAAGCATTAACCAAAACCTGCACGCTCTTCCACTTTGTGAAACTGAGCAATGGCAAAACTAAAAGAGTCTAAAAATTAAGTAATAATTATGGCATGTTTTCCTAGATTGCAGTCTTGTCTTTTGTGACTTAAAAAAATAATAATAAAAAAATGCCATTCCATTTGCATACGCATCAAGAATGACACCAGGAAATTGGGAAGCAATCAAGATTTTTTTTCGCAATTGAAAAGATCCGAAAATGCAACTGTTAGCACTGCCTTAAACTTTATTGCTGGAGAAGATATATCGCCTATCAAACAAAATCCTTCTTTCTTTCTGTCTCCCCCCCCCAAACACCCTCTGTTTGAACCTCAGTCAAATCCAGAAATGAACAAATGTTCTATATTCCATTTCTGCATCTCTCTCCCTCTCTTTATATGACTTCCCTTCCTCACTTCCCATTCGCTAGCTTTCCAGTTTCAATTGCATTGTGTACCACTCTCCATAAGTAATTTAGCCGGTATGTATAAATTCTATTGCATAAACGGGCATCACTTATACAAATGAGATTAGGTCTCAACTGGGAAACACGGATCTTTGCCATGGTGTTACCCAGCAAAGGAAAAAGGATGATTAACCCCAACCCCACCCACACCCTCCCATTGACCCTCCCACCCACCCTGCATGGTGACTAAGACATACAGAACGCACAACTTTGAAACCCTGCATTCTAGGCTGCAGGAGCAGCACAAAAATCTGCAATCCTTCTATTGGCGGTAGGTAGAATCCTACCCATAATGCACACTGTTGTCCATCGCAAGCTCCCAAATACCCTTGGTCAGGGCTCCTAAATTCAAGCAGTGCAAATTGGCGCCAACTTCCAGGTGGTGCCCGGATCTCTCTCACTATTACAGGTGATATCCAGGTAACCAGCAACAGTCCCCCTGGAGAAATTGGGTATTTTGGAGAGGTCCCTCCCCAGGCTCCACCCCCTAAGTCAGGTATTTCTCAACCCAGGTATTTCTCAACCTTCTGCATCAAATAATTCCCTACACCCAGAAACCTTCCCTTCTGCTGTCCAGAGGACTATTCCCCCACCCCCGGCAGGACAGAAAGTGACCTGATTCCCCCAAACAAATTTGAACTAGGCGTCTACCCCCTTCTGGGAAGAAAAGAGCAAACCGTATTGCAGAGGGTAGCTGGCAGCACGGCCCAGATCTAAAACTGCTAATGCATCGTTTTCCTTTCATTGCTTTGGCCTTCTTATCTTCCCGAAAGCCAAAGCTTTCAGAAATCTTTTGCATAGCCAAAAGCTCGTCTCCCAAGGCTCGCTGTTCGGTGCCCGGATTCCCATGTCTCTCCCTCCTCCCCCTCTTCCACGGACAGATATCATTTCAACAGACATGAAGATGGACTAAGTGCACTTAGGCCTATCTGTTAAATTCCTAAGAGGATCCAGGCTGGTGAAATTCATCCCGTAATTAAACCACATATTTCTTTCAAGCCGCTCCTCCCTTCCCCTCCTCTTCCTTCCTCACCCCCTACCTCCCCCATCCCTCCCGATGTCTCCCGTAACCCTCACGCCAACTCATCCAGGCACTTATTGGCTGCAATCAATACGCCGAGAGAAGCATTAACTCGTCCCTCGGAGGTTTTGCTGGGAAGAAGGCGCTCTCCCCGCCTGTTCAAACGCGCCATCGGGAGGATTTATGACGTCCCGTCCCGCACGCCCAAAGTCTTGGTCTTCAGCCAAATAGGAAGGACCGGATTGAAACGGTGAACCTTAAATGCATTCTACCTAAAGTAATATCTAAGCTGCCTTCCGTTCCCCTCCCCACAACAGACACCCTACAAAGTAGGCGTGGCTGGGAGAGCTTTGAAAAAACAGGGACCAGCCTGAGGTCACCCAGCTGGCTGCATGTGGAGGAGGGGGGAATCAAGCCCGCCTTGCCAGATTCGAACCTGCCGTCCTTAAGCACCACACAAAGCTGGCTCCGAGGACTACCTGCCATCCAGGTGAGGCGCATTCGGATTGCCACTGCCCATGTGCAGTTTAGCATGGCAGAATCTGCAGGCCCCCACGCCGTCAACCGAGCTTCCCAATAAGGAGACTTACACTTCATTATCCTCGATTATCTCGGGACGAATGCAGCGTGCTCTAGCCGGCTTGCCCGTAGCACCGCCGTGCCTCTTTATTAAAACAGCTGCAGGGGGTTCTCCAAAGTCTTTTTTTTTGAGCCTGCGAGAACGGAGAGATTCCGCACGGTTCTCCCTTTGTAATGCAAAGAGGCCAACAAAGGCAGAATGGCTGGGAGCACGTTCTGTATCGCATGGCCCTTCACCAGCCTCTGTTTCTCTGTGCCTAGAAAAACAGGCTCACAGGATGCAAAAGCCTTTCCGCTAACCCTGGTGGAACTTGAAAGGAAACGGCGATAAGTGAAGGAAGGCAGTATTTCAGAAGAGGGAACGAAGGAGAAAAACCTCAACGCTGGAAGGTTTCCAGCCAAGGATCATGGGAATTGTAGCCCATGGACATCTGGGGAGCCATAGTTTGGCCACCCCTGACTGAGGCTGGTCCTGCATTGAGAGGGGGGTTGGACTAGATGACCTGCATGGCCCCTTCCAGCTCCATGATTCTACTTCAGACCGACATGGCTACCCACTTGAACGCATCCTATCCTAGTAAAACACAAATCTCAGATAAGGTTCTAGCCTAGTGTCTTTCCTGGGCTGGTGATCTTTTCTTTGTTTGCTGGAACAGCCTTCAAATCCCTTAAGGGTCCCCAGGTACAGGTTAACTAAGCTCAGCAAGAACCTTGTTCGTCCATCCTTGTAGCTGACATATCTCGGAAGTAACCTGATGGTTCATAGCACACATAGTTCAGTGGGGACTGGGCCAAGCAACAGGACAATGTTCAGATCAGTGCAGAATTCAGAAATACAGAACACTTAAAAAAAAAAAACCCTGAAACTAAGTTATTAGATCAATAACTAAACACACACAGTGCACAGTATTTTTTTCAGAAACACGACAATATGTGGATTTGACCTCATGCCCCTGAGGCCTACAATTAAGCATCAACAGAAATTAAGCAATTAATATGAAAAATCTGTTTTCACCCTGCAAATGTTTTTTTTTCTTTTTGTAAATTATATTTTAATTTACTAGAAATATTTTCCATGGTCTCCCAAGGGACAAAGTACAATTTAAAATTGCTTACATCTTTCTTAAAAGCTGAAGCAAGCTCTCGCTTTTCATCTTCGGTAATCTTATTTAAAAAGTCGGGGGGGGGGAAACTGCTGACTTAGTACTGCAAACAAATAATTATTTCACTCCGCTCTTTCCGGAGGGGTCCCTCCTCCCCCCCTCCTCTGTTTTTTTCCTTGGGAATGCCTAATTGGTTCGGCGCTCTTCATATTCTACTGCTCAATTCAGCGGTGACTTGCCCCGATAAATAAAGAAATAATATTGGACACACCTGTCTAATAACTTTAATTAGGTTTCCACTGATTCATATACTTGCCGATTTCCAAGCCGGTTGTTAAAACAGCTCAACCAAACATACCTCCAATTGCAAACAACAACAACAACAACAAAAACCCACCGAAAAATGGGGCAACAAAACAAAATAATTATTAGTCTGGTTTTATATGTTTGCTTTACCCCCAAATCGGATTATTACACCTATAATTTCTAGTTTTTTTCCCCCAGGTGCTCATTTTCTTTTAACTGCTTATGGGATATTGGTTCTTGTTTGAGGACAAAGGCTCATGTACATCCAAGATCAGGACCAAAATCTGGAGAGACAGAGAGGACTATACCACACCAAAAAGCCATAATGAGCATGGGAGTCAGATGACTCAGAAAGTTGGAACCTGAATCACTCATGCAAAGCCAGCCAGGACAGAGGAAACTAAACTTAAGTGTAGACCAGACTTTTTCAATTTTTGATCTAGTGAGAGGGTCATCATTGGCCATTTCAGGAAGGGGGCAGGTCCACATGACCATATATGGTCACATCACCCATAACAGGTAGAGAAAAGCGGCATATAAGAACCAACTCTTCTCTTTCTTCTTCTTCTCTCTGCTGGACATGGAAAAAGTATTTGAATAAATGCACGGGGTATATAATACAGTACGAAATACAAAGACTCTTCTTGGGGAACAATTTGACAAGCGCGAGTTGAGGCCAATGAGGAGGGAATGAATAAAACACCCACAAATCTCCAGCTTCACAGGAGTTCACACCACGGACAATTCTCCATCTCTGAAGGAAGATGAGTTAGAGGGCTCTGGAGGGTTTGGGAGAGGTCCTTAAACAGAGAGACCTGTAACCCCCCCCCCCCCCCATCACATAAACACGCATGCACTTGTTCATCCCTTCTATGCATTGGCTCATTACAGATTCCCAACAGTGACTCAGGATCTCCGGACTTTGCACCAACGCTTTTAGCTTTGGCCCCAAGTCAAAGTTCCTATGCAGAAGGAGAGCGAGAGAGAGGGAAAAGGAGATATCCCTCTGTCCTCACAGCATCATATATATTTCGGGGACAGATGTCACTGCGGCGCAAAAAGGACATTAACATTTTAACGGCCAAATCATGAGGGCTCTCCAAGGCAAACGCAAATTGCCAAACTTGTGTTTCAACTAAATTAAACATGGTCCCTCCTTCCACATAAAAAATGTCTTTGCAGCCCCTTAATTTGCTCTATCAAGTAAACAACATTTAGAATGCCTCTACTAATGGGTGTTCGCCAAGCCCCCAAAAACACGGAGGGGGAAGGGAAGCCTTGTAATGACTAAATTTTCGTTGGGATGGGGTAGAGAGAGGACATAAAACATCTGGCACACGGTGACAGAGGGCAGCCATAACAAGCATGACTGAACTGGAACGGTGACCCAGAACTGACCCGGGTTCCACCTTTAGGGTTGCTCCTCAGGACTCCACAGTCTCTTGCCTCACACCCTACTATGGGGTTGCCACATTAACTATGGCTCAATGGCACTTCCGACCCCCATGTCCGGCTTCCGTGAGCCACCAGTAATTTGGGAAACCACGCAAATCTCTGCCTCTCTCCTTGGGAGGAAAGGAAAAGCCAACTGAGTGGTGACCAACACACACACACACACTACGCATGACAGGCTAATTCCGAATGGAACACGGCCTTTTTGGTAGCAGCACCTTTGCTGACTCCCTTGGGAGAGAAGCCAGCCAACGTTCAGCATCTATTCAGAAGGCTGGCAAGGGACCTTGGTCAGGTGATGCCTGCTTTGTGCAAGTCTGGCCTGTCTCTTCCTTCCTTCCTTCTTCCTCATCTTCTTCCAGGGTCGTACGGCTTTCCCCCTTCCGGTTTTTTTCCATTGTTGCCGTTAAAAAAACCCAAAATCCTCCATAATATCATTTGCTTCACTTCACTTCAATGGATGCTCCACAGCTTCCTTTAGAATCTACTGTTAGCCGCCTCAGAGTCTCAATGGAGCCCTTTTGGCAGGCTCTGGGTTTCAAAAGGGATAAATAAGTAAACCTATTGGCCCCTCCCGGGGGCAGGCTCCATTTAACCGAAGACGGAGGGCACCTTCTTTGACCCTCCCTCCAGTGTTTCCGTCCACGTGCATTTAGTCTTTTGACACAGAGCTGGCAAGCTGGCTCAGCACGCTATATTTGAAAAGGCCTATTAATCTCATGTAACATTCATGGCATTATGAACCAAAGCACTTTGTGGATGATTTATGTTTTCTCTCGCAGATTGCAATATTTTGCAGGAGATTCCCCCCCCCCGTCGGCAGAAATGGCAAGCCTTGGAATGTGACCCTTGCCTGCCAAACACCCACCCTCCCCGCCCCCAAAGGGAACGAACATGTCGTGTTCAGGAATTTCTAAGTACGGCCAACAGGATTTGACACTGGTCAAAATCTCGACGGTTGCCTGGACGCTGGGAGGTGTTGAATCACTCCATGCATGTATGTCTGGTCAGATATTGGCCTTTTCAGAAATTCTGCATTTCGGGGGCTCCAACAGATGCAAACAATAGAACGCTTAACCTCTATGCTACAATGGTGATTGTAAGCTGCTTTGACTCTTTTGAGTAGGGAAAAGCATGGTATAAAACCAGCTCTTTTTCTTCTTTCCATACCTGCTACCGGAAACGCTCTCACTAAATATCCCCAAGGCCTTCTACATTGGCGTAAAAGAACTAACCGCCGTGTGTTTTTTTCCCACTGAGCTACAGAACAATTCAAAAAGCCACCTCTTCTAGAACAATATCCTCTTGACATCTAGTACTTTCTAAACTTTTCTTTATTGCTTCTGAGCAGAACGCCATCTCATCCAACTCGGCACATTACCATCGCTCAACCGCAGTGGCAGAAATCCCCCAACAGAATGTAATATTCATTTTAACTGCGGAGAAATCTCCCGGCTAGCAGGACAAGTATCTCATCCTGTTTATCGCACCCTCAAGCTATAAGGCGAGAGAAAGAGGCCATGTGCTGAACTAACAGGGGCGACTTCGACACCGGATTCAAATCCACCGGAACCAGCATGGCTGAGAAAACCAGTGTGCAAAAATGAGGAAGGCACGCCAATGAATTCCTCTGCTCTTTGTGAGGTTTGTCCGTCTCGCATACGATGTAGCAAAGTCGAGGGACAACAGGAAGGGCCACCCAGGACGACTGTCACATCCAGCTGAACCCACTGTGTGTCTTGTATCTGTAGGCCCTGCAGAACTTAGATAAGTCCCGTAATGTCCGTGTATCACCTGACAGCTGGTTCTCCCAGGACGGGGCCACCACAAAGAAGACTTTCAACCTGGTGGACACCAGGCAAAAGTCCCAGAGGACAGCACCACAGGCAGGTTGCGGGTTGAGATATGCAAGTTTCTGGAGGGAGGGGGGACAGGTTGGAAGAGGACGTCCGCCAGGTATGAAAGTTCCAGATTGCACTCGGATATTAATAATCAGCTCCTTGAATTGGAGCTGGAAGTCAATCGGCGGCCCATGCAACTGTTCCAAGACTGGGCAGATAGAACTGCTCCAAGGAGAAACTCGAATTTATACTACTGTTATAATTAAAGCTGTCACAAGACCGGGATCTTGTAGAGAGCCTTAAAGGAGGGAGAGGGGTTGAAGCTCAGCGGCAGAGTCTCTGCCCTGCATGCAGAGGTTCCCCGGTTCAATCCACAGTGTCTCCAGAAAGGACCATGTTGCAGCCGATCTCAGCGAATCCAAGTAGACAAAACTGTCCTTGACGGACCAAGGGCCAGTTTCGGTGTAAGGCGGTTTCATGCGGGCGCGAACGATTACAGGCTCTCCGTCCTTGCTTCTAAAACGGATGTATTGGCCAGAGTTTTCTCTCGGCGTTGGAATTCTTTTTGCATCTCTCTTGCTTTTCCTCCGAAAATGAAAGGCATCCCCCCCTGCACTTTTAACATGCATAATTTAGGAGACCGCCTCTGGGCATTTCTTCTTGGGTTTGTTTTAAGCAAAATGGCTTCCTAATGAAAGCTCACACAATAAATGCAGGAAGGTTTGGAGTCAGGAGGGATGTAGCAGCCTACCACCCGAAGAGGCTTCCGCGAGGGAAGGGGGGCTCTCTCGGAAAGGCCATTCTGCGACTCCCCCAACCCCTTCCTGTACTAATGACCGAAACAAGCAAAGAGTAAATATTCGGCGGGGGCAAGGGGGAAAAACAAATCTTCCTGGCCTAGTCATCCGGAGCGAAGATGTCAGAATACAAATGTTGTATCTTCATAAATATAATGCAGGACTGCTGAGGCCGGTTTCCGAAATTCTTGGAGCTTTGGAGGTGGACCACAGGGGAGGCAAGGTTTGGGGAGGGGCCTCGAGGGGTGTATAATTCCATAGAGTCCATTCTCCAAATTTTGAACTGACCAGGTTCGCCTGATCTCATCAGATCTCTGCATCTAAATAAGGCAGACTTTGGCTATTCTTTGGATGGGAGAAGCAGGGTTGGAACATGGAAGTGCGGCTTTATTTTATTTATTTATTCCACACATACTGCTGTGCCAGCTCAAGGCGTTGAACAATGTCACCAAACAGTGTGCAATTAAAATAAGGCATCTTCAGAACTGTTATGGGCGTGGACAATTTGGCACTCGCTCAAACCCCCCTGCATCTATAGAGAGATATTTCTGCTGTAGCTTTAAATACTTCTCATATTTTCCCTAAACAAGACATGATAGCTTTCCATAGTCCCTAAAGAGCCTCTTGTGGCTTTTGGATCATTTGAGGGACTGCATACGAAAACAGAGAACGGCTTGGAAACAAGGTTAAACCCAATCAGGCGGTACCTGGGCAGAGACCTGCGGGAGACACCTTCATTGCTTTTGCCCTGATTACAAACACGACGGCCACCAGCATTTTGTAATAGGTTTGTCTTGCGGTCCATACGAAGACGGAGAGATGCAATGCCCCCATACTGGGCTGCTGCCATTACAAAGCCAAAGAAGCAAAGAGAGAAAGAGCGCGAGAGAATGAGAAATGATTCTTTCCCTCCCTGCCATCAGCAGAACTGCCAAAAAGTCACACCGGGCCTCCGAAAGCCTCTGGGCACCTGAGCCATGGGAAAGGTGGGTGGGGGAGACCCGGTACTGGGATGGAGGGCGGGCCGCCTTTTGATTTACGGCCTCAGCCTCTCGTAGAAGCTGACAATTCATTTTTATGGCCTCCTCTCCTGTTGAAACTCATGATTTAAAATTAGCCAGAAAACCCCACTGGTGCCGAATGGCTCTTCCAAAGTGGGGCAGGAACACACAGAAACGCATGGATGTGTGCGCTCCCTCTGCCTATAACTAGCCAGCCACAATCCACGGAGTCTTCTACAGAGAGAGAGTGGAGAAGAAAAAGTGTGCACCCATTAAGACATGCCAGTTTCTATTTCACATTTCCTTTTGCATGCTCCGCACCAGCACTAACCGTACTGTTCAACTAATGGCCTGTTTTATTTCAATATTTGGGGGGGGGGGGTCCGGCTCATCTTGTTTTATGGATTACGCTGTAGTGGTGGTGAGTGGAGAGGACTGCAGCTGATAAATCAAAGGGCTATTCTTGGGACTGCACAAAGTGGTTTTTTCAACTGGATATGCACTACTACTTCCCTTAAAACCCAGGACTCTTTTGCTGTTATCAACACTCCCTTCCTGAGAGGGACTGAAATCAGCCACCAGCATCCCCAATTATCTTCAGAGGGCAGTTCAGCAGGTAGATTTAAGTCCAAGAGCACCTGAAAGGCCAGCAATATTTTCCAAAATACGACCATTCGATAGGCAGGGTTCCTGTACTCAGATATGTGTTGGGGTGGGGGGTCTCAGAGCAGGGTCCCCAGACCTCCTTGGGGAGGCAGGGTTACCCCCGCCCTGATGCCAGGCCTTGTCCCCCCAACTACCAATCAACTAGACTGCAGAAAGAAGATGGCCTAGGCCATGTTGGTTGCGTCTCACAGGAAGTAACATCACCACACCAGCGACATCTAGGCGACTTTGTGGTATTTGGGCAGAAGCTCTATGGTAGAAGCTGGTTTATACCATTGAGTTTTTGCCCATGTACCAGAGTGTTGGCCGGATGTCACTTGCAACGCGACGTCACTTTCTTATAATGCCAGTTCCCACCCTGGAGCTCTCCGGTCCTCCTAGGGTTCTCCTCTCAAAGACTGAGAGGGACAGAGGAGGTTGCGAGGCCAGCTGCCATGAAAGAAGGCAAAAGGAAACAACACAGCAGTGAAGGGTCCAGATCATGCCTCAACCTGCCTTCTGGAGGGACCCACCAGATCAAAGGGAGGCTGAGGTATGCATATAATGCCAGGAAAAGCGGCCATATCTCTCTCCGCTGTGCTTGAACGCGGGCCTGGCTGAGAACTTCTGGAAATGTGCTGAGTTTGTAGGAATGTGCTGACCTCCTGACCTCTAACCACAGGTAGGGAATTGCAGGTAGGAAGGACTTCACAGTGGTGGATCCACCCCCCCTCCCGGTGCCTTTCTGGATGAAAACAGGCCCCTAGAAGGCCCAGCCTGAACAAAACCTTCTAATTAGTGAGCTGCCATGCAGAATCGGAGACCCAGGTAAGCCACACACCTGCAAAGGCCTGTGCTGAGATTCCATGGGTAGGCACTGAGGAAGCACCTGTTCTCTTTCCAAGACACTAATGTGTTTAAAATGAGCACTGCCTGAGACTCTGGAGATCTGCTGGCAACCTGAGCAGGCAATTCTGACCATGGATGGTACCGCAGAAGGCGCAACCTCCAGCTCAAAATTGGCACAGCCTTCGCTCGGAGAACACCCTGCCACGTTTCCTTTTACCTACTGGCCCGCCGAATTCCGAAGGCATAGCCTGGCCCAAAATACCCCCTCTTTTGTAAAAACAGATTGTCAACTATGACTAATATTCTCCTTATCATTAATTCAACCTCTTATTTAAAAAGCCAGCCTCTCTCCATAAAATTGGCCGTGTGAGGGCCAAAGGGGACAAAGAGATAACCCCTCTGGTTCGTTCCCCCCTGTGTCGTTCATGAGCCCCTTTCAAGAGAGACAGAGAGGAGAAAGAGGAGGAGAAGGGAAAGTAATAAAAGAGACCCTCCTTAAAAACCAAACTAGCCGTGGTCCCATCGATCTCCATAATAGCACAATTTCCAATTCACGCTTCATTTTCATTAATGTTTCTGTCCATAAATTTTTAAGCATATGATAAAAAATTTCTGAAGCGGCATAAAACTAACACGAAGCAGGAGTTCATTAGCGGGTGACCCTAATTAGAAATTCCATATTAACTCCCCTTCCCTGCCTATGCAAAACAGCAGGCCGGCCGCAATCCGTGGAATCAAACCCCTCATCTGTTTCAAGAGCCCTCCCCACCCTCCTCCCCCCTTTCTTTTTACGGACGGGGGGGGGGGGAGATCCTACACTCTCTCCGCTTCTCCCCGCGATTGCATAAGTCAACACAACAATCCTATCACAGCCGAGGCTTCTGTGTCACAAATTATCCTCCGAAACAGCCAGAAGTCTAGCAGCACAATGCTTTATTAATGATACCAGATCATAAAGCGGAGGGGGGGAATTGCTGACTCCAGCTCTTTTCTCTAATGTCGGGTGATAAAAATGCTACTTCAGGATTCAGAAGGTTAAGTTCTAATGTGTATTTTGAATAGAGGGAGCTGAAATAATTGCCTCATAAACCAAAGCTTTGACCAGCCTCTTAATGGCCGTGGAGTGCACATCTCAGCAAAGAGCAGCAAGCTCGCTGGAAAATATGCTAGAGGTGCGACTTTTTGAGAGATTTCTCCACCACCACCAGCCCCCCCCCTTCCCATGTTAAGTTAACTTTACAGCATGGGAGAGGAGGGAGGGGGGGAGCTCCTCGCCCAGAGAACGTTAGAGGAGGTATCGTGCAGGCATGAACGTTTCAACACGCGGAAATACCCGTCGCCTGAATTCTGCAGGCGAAATCAGCAGGGGAAGCGCAAAATGTCTTGATAAAATGGTTCCCCCTGCAATCTTAGCTTGAATTGTCACCAGGGCTGGAGGAGGAGAACAGGTAATTCATGCTCGGAAGCAGGTGGTGGGGATTTGCTGAAACCTCAAGGGGTTTTGTTTTAAATGATTATTTATATATTTGTTTTTTTTTTAACGACCGGACAAGGCTATGGGCAATCTGCAGAAAGGGCTGTTGGAGCGACCTGTTCCACGTCCCCCGCCCCTTAAAATACGAGGAGGAAAACTGGGATGAAATGCGCAGGAAGGCAGGGAGGGGGGCATGCGATGGGAGCCGATGCAAATTAGTGCACTGTGCAGGAGCCATAAAATCCTGCTTGTCTCAGCATTCACTGTGGATCATCTCCGAACAGAGTGTGTGTGTGTGTGTGTGTGTTTGCACACATGCCAGACAGAAAGAGGCAGACTGAAGCTATTATCCCAGCAAATCTCCCAGGTCTAAGCCCATCTTCTCCAGAATTCCAGCCTGCGCCTTCAATGTGGCCACGGAGCAGCACAAAGGTGGGCTTATCACACACGAAACTTCCTTCTGCTGAATCAGAACCCCGGTCCATCAAAGTCAGGATCGCCGACTCAAACTGGCAGCAGCTCTTCTTGGTTTCAGGCCAAGATCTTTCCCATCGCCTGCTGCCCGGTGGACCTTTTAACCAGAGACGCCAGGGATTGAACCGGGGACCTTCGGTATGCCAAGCAGAGGCTCTGTCACTGAACCACAGCCCCTCCCTAATATCAACACAGGAAATCTGTTTAATGCCCACAGGGAGACGAACAACAGGAGGCGGCTGGATGGAGGGTCTGTTGTTTAGCTGCTGGACAGTTTTATTATCACATTGTACTGTTTTCAAATGGGCGGTTTATTTTAGTTCTATACTGCCTTCCTATAAGAATCAGGGCGCTTTACGAAAAACTCACGGGTATATGTAGTAACCGTAATAACAATAATCATAACCTAACAGTAACAATAACAGTAAGAGCCAGTATCGAGTAACAATAGCCAATAACAATACAACAGAACATTTTGAACAGAACCTGTAAGAGGTCAGTTGGGTTCAGGATGAGTGGGGGACCAGCTGAATGGTGTTAAGAATGGCTGGCCAAGGCCTTCCTCCGCAGAGCCTTCCTTGGTGGTCTCCCATTCAAGAATTATGGTCACCCCAGGCAGGGGCTTCCAAGGCCAGGGAGGAGCAGAGATGGTTGGCCATGGCCTTCCTCTGCAGAGCCTTCTTTGGTGGTCTCCCATTCAAGAATTATGGCCATCCCAGCCAGGGGCTTTCAAGGCAATGGAGAAGCAGAGGAGGTTGGCCATGGCCTTCCTCTGCAGAGCCTTCCTTGGTGGTCTCCCTTCCAAGTACTGGCCCTGCTTAGCTTCTGAGATGGGGCTACACCACAGCCCCTTCCCTCCCAATCTACATCACTGGGACTTCACATGAACTGTCGGTTTCATGAGTATGTCAGAAGCAATGGGTCAGGAAACTTAAGATTTCAGAACCTCGAGGCCAATAAGCGTACAGCGGATCACACAGTGGCAGTTTTATGACTTGAAAACGAATCTCTCCGCAAAGAAGACTATGATGTTGATTTACCAGCACATCCTTAAAACCTAAACAGACATATCAGCCCTGGCTGCTCGGATTCCAGTTTGTGTGCCGTTACTCTTTTTCTTGCCCCCTCGCACCGTTATTTTATGTTGATCTATAGCTCAGCAATACAATTATACAAAAAAACAACCTGTGACACAACTCCAGGTGTTATAAGAACTAATGGGTGGAGAGTCAGACGCCGGGAAACATTAATCAACCTTTGCAATCCAAGGAATGCCACGAATTTCCATGCCCACAAAGCCCGGCTTTATCGGAACCATTTGACTGATTTATCTCCGAGCTTGGTAATTAGTTGCCTCTTCCCCCACTCTGGCCACCCATTGTCTTTTTTAAGCAAAAGAGAGCGAGGGAGGGAGGGGGAGAGAGAGAGAGAGACTGACTGAGTGCAAAGGAGTCCAAACTGTGTCCCTACTGTATTGATTTCCGAATTGAAGGAGTTGCAACTCAGAAAGGACGGGTCAAAAAAGGCCCTCGGAAATGAAACCAGGGCACACAGAAATGCCATCCTCTACACCAAGACCTCACTGCACAATCTCGCTGAGGAAGCACATGTCCGGTAGCAGCTTGAATCCCGCTGTGTTGGCATTCACGCAGGTTAACAGGCATTACTCTGGAGAAGGGTGAATTGGGTCGAGAACGGTGCTTTCAGGAGTAACAGAACCCAGGACCTCTTGGGCAGAGAGTCCTCCAGTACGGCCACCGTACAACTCTGGCCTAAGGGGATGGGAAGTAAACAAATGGACATGGAAGACATGTAGGATCGGGAGAAGGCCATAGTATACAGACCAACCCTACACTATGCTGGAGACCCTGAGATGCTATCTCTCCACAAAGTCCTCAAGGCAAAGGACACAATGTCAACAGGCCAGGTGCGCTCCCCTGGGGCCAGGAATGACCAGCAAGTTGGTACTTGTAGCAAGTCGATAATCACAGCCCCACGGCAAATAGTTGTGGGGAGGCAGCCTACAGAGGTGATGCCACCATGTTGCAAAGTCCTATAATAAGCACAAAGCTGCCACACACTCACACACCAAGTCAAGCTTGTTCGTTGATTCGAGCCTCCAGGACTGTTGTTCAAGTCGAGGATTTAACCTCAACTCATCCCCTTCCACAAACATGATGGGAGCTGGAGGGTTACGATCTACATCTGCAACAGAGGCCATTGCCAGATGTTTGCTAGACGTCAGATCACAAAGGGGAAAGCCCAGAAGACCTTAGTTGGATGCAGAACAGCTGGCGGAAACAAGAGGAGACCTCTAGGTACCAAAGGAGGGATGCAAACAGCAGAGAGGGAACAGAGTTGCGGCTTTGATGCTCTCACCGCACATCTGTCTGTTTGCTCTCCTCCCTACCACCCAAACACAGAAATTTGTGCCTCTGACGTGTTCCTCAAATGCCATTCCCCCTTTCCAGGTCCATCTTAACGTGGGTTCTTGGGGCGGCCAAGGAAATGCACAACTGCACCCCGCATTAAGCGCATCTGGGCCCAACCTCCCCCCCCCCAAAAAACATCCAGGCTTTTAAATATTCATCTGACGACAGCAAACAAAGCGTTTACCATAAATGCGCATGCTAAAGCAGCCACTGGTAAAATGATAAAATGCTTACATTCTCCAGCCAATGAGCCTTAGCCGCGTGGGTTGGCTGTTATTAATTGTTACTTTTAAAAGATGCAGTCGGCAGACATGACTTATCTCTCCCCTAATCAATTACATTGTTACACGCGGCGGCCCCCCCTCCTCGCCCCCCCCCCAAGGAAACACGTGACGGTTGATTCCAATGGATTACACTGGAGGGTCACACACCAGAAGATTTTCCTATTCATCATCTGATTGTTTTTCACCCCCTTGCCAATGCAAAATATGGTTGTGCTCAGAGTAGATGGAATATCACATCAGCCCACGGACAAAGCGACACGTCTCCCTAGTGGGGTTTAGGGCAGGGGGAGTCAACCTGTGGCTCTCCAGATGTTCATGGACTACAAAAAAGCCCCTTAACTCCACTCTCAGATGACCCAAACAATACTGCCACACCCACACGCAGCCACAACCCACAAAATGCACAGATTCTGGTGTGTAGCCAAGTTGGTCTGAAGCAGCAGAGCGAAGCTTGTAGGTGGGGCTGAGAGAGCTCTGAGAGAAATGTCACTGGCTCAAGGTCACCCAGTTGGCTGCATGCGGAAGAGTCGGGAGGTGTAGGACTCATGGGAATTGTAGTCCTTGGGTAACTGGAGAGCCACAGGTAGGTTGTCATTACCTGCCTCTCTGCCCCGTGACACTGGACTTCCCTGGAGGCTACGAACAGGGCCAACCCTGCTCAGCTTCTGAGATCTGACAAGATCCATCTCAGACACACACGCAGGGGTGGACTGCTGTGATCTGGCAGAGCTGCCAAAACACAGAACATTTCGAGGACCGAGTCCGCAGTGCTGAGCTTTCCGTCCTCTGTCAAGACAGCCAGTTTGCAGCCAGAGTAGCTGCCAAGAGAGACTGTCATCCACAGAGCTGGCTGAATCATACATCCTCCGTGGCAGGTATGGGTGGGCACGGAGGATACATCCTTGTCATTTGGCTGACTGGGACTATCAGAATAAATTATGCAAAACGGGAATGAGTGATGAGAATCGCAGCGGTGAGGAATTCTGGGTCCCCCCGCCCTTGGGGCTGGAACCTGGATTTGTTAATTATTTATTTTATTCTTTATTTATGCTAGTACGTATCGACCGCCACTCGCAAATAGTCGACTCAGGGCAATTCACAGCATTGAAATATGTAAAATAACTATCAACAGTAATGGCTGAAGACCTAAATCATCTCCTTCTCCCCAGTCACCCCTGGCCGATGACAACAGGATCCAAAATGGCGCTGAAAAACCACCATCTACAGAAGTTAACAGGCCACCTGGGCCTCACCTGTTCTCAATTAGCACCAATTAGCCCTGCTGATGGCCCACCCCCCCCCCATTCTTAGGCCACTTACAGCCATTGGCACACCTGAGTGAGGTGATGGTGATGAACCAATCAGAAGGCCTTCTGGAACAAGACCTCAGCACTCAGGCCCCGCCCCTCGTGGGCCTCACCTGTTCTTAATTAGCACCAATTAGTCCTGCTGATGGCCCTACCCCCACCCCCATTCTTAGGCCACTTACAGCCATTGGCACACCTGAGTGAGGTGATGGTGATGAACCAATCAGAAGGCCTTCTGGAACATGACCTCAGCACTCAGGCCCCTCCCCTCCTGGGCCTCACCTGTTCTTAATTAGCACCAATTAGCCCTGCTGATGGCCCTACCCCCCCCCCCATTCTTAGGCCACTTACAGCCATTGGCACACCTGAGTGAGGTGATGGTGATGAACCAATCAGAAGGCCTTCTGGAACATGACCTCAGCACTCTGGCCCCGCCCCTCCTGGGCCTCACCTGTTCTCAATTAGCACCAATTAGCCCTGCTGATGGCCCTACCCCCCATTCTTAGGCCACTTACAGCCATTGGCACACCTGAGTGAGGTGATGGTGATGAACCAATCAGAAGGCCTTCTGGAACATGACCTCAGCAGTCTGGCCCCGCCCCTCCTGGGCCTCACCTGTTCTCAATTAGCACCAATTAGCCCTGCTGATGGCCCTAGCCCCCACCCCCCATTCTTAGGCCACTTACAGCCATTGGGACACCTGAGTGAGGCGATGGTGATGAACCAATCAGAAGGCCTTCTGGAACATGACCTCAGCACTCTGGCCCCGCCCCTCCTGGGCCTCACCTCTTCTCAATTAGCACCAATTAGGCCTGCTGATGGCAAGGCCCAATGAGGATCACCTGTTATCAATGAGTGGAATCAATGGGTTACTCCATGCATGAACCCTTGAGGAGAAGAACTGGTGTGCTTTTCCTGATGGGGAATAAGCCTGTTGTAACCTGAGGAGAAGGGGAAATGAAAGTCCTCCACACAGGTAGAAACCACTTATTGCATATTTAAAAGTGGTTGTCATTGGGGGGGCGGAGTTCTTGTTATCATGCAAATGGGCAGGGGTGGTTCAAGGTGCTCATGAAATTTTTTTTGATGGTTCTATCTCCTCCTCCCCAACCTTGGGAGAACAAGGCTACTTTTGTAGACCCCTCTTAACATAATACCAGTTTAAAAAAAAAAATGTGCGTGTGTTTGTGTACATAGAGTATCCTGCATAGTGCACGGGGTTGGACTAGATGACCCATGAGATCCCTTCCAACTCTATTATTCTATGATTTCATATATAGAGATATATTTATGCTATAGCTTTAAATACTTCCCATATTTTCCATAAACAAGGCATAATAGTTTCCCATGATCCCTAAAATTTCCGTCTTTTTTTTTTCTATTGTGTGAAAAAAATAAAATGTCTTCTTCAATCCTAATTGTTCTCTTTCTCCCCAGATTTTAAAAGATATTAAAATGTGCAGATTTTTGGTGGAGGGGATCACTTGGGCATGAACCTGGGGTCACCATGGGTGGGCAGGTATTTGTGAGATCCTGCACAGTGCAGGGGGTTGGACAAGATGACCCTGGAGGTCCCTTCCAACTCTGATTCCATAATTCTACGCTCCCTGGTCTTTTTAACTGAAGATGCTGGGAACTGAATGTCGGACCTTCTGCATGGTAATCAGATCCTCTGCTGCTGAGGAATGGCTTTCCCTCAGCAGCTTTGGCCCTTTAGATGCAATTGAGCTATGCATGCCATTCGTGCTATGTCCTTACACATGCAATGTGTTTGCTTATGCATAGAGCTTACACAGAGTCTTGAGTTCTGGATACCCTGGGGCAATGTTTACAGGGACAACCCAGTGCAAGGAAAACTGAAGAAAAGGACCCATGGGTCCTGTCCACATGAACAAAACATAAACTGGCCTTTGGGTGTCAAAAGCAGGCAGACTGGAAAAGGAAATTGCTCCTGTTCTGGACAAAACCCTGTATCCCGGCAAGGTGCGCTTAACAGGCGTGGGTCAGGGCCTTCCAAAAACCGCCCCTGCATCAGCCTCAACTGAGCTAGCATTCTAGCTTCAGTCTAAATAGCTCCCGACGAGACTCCGAGAGGAGGCAACAGAGGCGGCTTAACAGTTCCATTATATCCCGTGAAATCAATTCCGGGGGAGCCCGGGAATAAATAGCTACAGCGCAGATGAAGGATGACAGGCTGAAGAGGCACAGCTGTCCCGGCGTGAAGGCGGAACGTTCCTTAACATATTTCAATGGAAAGCAGAAGGCAACTCAACAACATATGCCCGTGATTGTTTTGGACAACTCGATAGCATTGCACTCCTCCAAGTGGTGGCGGGACCAGTTGGCGCGCTGAAGCAAGACTCCTGCGAGTCAACAGAGGGCCTCTCGTGGGTGACGTACCGATGACTCCCCCCTGAAGCCACCCGTCCAACTGGGGAGGCTCTTGATGCGGATCCGTTTACGAGAATGCAGCCGTGAGCCGCCCAACGCTTATTTACCCCCTTTAATGTTCCTGAGAACATATATCACCCTTGTGCTGGGGCAGATTCCACAATTCCTGTGCACCCTTCTACTCTCTGGGGATTTTATTGTCATGGATGTTCTCAAGGTGCCTTTATGGTACTTAGGCTACAAAGGGGGATTCCTATTAAAACAGCTAAGCCCAAAACCAGAGGGGATTCTCCTTCTCCTTCTCATTATTATTACGATTTTTATTTCCCACCACTCCAGAGATCGGCTCGTGGCGGGTTACAACCGTCCACAATTAAAAACCCCAATAAAACCCCGTGACAATTAAAAAGGGACATGAAAATTAAAATACATAGATCAACAAACATGGCGGCATAAATCCACTACAACCCCCCCCCCCCATAAACATCCCATTGACATACGTGGATTTGGTACAGCCTTCCCTTCGGGCCCTGGGTGGTCTTTTCTCCTCTCCCCGTGGCAAAGGTGGTCACAGTGCCAGTTCGGGTCTGCAGAGGCGGTGACTTGGAACCGAAGACCTCTCCGCCGCTCATTCGCAGAATTGCCCCGTTCTGTTCTGGGACAGGTAGAGGAAAGCGAGAGGCCTAGACTTGTGACCGATGGTGTGTTTTTTTTTTTCTCCCCCAGGTAACAAGTTCCCTCTTGGCAGACTTATCTTGTAAAAGACTCACCGAGAACTTCGGAACAATTTACGAGTCCAACCATCGATGTGTTCTGAACAAACCGTCTCGGTTGATTTTGTGGATGTCAGCCTTTCCAATATTCTCCCCCCTCCATTAAAAAATATATATTTCAAGAGAAAAAAAGTTGCATCAGGAAAAGAATATCTTGTAAAATACCTTCCGCGACTTTGTTTAGAAGAGCAGAGATCCAGTGGCTGTTCTCCTGAGATATATGTCAGGTGTCTTAATCTGACAGCGTATATATATTTAAAAGGAAACTTGAATATTAACCAAGTCATTTGGGCGACAAACGTCCCAGGGGCTTTCAAAGTCCCAGACGGTTCTTGTAAAATATAACAACCACTGTGTGCCGTAGCAATTCATGGAGGGATCCTTGACTACCTTTACAAGGTACTTACCTTCACAAAACAATAGTGCCAGGTAAATAAAACTTTATGAAGTACACTAAAACAAGGACAATACATATTCTTCCCCTGCAACGTTGTCCTTGAAAATCCGCAATAGGCGTCTTTGGCGGTATATTGATAGTGTAGTTGGGTGCGCATCAATCATGACCCTTAGTAACTAAAGGACAGTGAGTAGACCCTTAAAAAAAAAAGCAAGACGAGTTTGTATAGGGATGCAACTAATACTTCATCTAACATCAGACTATCAGAGGAATATCAAAAGGATTTCTGTGTGTTCTGAAGGAACTGCTCCGTTGTTCTCACAGATGATGAACATCAGAGAAAAGGACTGGATGGTGTGTTCATAAATGTGGTATTTCTTGGATTCCTCCTCACACATGGAAATTAAAGTGTGTGAGGTTTTTACAACCCCCCCCCCCTCTCAAGATTAATTTAGGGCAATCCACATGATCGTGGAAAGGGCACCATACCAGTCAACATTACAAGTTGAACAAAGGGTTGGTTTCACCAAGGATTTAGCCTTTACAAATATAACTGAGTTGTCAATGGCTGGTAAAGATTTGTCATGATGGGGGGAGCTTGACCTGAAAGGGGCAGATGATTCCTTCACAATAATTATATTTGTTGAAAAATGTATTCCGCCATTTTTCCCAGTGGAAGTCTACTGACTTGCGTTTTATGTGTCCTCGTGACAATAAAGAAAATTCCAGATTCCTAGCCAACACGATAACTCCCAAAACCACACCGGCTCACAAACAGGTCAAGGTAAACTCTGTCTGCTATTATCAAATGTCGAAAAGTCTGAGATTGTGTGTGTGTGGAAGGGTGAGAAGTCTCCAGAAGGTTGAAGTTGCTCAAAGGGGCAGGAAGTCTCCAGTTCAGCCAATCAGGACACAGGAGGGGCCATTCGGGAGTTGGAGGTACAGAAGTCGAACTATCAATAAATAAAATAAAGCAAATTCGAAAAATACTCAACAGGTTCCTGCTGGTCTGAACATGCTAACTGCACATCTCTTCCGATGCGCCTTGTAGGATGGCCTTTGGATTTCTCTTCCTCGGACACATGAACATGTGTAGAGAGTACATATTTCAACCGGATGTTTGATCGCAAAACTTTTGCGCCGGTTGGCGTTTGGATGGGCAAAAACTGGAAATAAATAATTATCTTTTTTGCTCTCCTCCCCCCCGCCCTTCCGTGGAGCCTCCTTCAGGAGAGAGGCTCGAGAAGAAAAATTGCTGTCGGTATGCTTAGCAAAATGCTTTTTCGATCCCAGGAGATTAAAGGTTCTATTGGAAAGGCAGGATAATAAAATCTAATATATAAAAAGCCGTCCCTGTCCTATTGAGGGAAGACGCAGTGACAAATATTTGCATTTTATAAATTCTTTGTGTCACCTTTAATCTATTTAGCGTAATAGATCTTCTCCCAACAGAACACCCCCAATTCAAGTATTGATTTAATATTAAAAATGCCTTGCCATTAAAAGAGGAAAAAAAACACCAATAGAGATCAACATTATTAGTCAGTCTGCAGTCGTAGAAATAATTAATAAAATTATATATCTGAGCTGGGGAGTGCTGAAATCTGTGTGGGTGCATCTTTATGGGGGGGGGGGTCATTGATTTACAAATCAGGTATATTTTCCCCTGTAAATTGGATAAGCTTATAATTCAGTGTGATGTTTATAAATCCTGGACACAAGCTAAAAATCAGCAGCTGGATATATAAATCCAAAATTGTGTTTATAAATCAAGGGACTGCATGAACTTGGGTATAAATTAAAGCCATAAATATAGCACCAAACGCCGACCTACGCCGTATACCAGCTTAATTCAAAAATCCATCTGAAACGAAACTCTAGAAATATTTGGATGAGTGTCTTTGGCTTTGTTTTTGCTTGTTTAAAGAAACGGTTCTCTACAAGCAAATGTTCTATATCTGGGGGCGAAGGGAAGCCGGGCCAGCCAGTATCAGCCGTGGCCCCGCCTCTTGGATCCGCCATGTTGTGGCTTCTCCCTCCATGCCGTGTCAAAAGCCCAAAGTTGGCCACAGGCAGCAAACAGCTGTGGATTCTGTTCTACACAGTGTTTCCCCAAAGGGTCCCCAAAGGGTCTTTTCCCATGTCTCCCATCTTCCTAACTTCAAAGGCATTTCCCCCCTCTTCAATGTGACTGCAAAATTATGCACACCTGTAATTCAGCTTTCGCATCACTTTGGGGTACAGAATCAGTGTTGATTCTGCAGGCATTTCCCAACTTGAAAACAGGCCCACTTTTATTATTTATTCTTATTTATTCCACACTTCGTATGCCGCCCCTCTCAGCTGCCCGTCTTGGGGTGGTAAACGTAGTCTAAAACTCACTAACACAATGATTCGTCACTCAAAGCAGGTCAGAAGCGATATAAAACCATACTTTCACCTTACTGTGGTGATCCTGAACTTTCCCAGGCCCGTTCTCCCCTTTCTGACGGCCGCGCCGTCAGCCGAATTTTGCAAAGGCCGACCAAAAAATCCGTCCGCGATTATAATTTGAGACCTCCACTGCCCCCCACCCCGAAAATCCACAGCCAAGGTGGCCTTTCAGCCCCAAACTCCACCTCACCTCCTGCTTTGAGCTGCTGGCTGCACTAATTTTCTTCTAACACTTTTCTTATTTTGCCCACAGACCATTATTCTTTTGGCTTTCGCTGCCATTATGTACACGGCTATTTTCTTACACCATATTTTCAAAAATAAAGCAAATTTCTTATAGGCCAGAGGCTGTTTCCGATGATATTTCCCCCCCTCCCTCCCTCCTGTCGCATTGTTTATACTGTATATTTTATGAGCCACCAATGTTATTACAGAGTTCTCAACAATCATTTGGTAGTGCCTGCGACATAATTGAGTGCAATTTTATTACCCTGGTGAGCAGGTATAAATATTTAATTCATGTGCACCACATGACGAGGAGAATTCTTCAAGCCAATAAATCTTTTTATTTGTTTTGCTCACAGAACACCAGGCCTTCTGCCGGGCCTCTGGAAAGCTCTCCATCCGGACCTGCCTAAAATCCTAAGTGGATTGCAGGGTTTTCTCTGTTATGACTATTGAAAAAAGCTGATGTTGCCTCACGAGTCTTAAAAGGAACAAGTCTGATGCTCAGCTCAGCTTTGGCTTTATGTGACTTGAGAAAACAAGCTCCGGGAGGAAAACTGAGGCAGGGATGCTGTCTTCAGCTCGGACGTCACGTAAACGTGTGGTTTATGTCGGGTAGGTTTGTGAAACCCAAGATGTGGCTCACAAAAGATGGTTCCAAATTCCCGACAAATGGATTTGTGCCTTGACAAAGAGATATCACTCCTTTCTTCTGGGATATCTGGCTTTGGAGCAGTTGGGTGTCACTGGACTCCAAAACCTGACCCTGCTCCCTTCTTCAGATAGATTAAGACAGGCGGCCATGTTAGCCTACCTGCAGAGAAGATCAAGAGTCCAGTAAACCTTATAGGCTAACAAATTGGGTGGTGGGGAGGAGCTTTCGGGAGTCGCTCCTCACTTCTTCTGTGCCAGGTTGAACGTGAGTCCACCTGGCCTATAGAACTGAAAGGGGAGAGGTTTCAGATGCCGTGTGGCTTTAGCAGGCAAAAGACCACTGCAGGTGACTGACAGTCAGAGGTGTGATATACCTCTGCTACAGGACTATTGTTCTTTTCTACTACAGTACCAGGTTTTGTGCACATGCTCCAGGGGGATGTCAGTATGAGCCAACGGCTGCACGCAAAACATGACACAGAATGGCCAACCTGTAAGATCAGAAACTTAGGACAAAATAATTAAAAACTGGCCTCCTTTCCCATCCCAGTCTTCCCCAAGAGGCTGGGGAAAGACTCAGAGAGTTATTAGTTCTTTAATAACAAAGCTGTCGAGGTGTCCTCTATTTAAAAAGAGGCACAGTGCTTGTCTGTCATATGGAGCATACAAAATGGCTACCTCAGAACCACTCATGTGTCTCTTTGGAGCTAGCCATGATTGACCATAAAATGGGGTGACCTGTGTGGTTTCCCACATGACCATGGAATACAGTTCCCATGAGCTCACCAGTACATGCTGGCAGGGGCTCATGGTCATTGTAGTCCACGGACATCTGGAGAGCCACATTTTGGCCACCCCTGCCGTAGACCAGCAGACCCCGGGAAACACTAGACAGGTAGAACTTGGGAGGGCATGATAATGGTTGGTTTTTAACAAGTTAGTAACTGGTCTAAAACACTGACAGTGCCGAGTGTTCCCCAATCTTTGCTCAGACATCAAGAACTCTTCGGATTCACTTTTTAAAAAAAGCAATCCAGAGCCAGATGGCGTCAACCTTTACAATGTCAAATTAAGAGAAAGTTCCTAAAAAATGAATTATTGGCCATTAGGTTCCCCCCCCCCCCCGCTCTCCGCACTCTGGAGTCTTGAGCATTTAGTCAAAGTTTCATTAATTTAAACCTGCGCATGAATGGAGGGAAGATCCAGCAGGGCTTTTGATATGCTAACCACCACAGCTCTTGTGCCAGATGGGGGCATCCAGAGAGAGTTGGTCCCCACTGCTTTTGTTTATACAGCAAATTATTGTTCTGTTGTCTAAGGGAATTTGGAAGAGGGAATTGGAAGGGAAGACCAATCGAGAGAAAACTTCGCCCCAAATTAACGGCTCTAATTTGTTCGCGTCAAACTCGGCATCGAGCTGAAGGAAGAGAAAAAGCCCTTCCCGTTTCAGGAGGCTTCTCTGGTAATGTCAAACTTTAAAAGGGAGGGAGGCTACAAGAATAGTTAAGACTCCAGCTCATCCTTACAAGAGGGAAATTAAACTTTGACGGTAGGCTCCAGGACAAAATAATCTTCTTAAAAAAAATAGTTGCTGTTTTAGCTGCATTGGAAGCTGCCTTGAGCTCTGTAAGGTAGAAAGGCGGCCAACAAAGGTTCTTAATAAATAAATCAGTCCTGATAGGGCCTGCCTGCTGAAACGATGCACTTGACTCAACGCCGACAAGATCTCAGCTGTGGCTGCTCCCAGAACATTCAGACTCTCAGTCCGAGGGGAAATGATTCCCAAAGTTCCTAACAAGCTTTACCAGTGGGGCAGGAGACTTCAATACAAAAACAACAACAAGTTTTATTTATGGTCATCATTCAGACCAAAGTATACGTATTCAGCAGCACCAGAAGTAATTCTAGACCTGGTGTGGGTCTTGAAGGACATTCTGGCCTTATGCCATTCAGTCACAGGTATGTTCCCACGCAGGAATTAACACCGCAAGGAGAGGACCTCCTGACTAAGCCATTCATCAAAGAAGCAAAGGATCCAGCCCCGATCAGGGCTCAGTACACAGCAAATATGCAGTTCTGGAGGGTTGCAGAGACCCGGATTCAAGGCTATTGCCAAAGTTATTTCTGTATTTTGAAGCCCGCAAGTGGCATCTTGGAGACTGATCCGATAATTCCTCTTTCTAGCTGCAGCCCTCTTGAGAACACCCCTCACATTCCCCAACACTGATCCTCGAATTCTCTTCCTTAATTTGCTCCCGTGTTTCCAAATGCAGAATGCTAGCTAACCTCGGGAGTTGTTGCCACCGCTGCACCCGCGGTACAGTTCATTTCAAGGTAATTGTGGTGCAATTGTCTAGCTTTTTGTTGTGGTTGCTTGCTCTATCGCTTTTTCCCCCTGCTCTCTTCCCTCTCTCTTTTTGTAAATATGCTGTCTGAAATGAAATACTATCGAATCCTCGGTAACGTATTTAGACAAGACTCCGAGAAACAGATTTCCGGGTCGCTTCGGCACTGAGAGCGCAATTTTCGTGACATGAAAAAACGCCTGGCTGGCGAACCAGATGGTAAATAAGCCCCACAGTTCATCACTTAAGTTCATACAGTGCGTTACCACGACATTTTTCATCAATTCCCACTTTAAGCCCAACACAGTGCATGCAACGGTGAAGTGTCACATCTTTCTTCCGCACGCTATCAATCTGGCCCATGAATATTAATCTCCCCCGCATCCCTCGGAGTAATTACTTCTAATAAGCCCAAAGAGTTTCTCGTCAATAAGTTACAAACTAGAGCAAAACAAGGAGGGCTTTGAACAATCCAACAAAGGTTCCCAGAATGGTTTACTGGGCATCGGGCGTACCGGCGGCCGGAATGAGGGTAAATGGATCGAGTCAACTGACGTGGGTGGAGAAGACAGGTTCAGAAAACTCTATTCGAGCTTTATTTCCATAGCATAAGACTTTTTAACATCCAGGAGGCCACAGAGGGCCAGAGGATCTTCCTGGTTCTTCACAAAACTGGTGAATCAGGGGTCCCATTTGTCTAAGCCAGCCTTTCTCCACTCTCTACCATTGAGAAACCCCAGTCACATTCTCCAGGCTCTGAGAAACCCAACAGCTGACACACTTGCATAAAATCAACAAGTGGACACCTATGGGTTAGGAAATGCCTGGGGATTTGGTGTGGGCCTGGAGACTACCCTCCAACGACAGGAGATCATCTCAGCCTCGGCCAGGGCTGACTCCAGCCTGGCGGAACGCTCTATGAAATGTCAACAGAGCCCTGAGCGACCGTAATCATTTCCGCAGGACAGAGCGCTTCCGCCAGGCCTGCAGTTGAGGTCGAGAGAACATTTGAAAGTGCTAGACTGCTGCCTCCCAATTGAACTAAATTTAATCTCGCTGAGGGGTCTTAGGATCCTTCCGCTGCCCCTTCTTGCAGGTTAGGGAAAGCCAGGCAATAATGTGTAATATTTTAATGCTTTTAATTATCTACCTTAATTCAAGTTGCGGGGGAAAAGGTTCTTTGCCGGTTTGAAACCTGCTGGTGGGCTGTTTCCGATCAATCGTGCATCCCTATCCAGACTCCACAAATGCACACGTACACCCTAGAATACCAATGGTTAAGCTCTCTCACACACACACACCCATAAGAATGCTACAGCCTGCTAGATCCTGATGCCACTCAGCGTCAAATTGGGCAGGACGGCTCCTTCCCATTTTAATTCTGGTGGTCCCTCCCTCTGCCTTCTGGACGTGCGTCCACAGAACTCTCTCAACGGTACAATTGGCACACCAACCACTTTTCCAGGCAGAATCGAGCGGTTCAGGAGAAGAACCAAACCCATCTCCCCGGAGGACATTCGCCCTTCCTCTCGTCCCGCATTTCCGAAAGCAACAGAAGTCTCAGCAAGCGAGCGAAACACACACACACACACACACACACAGAAAAAAACCAACAAAACTTTATTGTTAGAGTTTTGGAATCGTTTTAAATTGAAACATCCCCGCGTATAATTAAAGCTGCTTTGCAAGGCGCCATTTCATATAAATGGATATTTGTTCCAGACCATTGATCAGTGCAGCATACAGATAATTGATGCTACCCATGTTGTCGAGAAAACATGTACCATTCCTGACACCGAAGGAACAAAGCTTCATTTCGTAACTTTTGCAGACTCGACGCATCTTCCGGCTTCCCGAGCACAACACGGAGCAGAGAATTGGGTTGCTTCTGTCGTTTGTTGTTTCTGAGTTTCTAAAAAACCCTTATTATGCATTTTGGGTAGGAGATCATAATCTGGGCGCACATAACAGGAAAACCACAAATGCTCCCCAAGGTTTATTTAGGAGCTACAGGTTTCAACTCAGAAGGACAAGAAGGCTTCCAAATAAGTTGGTTGACACTCCTGGGACAATAATCGATCAAGCTGCAGAATTCTTGGCCACCTGCAATCCCTGCCTGCGGCAATTCATGGTGGGTTCCAGAAGCCCCTATAAAGCCAGCCATGCAATACTTGGGCCTTGGGCAGGGCCGATTTTTTGCTTTCAATTTAAGGAAGGGAAAGACTGTATGGAGGGGGGGCGTCAAAATCTAGAGTACCCTTGTGCACAAGGACAGAAGTGGATATTCCTCACCAAGAATCGCTCCACTCAAAACTGCCTATCTCAGGAACAAAGCTACCTATCTTAGGAAGGAAGCTGTGAATTCCTGGCATTGAACAGGGGTTGGCCCTTGGAGGGCCCTTCCTCTGTGCTTCTGTGCTGTTCCTCTAAGCCTGCAAAAGAGCTTTCCCATCCAACATCCCCCGCACCCCACACACCCAACAGAAAGCAATAGAAGATCGAACGGCATTCGAGACCGACTCAGGATAATTGCCAGCACAATCGAAACCGCAGTGATGACGCTGGATATCAAAGCGGGCAGATTACCCGGGCCTCCCTCCGCTGTCCCTTGCCTAGCCCTAAATAGAAGGCCCGTCGCTTTCCAGCCCTGCGGGAATTTGCTTTCAAAGCATTTGTATCAACTTATCAAAGCCATCCGCGGCTCCGGCAACCCACCTTTGTCACCGGGGCAGCGCGGCAATAAGTTACATCCAAGTGTATCTAACACCCCTGCCGGGATCAATAAAGACACAGTTCCACCGAGCTGACCCTTCTCTAAAGCTCCTGTACTGTCATTATAATGGGGGAAAGAAGAAGCAGCTTTGGCAGGGGGGGGGAGGGGCTGGAATGGGACAGAGCTCCTGCAATCATAGACAAGGATCGGTCTGCAGCCTCCTGAAGGGAACACTGGCCCCTTTCTTGGCAGAGCAGGGCCGCAAGTGAACTGAGAATCCCGGGGGACTTGTTTAGCCATAGAGTTATAGCCTGTCTTTCTTCCGTCATGGGAGGCACAGTGGGTCCAGCCCATGCTTTGAGGACAACTCAGAGGTTGGCAGTGGCCACACCCCAGCTCCAGCAAAGGTCCTTCTAGGGCAGGGGTGGCCAAACTGTGGCTCTCCAGATGTCCATGGACTACAATTCCCATGAGCCCCTGCCAGCCCATGGACATCTTCATCCTCCTGAGCTGAGAAGGACGATGGGTTTCCTCAAGCCCATTCCCCGTTCAGGTGGGTGCGAATCCGCCTCTCACCGTTGTATCTCCTGAAAACCGGAAACCGTTGGGTGACCTCTCTTGAGTAAGCCTTCATCTTTGGCTGAAGGAAAACTCAAGGCCTGGGCATCTAAGATGGAACATCCTGCAGGATTTTCCCAAGGAAGGGATGGTTTTAGCCAGTTGGACTCAGGTTACTGAAGCCCAGGTCTATAGATCCAGACCCACACTTTGAACTACCAGTCGGCGATGCAAACAGATAAAACCAAAAGGGCTGTTGTGCAGAAATGCAAAGGTAGATCAGGCACCTGCGCACGACGCATTCCTGCCTCTCCCAAACGCAGCAGCTCACATCACTTCTGACGGCGAGCGCCAAATGAATCTTTAATACAAATTGCAGCCTCCACACCTCTACCGTAATGACCTTTTTGATGTATACTGTATCTATCTATATTAATTACATCATTAATAATACTTCCTTTGAAGCCTGCTCTGTTAATACAAGGATGTCAGGAGATGTATTTCCATCCACTCCCCCCCCCCATTGCAAATCATCTCCAAGAAGAAAAGGTTCCACTTCCAACTATGAGATGCTTAAATCATATCAGATCGAGTCGAGAGAGATTCGGCAGAGAGGGGGCCCGTCAGCAACTCCGACAAGTCCAAAACTGAGAAAGGCAATGCAATAAAAGCAACACAAGCAGACACCCCCTTGCAGGGTGCAAAGCAGAGCAGATTTCCAGTTTGAGGTCCCAACTCTTATTCCTGCCCCTAATTCCTGTTTCCATTTTGTTCCTCTTTTGCAAGAAGCAACCCCTGTGATAACTGATCTCACCGTTTTCCATTCCTGTACACTTTAAAAAAGCAGGGCAGCCTACCCAGAAACAAAGGTGACAACTCTAATAGAAGATGGGATAGAATTAAGGACATAAGAACATAAAAGAAGTCACGTGAGATCGAGCCAATGGCCCATCTGGTCCAACATTCTGTGTCATGCAGTGGCCCAGCACAGTGAACTCCAATGGCATTTAAAGGGCTCGCTATCCCTTTAAACACCTTCTGCGAGCCACAAGTTTGCCCAGGAGCCATTTAAAGGGACTGCAATCCCCTTTAAATTCGACTATCCGGACATCCTGGAAAATCCCTTTTTTCTCTTTTCTTTTTGTGAGCAGCCATTTCAGATAGCCGGAATTCAGCTGCAATGTATATCCGGCTGAAAGACTAGCCAGAACTATCAACAAGGTATCAGCAAAGCCATATTCTCCCACTTTTTTTTTCCCCGGGCAGGGTGCGGCCAGTAAACAGAACAGAATAATAATATTTCCCATCTCTGTCATTTCTCACCCGCTTTTAATTTCTCGTTGGCTTTGATTCAGCATCAAATACCCTCTCTCATTGTCTCTGCATTGCACCACTCACATGCTGAAAACGGTTCTCTCTCTCTCTCTCCCCCCCCCCCCTCTCCCTGCTTTGCATGCCCTTGTTTCAAACATGGTTCCATTAGAAAATGCACAACTCTAAATGCTGTTGCTGCTTTCAAAGGCACGCTGTATCAGCTTCTTACTGCTAGCTGTGCCAGCCTTCCAACACAGGTGTGTAGATCTAAGATTCTAAAATAAGGAAGGAAGGGAGGGAAAGAGAGAGGGAAGGAAGAGGAAGATGAAGGAATGGAGGGAGGGAGGGAGGGAGGGAGGGAGGGAGGGAGGAAGGAAGGAAGGAAGGAAGGAAGGAAGGAAGGAAGGAAGGAAGGAAGGAAGGAAGAGGGAGGGATTATTCATCTTAACCTACAGTACTCTGAAAACTTCGCATAGCTCCATGCACTTTTTTCAATAGACACGTTCTGTAGTTCCCTAGTAAGGCAACTTGGGGTTGGGAACTTCGGAGCTAACAGGTTTTTAAAAACTGTTGCTGGAAACATTTCTATTCTGCTAGACTCTCTCTCACACATACACACACACACACACACACACTCACACACACACATAATGAATTTTCACTAACATTGAAGGCTCATTTCTCCCTCATGTCTCCAAGCCCCATTTTCCAGCATCTAAAACACAACCCAGAACGGACCCCCCTCTCCTCTTGGTGAGACTTTTTAACCATTCTGCCTCGGCTAGGTAATGATACATTGAAGATTTCCGCTATGAGGACTATTACGTTTCCTTTTCAGTCGGCAAGGTACAAGGACCGATTCCAAAATCATTCTCTTTGTCTTTTCGCTGGGCACTTTAGCATGTTAAATTCATGAGGGGCATACTCTATTTTCATTCTCGTTTTTCTATCTAAAAAAAAAAAAAAGGAGAGCGTAACTACCTTATCAAATATTTAGCCTTCTAATGTGTCTGAGTCTTTACAACATTGAAAAACACTTTCTCAAAGTAACCGTCCAGGAAACCGCAGAACCAAACTCTTGGTTGGGCTGTTGTGGAAGTCTATTTAGAGTCTTGATCATCAATAGAAAATCCCAGGAACATGCCTAACCCCCCCTCCTCCAAATCTTCAATATTTAATGGGATCAAGGAGAAATATAGTCTGCAGTTTGTATACCTTGCAAGGAGGGCTATCCTCATTATTTGACAAATTATTCGTTAATAAATATTTCACAAGCTCACCGCATGCATGCAGGCCAGACTCCTGATACTTTAAAAGCCTGGTTTTATTTGTCTGACCTTTGATAAATCTTTATATTGGTTTCATTCCTGGGGGGGGGGGTTAATTCCATTAAGAGCCTGAAATTTATCTTTTCAGGATTCAGCAGAAGGAAATCATGTCAACTGTTTCCACATAAGTGAGTATATCCTGATTGTCATTTGGGGGGAGATGTTTTAGTCAAGGTACAAGCTTTCATGTGCATGTGGACCTCTTCAGAACAAAGTCTGAGGGTGGGGGCTCCTTCAATAACAACCAAGCTTTATTCAAGTTACTCACCCGGGCCGTCTCTGCCTGCACGTGAAAACTTAGACCTTGAATACAACCTGGTTGGCCTTAAAAGTCCCCCCAGGACTCAAACCTTAGACCTTGTACTGCATACAGGCAGTACATACAAAGTGTTAAGCAAAATGAGGAGAAAGAAAGAGAAAGGGGCGGGGGGAAGACTATCATTTTTAGAAAGCAATACTGAGTCCACGCAAGCCGAACACAACAACCGGAGTCATGGGGGGGAGTCACTTGGGGAATGAGAAAAATCATTACTCCCCCATCATTATATTTCTGGGATTGATCTGGGTAGCTGTGTGTGCCGAGCTCATTTAAGTGGGCCCGGTTCTGCGTGCCGAGCACTGACACTCCTGCCCCTCATCCAATGCGGGGAGCCATTTCGGCGCACGGAGAGGAAGGGTCCCTAGTAGGGGTGCAGGCAGTGGCAAAGGCCTTGATTCTGGAATGGCCACAGCGGTTCCTAAATTCTTTTAAAATCCTGTCTGCCGTCCCACTTTTAACGCAGCTTCGGAAGGGGCCTCATCCGTATCAGTTCCATGGTGCTGAAAATAGAATAATTATTTTTCTCTTTTGTTAATATTAATATTATCCTTAAATCGTATGGCACGTGTGTTGTACAGCCAGGTGAAAGTAGGGCTCTCTTGCAGGCAGGAGAGAGATTTTCTGAGGGGGTCTGCCACTGCCTGCCCCTGTGCCGAGACCCTTGGAGGTCTCCCATCCAAATACTATGAAGGACGGGCACTGGCTTGGGTGGTCCAAGCTAATTTCACTACTGAAACAATTTAAGTGGAAAGGAAGCTTTCTTTCGTTTTGATGGGGGCCACATCCTTGGAATGACATCCCGGAATGGCACCTTTCATGCCTCAAGGGGGGAAATCCAGATGTTTGGCCAGATTTTGTGAGAGTCACCCTAGAAAGGTCCACTTCAAATTCCATTAAAATCCTATCCAGTAGTGCTTACTCTCACGAAAATCCTTAGGATCGCACTGTGCATTTAGTAGAACATATTGGCATTTACCTCATTGGTAGTACACGTTGAAGTATATTGTCTGTTTTACTGTTGGACAGAATAGGATGGGAATGGATTTGCTACCACATTATTATTTTTTTAATCTACAACACAGAAAGATGGGATCTCTTGTTTTTAATCTGTCCCTTTCTGTACTGGGGGAATATATCAATTTTGTTAGGGAGAGATCTCAGCGCCGGGTTTTAGCGTTCTGTGACTTTGAGAGAGAGAGGATGGACGGTCGGACGGACGGACAGACAGATGGATGAACAGAGAGACAGACAGACCTGAAAACCTGCCTCAAGCACTGACAGCAGAAAGGGCAACCTATAAGGACATCACAGGAGAAACACAAAAGTATGACCAGATCCTTCTCCACTTATAATAATACTGGGTATTGCAGAACACAGATGCGCATAACGCCCGAGAATAGAAACCACCCTTCGAGTTTTGCCTTTAAAAGGCGAAGAGATGTTGCGGGGAGTGCTCAAAGCAAAAGAAAACCTTCAGGAGGCCTGCTTCAAAGACTCAGCTCTCCCAACATGTGGACTTTAAATACCTGTGAGGGATTGCCGCCAACCCTGCAAACGGACAGGGGGGGGGAGAGAGAGAAAGCGCAAAGAATGGGCAGGCGAGAAGCAGCCGGTCAATATCTCTGTACCCTGGAATTAATTAAACCGTCAAGGAAATCAATTACCCACCTCGCCCGCTCCGCTTTCCACCGCCCAAAGTTCCCAGAAAGCTCAATAGCTTCCCCAGGTTCAGAAGACGAATGCTGCAGGTATTTACGAGTTTGGGAACAAACACGGCAGCAGAGTTAATGAGGGGCAAACCTCTAAATGTTTGGCAGGGCGGGATGCAGAGATAATGGCAGGCGTGCAGGGACGCTGAGCGAGGCCTTCCCACAAAAAGCTCGCTTTCCCGGTTTCTGTTTCGCAGCCCTGGAAGGCGGCATCAAATTGCTCTGTTGGAACCGTTCATCATGGGGATTAGACCCTCAAGATTCAACCTCAGGGCCAGTTTTCAGACAAAGGGTCTCTCAAAGGATGCCAGGGCGAGCCAGGCTTGTGGGATTTCCTTTTGGAGGAGTTGAAGCCAGCATCCATCGCTAAATCCTAGTTATGAAGTCTGGGGAATGCTTGTATTCCCCCTGCCCCAGATCTAACACCCATCGGCTTCACTGGGCGCCCACAACTTGCAAAGAAATACGTGTGCTCTTCATCCATAGCCTCTGAGCCATCGTGATGCAGGCTTTTAAGAGTAACCTTTCCCTCCCCTGAAAGGCAGAAGGCTACACGTTGTCTTAGGAGTCAAAAAGGGAGTTGCTCAGACTGAAATTTCGGAAATACGAACAAAGGGCACGGAGAGACCTCGCCGAAGACGGCCGAGAAGACGGAACAAGTAGTTTAATTCTGGACACTCATGTTCTCTCCCCCTACTCCCTCTTAACTTCAAGCAAAGTGAAGGCAAAGGGGTGGCAGATTATCCTAGATGAGCGATAGGGATGTGAGTGTCCTGCATAGTGCAGGGGGTTGGACTAGATGACCCAGGAGGTCCCTTCCAACTCTAGGATTCTATGATTCGATGAATTCATGTGTTCTAGAACTCTCTAACCTTTATTATTCACGTGCATGCCCAGGCATCAAAACTGTTTTAAGTAAGGTTTGCATTACTTATTTCACAAGTCTGCTAAGCGTGTTTATATTTTGGAGCATTGCAGGCACAGACATACAACGCTGGATCTGTGGCAAAACGATGACCACCACCAACACGCCCCCCCAAAAAAACCCTAAAAATGTTCACACTGCGCTTTGCTAGAATCCCTCTCCACCCGCAGAACGGCCTTCTTGCGTGCCCCAGACTTAAACCGGACTGCCAGACGATCCCCACCGCCCTTCCGCCCAGGACCCCGAAATAAGCATGTGTGGATTGCATACATACATACATATATCATCCAAAGGGGCTGGCTCGGGTAGAGGGGAGTCCCTGCCATACTGGGTTTGTCTTCCTTCTTCGGGTCCCCCAGTTGTCCCCCACTTGCTAACTGCGGCAATGAGAGGGTGGCAAACCTGGCGAGAGGGAGAAGAAAGGAGGGAAGGGCATCATATGCTGGGGAGAGGAAATTTTTCGGTACATTGTTTGGGTTTCAGCAAACGTCCCCCACCCACCCAATGCAGTACTTATTGGTGGAGCATACAGGGCCTCGAGGGCAGGAAGACACACACCACAGGTGGAGAAGTGGAAATATAGAGAACCTCTCCTTGGAATTTTGCAGCCCAAAACGGCAATCTGGTAATTTGCTGCAGCTTGGATGGAAGAACCATTGAGGGTGAGGAGCAAACTTTGTTTTAAAGACCATACAATAGAATCAGAGAGCTGGAAGGGATCTCTGGGGCCATCTAGTCCAACCCCCTGCACAATGCAGGAACTTGCCCACCTGCAGTGACCCCAAATCCCTAACCATCTTTGTCACCCTCCTGTCTGGACACACTCCAGTTTCTCTACATCTTCCCTCAGTTGTGGTGACCCTGCTCAAGTTAGACGAGGCTGGGAGAGCTCTGTGCGAGGCTGGGAGAGCTCTACCACATGCTCTGGCCGCATGTGGTAGAGCAGGGAATCAAACCTGGCTCACCAGATTAGAAGCTGTCGCTCTTAACCATGACACCCTGCTGGCTCTCTGGCTTCCTTCCTGCAATCCAGCAGGGGTCCCTGGCTCATGTGAGCCTGTGGGTGCCTTTGAAATTCCGACACAGGGTAGGGACTTTTGTGAGTCCTTGCTCCCCGTGTCAGATCCCTGAAGAAGTGACTCAGTCGGTCACACACCCTGCCACAAATGTCATAAGTCTTCCCTACGGAGCCCGAATGGAAATTCAGATGTCCTACAGTCAACATGACTACCTAAAAGGACTCTAGCACTCCCTCTCAGCCAGTTCAGGAACAATAGTGCTATCCCCCCCCCCAAAAAAAAAAACTTTCAGAATAGCACTGACATGGTGTTCTTATGTTGGCGTGTATCTGAAGACAAATGACCCAGCGAGCAGCAAAAATAAGAATACTAGATGTATTAATGAACTGTTAATTCACGTCCCCTGCACGGCGAGGTTTTATTAGTGCTTGTAAATCTCACATAAGTAAGGAAGTCCCGACGATTTCTGAAAGTCTTGTAAATTAGCCGCTGCTACTAATGAAACAGTTGTTTAGGTTGTCAAACGGGCTGGATTGTGAAGGATTTTGGTGTTGAAATAATTACTGAACCAAATAATTAAACTCTGCTGCGAAATTACTCTTATTGCAATATTTACTGTGTGTTTTCCTCTCTTCGGCTCTCCTCCCGCTCTTAAGGAATAATGCTGAATTATGATGCTTGTTACAGATGAACCTACACTCATAATAGCCTTAACCGACGATAAATTTGTTTTTGTTTTTGAAGTTGCACGAAAGCAGATCGGGAAGGAAATTCTCCCCCACTCCAATGCGACCTGCCAAACCGTCTCTTACTGCAGCCCGTGTCTCTTTGACACAGGAATACTTTGCTGGATTTTGAGGCCCGTCTAGCTACTCTGTTCCAGACCAACATGGCTCCCTTTGAAATAACTTTTACTATGTATAGCTCTGGAGAAAAGTGAAAGGTGGTTTGGAAGCCCCCTTCCTTTGCAAGAGAAGATGGTCCTAACCAAGCTCTGCACACACGCACACCATTTGGGTAGTCCCTGGAACCTCCAACATCCTAGACCAGGGGTAGTCAAACTGCGGCCCTCCAGATGTCCATGGACTACAATTCCCAGAAGCCCCTGCCAGCGAATGCTGGCAGGGGCTTCTGGGAATTGTAGTTCATGGACATCTGGAGGGCCGCAGTTTGACTACCCCTGTCCTAGAAAGACAGACAGAAAATAACATGCACAATAAACAAAAGCTCAACATCCAATATCAAACACCGCCAACCAGCTGACGCAGCAGGTTGTCTTGGGTTGGACTTGGATTTGTCTGAAGCACGTGGCGCTATTAGGATTTGAAGCAAAACCCCAAATCAATGAGCAGTATCATTAAGCGAGGACCTTTTATGGATCGCCGTGTCCTTCAAGGGCTGCAATCTGCATACCGATACGGAAGTTCTCCCCAACTAATTCTAAAGTTTGCCCCTTCTCTGTTAATTGGATTTGGGTCTGTTGCAATACAGGAGGCGAGAGGTCTGTTGGCAAAGAGTTGGCCAACTAATCCTCATCAATATGTGGAATCTATTCCCCTCGCTGGTCCTTTCGTTGACCTCAGTTTCTTCCTCAGGGTTGCCAGGTCCACCCACTGGAGTAGAAGATGCATTTGGCAGAAACACTCTGACTAGATCTAGTCTCTGCAGCTAGCAAGCTCATCCCTCCCCGCCCCCACCTTGATCCCCTCCTTCATAAGCTCAACTTTCTCTGCCAATTGTGCAAACTCTCTCCACAGGAAATTGCTTCTGAGTCATTGCTGAACATTGTCAGCCATCGGGTGTCCATCGGACAGGCAACAGGGGAAAAGTTTCAAACCAGGGGTCCCAATGCCCTCACTGGGGACTGGAAACCCTGCAGCATGGGTACAGAGATGAGACATGCTGGCTCTGCCTCCTTCATCACACCTAAGCCTGCTGCTCTTTCCCCCTCTTCTCTGTATTCATCCAAATATGAAGATGTGTATGAACCGTGGCCATGGCTGAGTATATTGCTGCACAGAGGTTGTACTTATGCATTGTACATCCATAAGTGTTGGCCCATCTACTAAAACAGGGTTCCCCAACTTTTTTGAGCCTGCGGCCCCCATCTGGAATTCGGAAACAGCATGGTGGGCATAACCACAAAATGGCTGCCACAAAATGGCCACCGCAGGAAACAGAGCCTGCCACAAAATGGCCGCCGCAGCTCGCCTTCAGCCCCACAGTGCAGGCTCTTGTGTTGGGATGGCATCTATGGCCAAAGCAACAACTATGACTTAAATAGAAACAAATAGCAAAGCACAGCAGCATTAGGACCAGCCAGTCACCCATGATTGTGGAGGCCAAAGGAAGCACAAAAGAAATCCGCCCACGACCTTGAAACATTAAAACGCACCCTCTGTGCCCTGGGAGGTGGGTAGCAAAGAGAGTATTCTACAGGTCCGTGATCTGCATCACACACAAGACGCACACGCACAGTGGGAGACAGTGTGCCTTTTTATCTCCAGATGTATAAAATATGAGCGTGGATGCCTCTGCCTGCATTATTTACAGGCGCAATTTCTAATCTGCATCAGACAATTTCATTGTAAATTCTGCGCCATGACAGGAGATAATGAATGGCGTTAATCGCGAAACCTTCTGCGCGCACCCTTTTGTGCGTGCCTTGTTCAACGCCCCTACCCTGCTTTCTTGGTGAGATCTTTTGTTGTTGTTGTTGTTGCAAAGATTACAGGCAAGTTTTGGAACGTCATTAAAGGAGGGGGATTGCTCTCCTGACTTCCTGTTGATTAGGCCAACAAAAGGCTGAGGCATTTTGAAAGCCTGCCTCCCATTCTCTTTCACTACGGAGAGCATCTTTATCCCCTCCCCCCCCCCCCCCGGGAGGCCTTAATGAGAACATACGGGCTGAAACCAGAACAGAAAAGCTTCTTGATTTCCCACAAATTAATCACCCCACCACATCGAGGCCATTGCAAGCTCTGGACCTAATCATTTCCACACCTTGTATGAAATTAGCTGGCAGGAGACCTTACGTTTGGGAGAGGGTTGAGACAGAAGGAGGTGAAAGACTCTTTCCTAGAAACCTTTGAAGCTAGGAAACCACACTGGCCAGCTTGTGGGAGCAGAGACGGAAAAACCTCAACGCTCCGGAGGTACCGAGCTCTGCCTCCCTTGAAGAAGAAGGTGCAAGAGGATCTCCTTTTGGTTTCAGGTTTGAAACTTTCTGTCTCCAACTTTAGTTGACCCCAAAGTTGAAGGATAGATTTTAATTAGGGGAGGTGGGATAGTCCTTTAAATTTTAAACCTGGCATCCCAAAATATATGTTTGTGTGAGAGAGGTAGCGTTAGGTCCATTAGATCACTCCTTGTCAGAGTACTAAATGGTAATTTGGAATTCATCTTTCTTTTTTTCTTGGCAGGTGGGAAGGAAGGAAGGAAGGAAGGAAGGAAGGAAGGAGAAAAGGGAAAGAGAGAAGAGAAGGAAGGAAGGAAGGAAGGAAGGAAGGAAGGAAGGAAGGAAGGAAGGAAGGAAGGAAGGAAGGAAAAGAGAAAGAGGGAGGGAAGTAAGAGAGGGAGGGATGGCTATCATTAATACTCAAATACGCCCAGCATTGAACTGAAGTCTGGAAAGAAGGGAGGGGGATGCTGGCCCTACAGGGCTTGACTGCACAGCCTCTCCCAATGTGTGGGAGAATGGGAAACAATGAACAACTGATGTTCCATGCTGTGTCCTGCAGAGAACACTCTCTTTTACCCTACAGGGAGCACCCAAAAGATACTGAACAACAGAAAATAAAAAAGGTAATACGTCACAGACGGCGGGACAGGGGATGATGACATCTGGAAGTCTCGGAACAGCCCTGATTGCTCCTGACTAGTGAGGTAAAGACCAATTTTAGCCTTTCCGTTCCACTTCCTTGAGTTGGATACTTGTGAATCGACCCCTGCAAGTGGGGAGACGATGCCTTAACCATTTCCCTGTGCGGGGGTGAGGCCTTCCCCCTTCCCCCCCTCTTTTTAACAATTGTGCTGGCTTTCTTCTCCTCCGTGATGCCGTAGCTTTATCCGGCTTAGCTCCCCAGAGAAAACTCATCAGGAAAGGAGAACGCTCCCCCCCCCCCGGCCGCCCGCCTTTCTGGGAACGGCTCCCCTCTCTCCGCGCTCTCATTTGTTGTGTTTTGCGAACACGAGTCGCTGTGCCAGCAGAGCTTGTAACAGCTAAACGTTTCAAGATTGTTCCAAGCAGAATCACGCTAGCCGGTCGATACTGTGTACGCAAACGCAGTCCGGCTCTTTTTGAGGCGCCCGCCTCCGGCTTGCCTGCACTCGCAGAGAGGACGGCCTCCGCTGGTGTGTCCTGACTCTCGAGAAGCTACTTCCAAAAGCAAGGGGGGAAAGCAACGGGCGGACAAGAGGAGCAAAGCTTCTCTCTCGCCTTTCGGAACAGGCCCGCCTAGGTTTCGGGGTGGGGGAGACGTTGCGTGCGCATCTGGTGAGTGGGGAAGGCAGCCGCCATGCCTGAGACCCCCACAAGCCCACCCATGCGTCCATTTGCCTGAAGTCTCTATCGTCTGCAAAGGAAGAGGCCTGACTGAGGTAAGGCCGCACAGAGTAGCTTGTATCATCTCTCTGGACCAGTTGTGTATAATGAGCCATGTGGAGCTGTCCAAGGTCCTGAACTCACCGGATAGCATTCTCCACCAGGCGGAAAAAGTCCTGACCCTGGCTGAGGCCAGCTTATCCTCTTTGATTGGCTGGATGCGTGACTTTTTTTTTTAAAGGAAATCTATACAGCCAATCAAATCTCCACTGGCCTTTCAGAAACGGGCTGAGCAAAAGGAATAGCCAACCCTGTCCACTTTTAAAAAATACTTGGTGGGCACCCCGTGGGTTTTCTTCGACAAACTAAAGGGTGAAGGGTGTCCTGGTGCTCCAGGCATGGTGGAGGGGAGTTCCATCAAATAGCAGATGACTGTACGGAGACCTTGTGGGGTTTTTTTGGGTGAGAGATATTCAGAGATGGTCTGCCATTGTCTTCCATGGGTTTCCCTGGTGGCTTCCTATCAGACTAGTAACCAGGACCGACCCTGCTTAGATTCCAAGATCTCAAGACAGAAAGCCACTGGAAGTAAGGCAAGAAAAATCAGCAAAGAAGAGACCTCGGTCAAATCCTGCCCTGCATGCATTCTCACAGGGAGGGTTGCTCTTCAGCCCGCCCTTCAGGTTGACAACCTCCAGGTAGGGCCTGGAGATCTCACAAACTCAGAACTAATCACCCAGATGACAGAGGTCAGCTGCCTTGGAGAACATGTCAGGACTGACCTGTGGAATCACACCTGGCTGGAAATTGGGCCAGCAGACGGCTTCTTCCCTGCCCCAAACATGCCCAATTTCCTCCCAAGAAAATCCTGGCCATCAATTACTAGGAACAAAGAGCTAATGGGAGCTTCATCATATGCAGGAACTCCGAGGCCTACAGGCCAATAAAAAGAGGGGGAAGAACCAATAAATTCTCCCACTGCCTCAAACCCACAAACAGGCTAATTAAGTTAGCAAGCTACCCAAGAGGGCCGAGCTTATATTCTGGAGCCGGTGATAATATTACCATTCGTGAAATTTTATTTATCAGCTTATTTGCCTGGAGAGGCTCTGCGGCTTTGCGAATCCATGATTCAGAAGGGCAAAGGGCTTTCCGATTTCCACAAGGTGCCTGAACCGCCCTTGATGCCTCATGATGAGCTGCGGGTTCTTTGCTCCCCTCCGTTTCTCTCCTTCCAAATTTCTGCAGCACTTCAGGGCTTTGATCCTTTGGAACGGCTCGCCCCCCTCCCCTTTTGAAACTCCCCCCTCCCGAATCTGAATTATGATTTTAGGGAAAGTACAACAGAAAAACCTCTCTTCTCTTCCTTTGTTACCAAAGAGACTTTCGGGGGGAAACAAAGCTATCAGAATTCGTATTAAGACTCCATTTCACTCCTTTTTTTATGTCCGTGGCCTGAAGGAGATGATATTTATTTAAATGCTGCGAGACTTTTTTTTAAAGAATTTGGTGTGATACTTATGATTACTTCAATAGACAATGGTGGACAGCTAGATATCTGTTTTCGTTCTTTTTAAAGGAAATTAATGAAGCCCACAAAGAAACCAGGTAATGAGGTTTGGGATCTTTTGGCTGGGAAATCAAAGTGATTGTGTGTTACAAAACACCAAATAGGGAGCCTGAGTGAGGCGGGGGAGCGTGTCGAGAACTGGCCAGTAATAAACCGACAATCGTTCCACTTGCAAATATTTAGCAACCGGCTCCGGGGAAAGATTTAGACTTTAAAGATATGTGCAGTTTAACTAACTTTTAATGCACAGTGCGGGCTGCCCTACGAAGAATGTTCAAATAGAGAAGAAAGGCAAGCAACAAAGGAGCCAGGGATCTTGTCACTGTTTGAACGAGAAAGCTTTGTTTGGTTTCTTTCTCTTTTTTAAGGGGGCAAGCCAAAGGCCATGGGGACAAATTGAGGAGGGGGGGGACGGCACGAAAACGAACAAATAAAACCAAGTGACAATTCCGTTTGATCAGCATCACTCCATAAAAGATGTCCTAATAAACTGGCAACATCTGGAAATTAATCCATTAGCAAACCCCATTCATCACTGTTCTAAGTTTAGCTGCTTCAAAAGTTGCCGGCGTGGCCTCCGTCATGCAGGGTATTTTATCGCTCCACAATTGATTGATTTTCGTTGGGATAAATGGGAGAGATGAGCTGGCAGCAGGGCAGAGAGAAAACCCTGCTTGCACCAGCTCTGGTGTAAGGTTTGACCTATGAGGATATGGAAGTGAGAGGGATCTTCTGGTTCTCTTGGGTGTGGCATGTGCCAGGCATCTCTGGCGTTGCCCTGACTTGGGTGGTCCAGGCTAGCCTGTCCATGTCAGATCTTGGAAGCTAAGTAAGGTCAGCCCTGGTTCACACTTGGAGGAGAGACCACTGAGGAACTCCTACGCAGAGGAAGGCAATGGCAAACCACCTTTGATTGAAAACCCCACGGGAGCCACCATGTCGGCATAAGTTGACGGCCCTTCACACTCTAAGAGCCTACACCGGTGACTCCAGTTTCCCCAATAGAGATATATGACCCCAAATAGCACCCTTTAGATACCTTCTTCCATGATGGAGGGTGCATAAACTATACATGGGAAGCGCTAACCAAGTAGGGGGACCATTTCTCCTTTCTTCTATGATGTGAGCTGCTTCTATGTTCTCCAAAAATAACAACCTCTGCTATGTGCATATAGGGTCAAACTTGAAGCCATGAGGAGAAACCGTCACACAGGACTAGGCTGATGATATCTTAAGAGCTGGAGACCCCCTGTTGTTACAGTTGATCTTCAGACACGTGAACATATGGAACCCTTGGTCTGTCCAAATCTATTCGTATTTTCTATTCGTACTGGCAGATGCTTTTCGGGAACTCAGAGGTTTTTCACATCACCTACTGCTAGATCTTTCAACTGGGGATTGAACCTGGGATCTCCTGCATGCTAAGCAGATGACCTACCATTCGGCTCACAGCCTCAGACAACCAAGATCACATCCAGTGAAGAAAATGCTTTGGGGGTTGCTGATTCTCTGGCATTATACCCCACTGATGTCCCTCAACTAATTTTGCCTTCCTCAGACTCCACCCCCAAAATACCCAGGTCATTCATTCATTCATTCATTCATTCATTCATTCATTTGAGAATCTCTATACCATCTGTCATTGCTATCTGCTCTACAAGGAACAGTATGAAGCCACATATCTTGACTTTTCTTTCTTCCTTGGGGGAAAAATAATTGCAAGAAAACGGTTCATGTTCTCTAACATGAGAACCCCACCCCACTGACTCCCACCCCACTGACTGTTTTCAATTTCTTTTAAGCAATATGGGCTGTTATGGTGACACATCTCCCATGCCACCTTTCATTTTTGGCCACTGGACTGGACCAGAGGCAATGCATACCCATACACACAGTACCGTAAGTAAGAGAAACTCTGTCCCATCATGTTTCACGGAAACAGCTATCATCGCGAACGTGAGTATCAAAAACGAAATCCTGCTGTTCTATCACCGAGCGCACATTTGAATTAATCCGTCAGTGTCAGTTAAATATTTCCACAATTCTCGAAACAGGAATGAATGTGGATATAATTGTATTTAATAAGTAAAAATAAGTAAAAATGATAATCTGAATAATTTACGGCTGCCAAGTAATTATGAAAATTCATTTGTAAAATAAAATAACATAAAATAAAGTGTTCTCCCCCTGCCCCCATATTCAAAATTACCCAGAATGGATTTCATGCTTTAGTAATCTAAGAAGTCATAAAATGATTACAATTAAGGGTTTGGTTAATAATATATATCCTGTTTAGTAACTTTATGGGGGACGGGATTCATTTCCATTTTAATGCCGCGAGCGATAACGCCGGAACAGCGGCGGGCAAATTACTCATTCGGAGACTTAGAAAGCGAGTCTTTTCCCCCTCTTTCCATCACGGCCTGTAAACTATGCCCGTATTCTTGTACAGCAAATAATTAAATAAAAATAAATAAATAAGGAAACTTCGGATTGTATTTACAGTGGCAGTAAAATGTAATGTGATCGTTTTGCATTCACTGGGCTCACGAAATCTCTTCCTTTGTCAGTAACAGCATGCTATGATTCAAATAATTTCCAGATTGTAGGTACCACCACATGTACCTCTAGTGTTCCTACGGCACACTCCACAAGGCTATCTACAACACATATTTTCCTAAGCATTCTCTGGACAGCTGGACAGATCCTTCTCCTGGATCCTTGAGGCTGATCCTGCGTTGAGCAGGGGGTTGGACTTGATGGCCTGGATGGCCCCTTCCCACTCTGGTATTCTATGATTCTATCCCTCTTGGATGGCAGTAGGGTTGAAGGCATCAAATGGTAAGGATCCATCTTCTAAGTGAATGCTTCCAAGTTAGGCTTGTTCTTGGGCGTGAGCAATAGTGGGACTGCATAAGAAATACCACGCATGATTCAGGCAGGCAGAGAAACAGAGGAAGTCTCTGGCAGAGCATCTCAAAGGAGTCTGAGAATGAAGTTCCACATGTCAAGAAGCCTTCAGGTTGCCCTACCAGCTATGAGTTCCAAAAACAGTGTAGAGATACCTTCAGGTCCCCTCTCCAAATAAATGAGCTCGTCCTCCATGTCTGCTTTGCGTCCAAGAAGCACAGTTGAAGAAAGAGAGAAAGCAGGGGGGAGAGGCTGAGTGTGTCGTAGATGCCTGTAGCAGCTGTCGGAACTGCTAGTAGCTCCTACAGGCCACTGTAGGCTTCTTCTAATGCAGAATTGCACAGGGGAACTTCTCTGTGACCGAGAGGCTCACAGCTCTCAATCCTGGAGCTATCAACACAGAAGGTGAGTTGTGTGTCCTACAGCATGTATAGCAATTTTTTCCACATACAACATAAACTCTATCCCATCATTTTCTAAATTCTTTTCGATCTCCAACTGCAATTCCTCAAGGGTAGCTGGCACAGAGATCCTGACTTTGCAAATCTGTGTTTAGACACATTTACTTTAACTCACAGTTGGGTGGGTGCACCGGGAAGCACAAGGCCCCCAAAATATTTATGGGCATGGGGGATCCGTTCTATCGTGCAGCAGGTTCCTGCCTGCATTCCTCGTTAAGCTCTTCAGAAAACTGGCCAACGTTCGTGCAATCGACGCTCCTTTCCGAAGGGACCCGAAGCGAACCGACTGAAAATTCAACAAAGTTCGGGAGACATTTCTGCAGGATCTGTGCTTTTCTCGGTTGCCGGGTGGTTGTTTTCCGGCGCCACCCATTAACCCCATTGACTCCGCCGAGACAGCAAAAGGCTGAAATTGCAGTTCTCAAACTCTGTGGAACTCGGAACACCGACAGACTCAATAAACTCCCTGAAACGTAACACGACGGTACCGTCTAGCAAAAGGCTGCAGGCGCAAACAGCTTCCTTTTCATAGGGACAGAAAGACCAAGTCCAATTTTAATCAGGCAGGCAAGGTAGCAGCAGGCAGAATACTAGAATGCTGTCCCTTCCATGTGTGTGTGTGTGTGTGTGTTTACACTGGGGAGAAAGGGATTGGCTGCCCCTTCCAACTCTCTCAGACATTTATCACAATGTGTGAATTCAGCTCCCATCTGACTAATATAGAAGTGTTACAGAAACACCATAATCTTAATGTGGCACTTTCTAGCATATCTTTGCAGGGATTTAATGCACAAGTCTAATCAGAGGCCACTAAGGTGACCAGTTCTGGGTTGGGAAACACCTGGAGATTGGGGGAGGGGGGGTTGGTGCCTAGGTGGAGTTTAGGGATGGGAGGGAACTCAGCGGTGTGTAATAACAAAGAGCCCACCCTTCATGGCAGCCATTTTCTTTCGAGGAATTGGTCGTGGTCCTCCAGAGATTGATTGTTGCACGCTGAAGGCCATAGATCCCTTCATGGATGGCCATCTTCTACCACACAATGTCTGATGAAAAGGAGCTTTGACTCTCAAAAGCTTAGACCTCAAAAATCTTTTTGGCCTCTAAGGTGGAACTGGACTCGAATCTAATCTGGAATATCTACCACATTTCTATCCTCCCTTCCTTTCATGCCTCTGAGAACACCCTGCTTCTTCTTTTTACGCTCACAACCACCCTGTTATGGACGAGATGGACCCCTGGTCTAATCCAGCAAGATTCTTCTGATGTTCTTATGAAGGCCTCGGCTTCCCTCCCCTCTGGTGGGCCCTCCAGAGGAACTGGTTGGCCCCTGTGTGTGATAGGATACTGGACTTGGTAAACCCTCTCTGGTCTGACCCAGCAGGGCTCTTCTGAGGATCTTATCAGGGGAAGGCCTTGGCCTCTCTGCCCTATCACTGGCCCTCCAGAAGAACTGGCTGGCCCTGTGTGGGGCAGGATGGACCTTCCCTGGTTTGACCCAGCAGGGCTATTCTGATGTTCTCTCTGGGTGTTTCTCTCTTTTTCACCTTCACCCCCACTACACAAAGCTCACTGAAAGCTTGCTTTCAAAAAGCACAGGTGCTAATATACAAATGGGCTCTTAACAGTGTATTTTTTAAAAAATAAAATAAAACCAACAGCCAGGCAAGGGGGAAATCTATGGCGTTTGCTTAGTCCTGCAGAATAATTCATACTGATAATAAAAACCTCAAGAAGAGCTGACAACATTTCTTTTAAAAATGAAAGAAACCGCACCGTTTCTTTCGAAAAGTAGCTGTTTCTATGATTTCGCCTACCGATCAGAGGAAATCTACAATGCCATTGTGATCAATAATACATGTTTTCATTTGAACAATTTCTGAGAAAGCCAAAAAACCCCCCAAAAAAACAGCGTGAGGAGGGGCAGGTGGAAAAGAGAGAGCTTTGTCACATTACCAGGGAACATCCATTCCGGAAAGCGAGGCCCGCCTATGACAAAAATGTAAAGCCGCATTCAAGGAGGGTGCAGCCGGCCGGCGGCGAGATGCGGCTGCTATTCTTCCTTGCCAGGGCATGCCAAAAGCGCTGCTTTCCTCGGCCACAACTCACTGCCTGAGCTCTGCTCTCACACAAAGCCAGCCCATTTCAATAGGCCCTGAACACAGAGCAGGGGGGGAAACTGCAGCATTGCAAAAGAGAGGGAAAGGGAAGCAGCCTCGGCCTGCCTCTATCTGTGATGTCCTCTTGAAAGAGAAAGAGAGAGAAAGAGAGAGAACAGCATGCCTGACATTCTAAGCCGAAGGGGGATGCAGGATTTCATCTTGAAATGTCATCACCCACTCCTGACGAGGGCTCATCCAATCTCCTCCTAAAAACTCCCAATGTAGGAGACTCCACCACTTGCGCACCCCATCTACAAACAGCCCCCCCATCAGAAAATGCTTTCTAATATTTCAGTGGGACCACCTTTCCTATAATTTAGGCCCATTGCTCACAGTCCTTGTCTCAAAAGCTGCAGTAGATAAGGTGGCCCCTCTCTTCAACATGTCTGCCTGGGACACAGTCCAACACAGCAGCCCTACCACCCCTGGACCTCCTCTTCTCCGAGCTGCACATACCCAACTCTCTCAACGTCTCCTCACGAGACATGGATTTCAACCCTTCAACTGTCCTCACTGCCTTCCTCTGAACGTGTCCCAATTTGTCAATGTCCTTCTGGAACTGTGGTGCCCAGAACTGGACAGAATACCCCAATTGAGGTCTAACCAATGCAGAATAGAGTGGAATTATAATTTTGCTTCCTCCAGTTCAGAAGGGGCCAGACTGTGGCTTTCCAGGTGTAGACTCATAGAATCATGGACTACATAGAGTCATAGACTACAGTTCCCATAAGGCCATGCCAGCACATGGGAATTGTAGTCCATGGACATCTGGAGAGCCACAGTTTGGCCACACCTACTCAATATTCTATCCTTCTAGCAATACAGCCTATTATCCCAATGGCTGCCATATCACACTGTTGGCTCACATTCCTCTTATTGTCCACAAGAATTCCTAATCCCTATTCATATGGCCTAGTATCAAGCCAAGTATCAAATCTTGGATTTACACATCACATTTTTATCACACCCATGTCATACTTTACACTTCTCCCTATTCAAATGGAGTCTGGAAGCCATCGGCCTAGACTTCTCAGAGGATCCGCCTGCCAAAGTCCAAATCGGCCAACGTTCAAGGCCAGCGGGTGCTGACAGTCAACTTCTGCCTGGAGAGCTGCACGCCCCACCACCATGGCCTGTGATTTATTAGCTCGTAAGTCTGGTGCTTCAAAGACAGCCGTCCAACACAGAGGCAGGGGTGGGCCGTGAGAAAGAGACGCTTCCGGGAGCTGCTTGGAGGTACGGCTGCCAGGATGATTAAAATTAACTAATCACTCTAGGAACAGAAAGGAACATTTGGACAGGCGCTCACAACATATGGTACAAGATCTGGGATTTGCCCCGGGGGCAGGGGAGGACTCCGTCCCTTCAAGCTTTCTCTCTGGAGGGCTCGGGGATTTTAATTATGCGGTCTTTCCAAAACACTGTACAGATTAATCACCACAACACACCTGAGATTGGTAAATGTCCTTATCCTGATTTTTCAGGGAAAAGGCACGCTGAGGATTTGAGTGGCGTAGAGACACTCTCTATGGCTGGGTTAGAAATTAGGAGCCACATTGGCCATGGTGGCCACTGTTCCAAGTCGCATTCACCGTGATGATTTTCTTTAAGTCTGAGAGGAAAGGGTCAGTGGGACTGAGACACATTGTTTTGGTCAGCTTTGGAAGGATCCAACTCGTTGTCCAACTTGGAGACTTGGAGAGCATTGGGACAGCATCAGAAGGTTGGGAAGAATTGCTCTAGCTCTAAAAAGACTTAGTTCCTTCACAGTCATGACCTCTGATTCCCTGGGACCTCCAATGGGACAAGGCCCAGAAATAAAATATTGCAATGGTTACGACTGACCCTGCCATTGGCAGAATTAATACATTTCCCATATATTATCTGGTATCATTCTTTTGCCCTGCCCATTTATTAAGGCTTTTTAAAACAAATAACCTGGGATTTCTAAAAGGCTCGGCATTTTAACATCGGTTATTTCATCCAGGGTTTTTTTTTATTTTTGGTTTTTGCTTTATCCCCTTATTATTTTTTTATGTATGCATGTATGTATTTACACTAGTCCGGCTTTCTCGCTGGGTGAATTACACAGAGTGAGTCAACACAGAATGACGATGGGGCATCTGATAAACGATCAAGTCGTGTTTGAGTTTGTAGAACCAACAGGAAATCTGAACAAACAAACAGGCAGACACAACCCCCGCAGTGAAGCATAAATGTCAACAAGACGCTCCAAATGACGCAAAATTGCATAGCAGAAGCCGACGGGCATCAAAATCCACACCACCCTTTGTCAACCATGTGAGGCTTCAAGGAAACCCAAGTGCGTGCGGAAGTCAGCCAGCCAGCCAATCAAACAATCGATTGATCATTGACCATTTGTGTTGTGGAGAAAGAGATTAGGCCTGTTCAGCAACAGCAGAAGCGGGCTCTAGTGATGTCAGAGGTCATCTGAACTTCTGGGAAAGGCCATGTGACCCCGGGTGAACACCTGTTTAACCCCAGGGTTTCCTGGAACCCTGGATGGGAATCTTTGCTCTAGACAATAGAATAGACTGCAGTGTCATATAATTTATCAAAGTAATTTTGTGATTCATGTTGTATGTCGTTGCCCTATTTCCTGTGTAGAAAAGCCAACATTGGGGGAGGCTACCAGAGCTCCTGTTAAAAAAAAGAAAGAAAAACCTACCTCTGGGTAGGGAGAAGTGGGGTATAAAAACCAACTCTTCTTCTTCTTCTTCAATGGGCAGTACTACAATATGAATAATGTAGCACATCGTCACACTCAAAAATCTTTCCCAGCTCCGTCGTGGCTGCCCTTCCAGTCTCCATCGCCTTCTGATTTCTTGGGTTCTCCCTTTGGGCTGAGGATGGAGCCAAGGGACAGGAAACCTCATTTATTTATTATATTTATCACCAGCTTTACAGCTGTGCATTTCCCCAGGCACAAAAATCCCTCCTGGAGGATCCTTTCACTAACACATCTGTTCACAAGGCCCATTTCTGCACGGGTTGCAACTGTCCTGTGGCCTCACCAAATCCCTAGGCGGACAGCCAGGTCTCCAGTTGTCTTTGGGGGTTATGACGGAATTGCGCCAAATGCTTTGCAGAAATCCCAGGCTGAACGAGTCCTGCCCGGGAGAAACCCCAGCAGGCTGCAATTGCTCTTCAGCATTATGGAAATGAAGGCAAACGACCCATCTATGGAAACAGGCCATGAAATAAACATCTCTGGCCTCCTTCGTCAGCTAATCAGTCGTATTGGATTCCACTTAAAGGTTCAAAATTGAATTCCTATCGCCAAGCTCAATGCACCGGGGACCGCTCAGCCTCCCAGAACACTACATTATATATATATTCCGTTTGCACAACTTGGTCTTGTTTTGAATCCACAAAAGAAACTATCATCATGGGCATTAACTCCACTGACCAGTCCCTCGTAGGACATACTGGGGTGTGTGTGTCTCCACGTGTGTACAAGCATTAGTGTGTTTATCCTCCCGCAAGCACACACGTCTTCGGGACAAGAACTGGTGTCCACAATTTAGAGAAAGAATTGGGCTTTATCGTTGGTTTCCACTAGCCAAAGGAGTCTCAAGGCGGCTTACGACTGCCTCCCCTTCCTCTCCCCACAACAGACACCCGGGGAGATAGGTGGGGCAGAGAGGGCTCTGAGAGAATTGCTCTGTGAGAACAGCTCTAACAGGACTGGGACTAGCCCAAGGCCACCCAGCTAGTTGCATGGGGAGGAGGAGCAGGGAATCCAACCCGGCTGGCCAGATTAGAGGCCAAAGCTCTTAACCACGGCACCAGGTTTAAAGACTGGTCCTTTATAAAGATGGAAAACAAAAGAACGGTTAAGCATGTGATAAAACAACACTGGAAAGTTCTGTAAACGATTGAGTAGAAGATTAAAGGATTCTTCCCCAGTTTCGCAACCCCCTGCTCTCTAACGGGAGCAAAGCAGAAATCATCCTCAGTGTTACTTACCCCGCCAGATACGAGTTGATTTAAGAAACTTATTTATCCCGCCTCGTAGGGTTAGATTACGAACATCAAAATGGGAACTAAATTTGATCAAAATTGATTTACGGCGAGAGCCATTTTGTGGCACTGAGATCGTAAAGTCCTCTCTTGTCGGGAGCGGAGCCCGCTGTCAAGAAATGCTCTTCATTTGTATGTTTTACAGTTAATAGAGATTGGAACTTCAGGCCTCCACCAAATTTCCGTTTCATTTATATAAATGAACCATAAATCAGTTCATTAACATTTCCGGCATATTGCCTCCCTGAAAACGGGCATGGGAGAGTGATGCTCTCCTTTTCCCTCTCTTTGCAACTCTTGAACCGTCTTTGGGGCAAAGATGATCACAATTCTAGAACATTTATAGGTGGGATTGGACCTTCGTGTACAGCCATATCCTTAGTGTGCAACTACTTGGGGTAGAAAAAGTCCTTGAGTCCTCGAGTCCCTGAGACCCAGAAACAACCTCCCTCCTCAAAAATGAAACCTTCTGCCTACATAATAGAGGGGTATCGAAATACAGAATCATAGGGTTGGAAGGGACCTCTAGGGTCATCTAGTCCAACCCCCTGCACGATGCAGAAATTCACAACTTCACAACTCCCTGCCCACCCACAGGGACCCCAATTCTTCTCTCCCATCTTGTCAATCTTCCACCATGCCCAGCCAGAAACAAGAGACAAAAAGCAAAACAGTGACGACAACAACAGAAGAACCCTCCACGGTCCATCCATGGTTGCTTGGCCTTCTTTCTACTCCATCCCCAAGGAGACAATGGCCTGGAAGATTCCAACAGAATCACAACACCGAAATTTCTCCCTGGCTACTAAGCTGCCTTGCAAAGTTCTCTGCACTTTTTTTTGGGGGGGTGGGGGAAAGATGCATAATGAATTGGTTTACTCATAAATCATATGATGAAAAGCCACAATGCCCATACTGACAATAGAACCATGCATCTTAGTCAAGGGCGCTGGAGCAATAGGAAATTGGGGCGGTGAAATAATTTGAGATGATAAAACGCAGGAGGCCCTTAACCTTATTAAAGTGTGGCTGCGACCGACCGATCGCTGGCTGGCCTGAGTGTGGAACGTTTCTAAGCACTTAATGCAATGCTTATGGGAGTTAAAGGCAAAATTATACACAACGCACAAGCCGCATTCGAGGATTAGTTCATATAGAGTAAGGGGGAAAGTAATTTATGGGCAAAGCATATTTGCCCTTGGTGGCCATGGGGCGTTCCCAATGGTGGGGCTCACATTGTATTACAGAAGCGGAAGTAACGGGGAGGGAAAAGGGGGGGCAGGAAAATATAACAGAACACACTATTTCCCCCCCCCAATATCTACAAGTTAATTATATATGTGTTTCCCTAGTCTCGTGAACGGCAAAGTAAGTGAAAAGATTAAGAATCAACCAGGCATTTGGAAGTCCTTAAAACTGGGAAAAATTTGCTTCAGCAAAGAGCAGCTACCTCCACCCTTCTGGTGAAAACAAGCTGTCCTCCAAACAGGATTACTTTCCAGGCTGTAGTGTTCCTGAGCATGCACAAAGTGGCCCTCTCCTATGACTGACCATCACAGATAGCCTTACATTATTATTTCTTCTTCTTCTTCTTCTTCTTCTTCTTCTTCTTCTTCTTCTTCTTCTTCTTCTTCTTCTTCTTCCACCACTTTGTTCATAACTTTCTTTGTATCCATAGGGTGTTCTGTTGTTCCAAAACAAAACAATTCATCTGATCCCCTCCCCAAGGCCCGTGTAATCGGATGTTTCTCTGATTTTACTTTGTATAAAGCCATTAATTTTTCATTTTGATTTATCACAGGAGGAGTTAAGTGCATTAATGACTGTTGAAGGGAGCTAAGAAACACGTAATTCCGAACGTTCATCCAGAATAAATTGCGTTGAATTCCCAGGTGTGAGAAAGAAGACAGATTGGGTGGGGATGCATATAGAAATGAGAAGGTATTCCATGAGAAAAGAGGCGGGCGACAATCACCTTATAAAATTAAATAAATTTTAAATGCCCCAGTTCCACGGGGCCTGCAAGACGGAGCAATCCTGATAAGAATTTGTTTGGGGCCACTGAGCTCCATAACATCCAAAGGGCCTCCTACAGACACCCTCCGTGGACAATGCTCTCAGCTACCCATCTCGAATAAAAATCAAAGTTACCAAGCAAACAAATAAAGGCCAAGAGATTGAGAATAGAACTGGGAGGAAAATTAGCTAACTTATAGGGATCCAAATCTAAACTGGGGTGGTGTCAAAACCATGTCTAATTTTGCCATACGTTATTTTTATGGTTTTGCTCTGTCCAAGATTCCCTGGAATCTTCATGCCCAAAGGGACCGGCAGGGGAGCAGAGGGGACTCGGAGGTTGAACAACAAACAGCAGAAGCTTAGTCTTAGCAAGGCTTCAGGTGGCTAGCACTGTTATTCTTATCAACAAAGAGATTTTCCTGCAAATGGAGTTTTCTTATTGAAGGCAATCGGCTGAAACCTCACAGGTGGGTTGGTAGAAAGAGTTCACAAGTCCAAGCTGACATACAGTGACCCCTTATGGGGTTTTGAAGCTGACGAGGTCAGGCTAGCCTGGGCCGTCCAAGTCAGAGCACAATGGTACTAAGCTCCTTGTGCATAGTTTAGGGTTGCCAGCTCTGGACTGGGGAATACCTGGAGACTTTGGGGGTGTAGCCAGGATCTGAGGCAGGAAAGAACCTCACTGTTGTATCATGCTATGGAGTCCCTCCCCCAGAGCAGTCATTTTCTCCAGGGGAACTAATCTCTGTTGCCTGGAGATGAGCTGTAATTCTGGGGGACCACCAGGTCCCACCTGCAGGAAACTGTATTTTACTCTATGCTCCCCTCACTCCTTTCAAAAATGCCCATGTATGGTCTGAGTGGAGAAGCACTCAGAAGACTGGGGGTGGGGGTGGTACGGTCAATACAAGATGGGTGGTGGGGAGCGCAGCCACCGCCACAAAAAAAGCACTATGCGCTAATGAAATGCCAGCAATTACTCAGGTGGGGATGTGCGTCTCACTTGCTGTGCCAATTTCCATCTCTTACGAGCACCTGCTATTTTGCCCCGGATGATGATGATTTTTTAAATTAGGTCCGTGCGTTCGGACACGAATCTATCCAAATTGGCCAAAGGCCTTCACACACCCCAGCAGTTATTGTGAAGATGAATGTCCAGCGGCATTGGTGCATGCAGATGTTCAAAGCCTATAAATTAGCAGAGCGTTCCACTCCGCAAAACGCAAGGCGTGGAGAGCGGCAGGGTGAAGGTATTGCTAAATTGCAAGCCAGTGTGTGTTTTGAAAGGGGGGAGGGGAACGTCGCGTTCCCCGAGCCCCCAATGTGCTAACTTTGCACTGGAAAAGCTCAAGAATTCCTTGGGATCTGGTTTTATTGAGAAACCCCAGAAGTGGCACGAATGTGCGGAATATGGTTGGGAAGCATAGGGCCACCCAGGTCCCCTCCCTTTCCTCCCTCTCCAGGCCCATCATTAGCCATTTTGGCAGGAGCGGGCGGGTCCACATGACCATATATGGTCATATTGCCCGATAAACTTTTGACAAATAAAAAAATAAATAAATGCAAATTAATTAACTCCCACCCGTTCAGGAAACCCTTCCAGGGCCATCAAGAAATCCTGCTTCAGACACAAAAATAGGAGAAAGTGGCAGCTTTGGAGGGTGGAATCCATAGCACTGTCCCCAGACTCCGTCCCAAGTCTCTAGGGATTCCTCAACTTTGATCTGGCAACCATGCCTCCCTATCCCCTGCCTGGGGGACCAGGCAATCCTGTCCTATTCCCCCAGGATAGGGGAAGAGACATGACTAGGAAGAACTAAGCAATTTGGAGCCAGAATGAAACTCCAGGAAGATCAAGGAGGGTGTCTCACCTCCCCCTTTTAATATTATTACTGGATGCCTTTTATAAGCAGCTTTCCCCTGGGGAAAAGGGGAAATCTGCCGGCTAGGTTTTCTGCAACTGGAGATCCGCTTCTCCATCTCGCGATCCCCCCACCTCCCCCCCAGCCTCCAGCCTTCTGAATGTCTGCCAAGACATTTTGCCAGCTAATTTAATATTACAGATTAATGCAAAAAGCATGTAGCTCTAAATCCTTCTCGTGTAACCTGAATTAACACTTGACAAGAGCCATCTCGGCAGAAGAGTTACTGTAGACAGCTGGTGGTATTTTCGGGCTCTCTAATGATTAGCCAAGTCTCTTGGATAAATCTGCCAGGGTGCCTCCCCCCCCCACTGCCCCCAGACCCAAGGAAATGATGGATCGCACAAGGTGTACATTTCCATGCCGTTTCGCCAACAAAAAGGCAGGCGGCAAATTCCGCACGTGGCCCGTTTCTCCAACCAGCTGGTTTAGCGTATTTCTCTTTCTGCTGTTGCAACTTTCCTCGAAAAGGACAATTTGGTTCCATACCACAGTAGGTTCCTTTCTCAAAGTTACCAAAGAAAAGATCCCGACCTAGAAGCACAATGCTCACAAGGTAGAGTTTTGGAGAACAGCCATTTTGCGAGGGCCAGGGGACTCTCCGTCTGCCAACGAGACCCAAAGAACAGTTAGCTGCTCAGACAGCAGGCCGAATTACAGACCCGCAAGTTAGTGAGGGAATGCAATCTAATCACAGTAGCTCAATAAGAGACTGTGCCGGTAAATCCAGTTTATTTCCCCCCACTCTTGCCGTTCTTCCTTGATTATTTTCATCATCTTATCCATATAAATGTGTTAGATCAACTAGGAAATGTGATTACTCCCATCGAAATTATCTAGCGGAGCTGAAGGAAGTGGCCGTACTCCAACGGGGGCGGGGGCGGGAGAGACTGGCGTGGGCAGACCTCTTTCCGGGGACACCTCGTATTTAATTGACAAATTGGTTTAATCTATTGCGACCCACCGTGCATCTTGCAGGGGGAACTGGAAAGTGCTTGGAAGGTTAGACCCAAATCTAGGGGAGGAGGAACAGATTTCTGGGGGACAACCTGTGCAGATTCCAGCTGTCCTTTTGTAAACCAACACAGTTACTCTAACGCCGTAGGGAAGCCTGTTTATCAGGGGGCTACAAAAATCCCTGTTTGGAAAGTTTGTAAACTGAATCATTTCGGAAAGCTTCCGTAAGCCGTCACGGAGGAGTCCCCCTCCCTGCAATTGCTAGAATGCCGAACACAATGGCACACTTATTTATTTGAGCAGCCTAGCTACCAAAAACACACAAAATAATTCAACGTGTAAGGTCATAAATAGGGAAGCAGTGAGCACTAAAAATGGCAAATAAGTCAAATGCCAATCACCAAAAAGTCCATGCACTAATAATGCCCAGGAGGGTCATAGGGACGAACCAGATTGTCAGGGCATCAAATTTGACTCTCAAAATCTTCTACCCTAAAAATGATGTTAGGTGCTACCAGATTTGGCTATAACTGTCCACCACAGGCCGACGCCCCTGCCCTATGGAATGACTCACATGGTGTATACTTTATTACGTTAAATTTATGTACATTTTTTCTTTATATGTGTATTGAGGAATTGTACAGCAGAATGCATGATGCACCCCACCTACACACAATTATCCTCTCCTCGTCCTGTTCATTTTGGCCTGTGGGACATTCTTTCTTTTCTTTTAACTGCATAATTACTTCCCTCCCCTCCTTTCCCTTTCAAGTGTCCAAACTTGAGAAACTGGAAACTTCCGCCGTGCCTGCGCATCAGCCTTAGCCCCGCTAAATAATTGAATAATCTACCAAAATGTTGATGCATTACTCATTTAAAATAATTAGCACATGATAACAATGGCCATATGTGGTCATTACGGGTAATTATATTAAATGGCGATGCGGGTTCTCTCTCCACGCGCGTGCCCCCAGCCGCCGAAAAACAGAGCACGGCAACAGGCTAATGATCACAGATTTGAAAACACATGGAGTTGCGCCATTAATATCCGCAATCGGAAATATTTCGAGGGAGCCGTAACTCTAACGGTTAAAAAAAATCAACAATATGTCCCATAAAAAAAAGAAGAAGAAGGAAGGAAGGAAATAGCTTCTGTACAAATTATTCCAGAAAAATCTTTTCCCGTCACTGGTACGAATACCAGACGCTCTCTGGCCCAACCTTTTATCCCAGGTTGCAAAGGGAGACCCTCTCTTCCCTTTGTTTGAAAACAGTACAGTGCCCATTTTTCTCCTCTCTTCGGGGTGACCAGATGCACAAAGAGGACAGGGCTCTTGCATCTTTTGGTAGGCGCAGCTGGTCATGCAGGGGGAAGAAGAATTTTCATCTGGAAAGCAAAAGGGTTTTTTCCCCCCTTTATTAAAGACAAGAGGCAAAACGTTTCCATCTTCCCTTTGCATCTGGGAGCCATTTCTCTGGTTCTCTTGAGGAAAGATGGGGGGTGGGTGGGGGGGGGAAATGTAATGCTGCCAAGATGCGGAACACCAACGGAAGACTAGTGGTGTACGGAAGCAAGCCAACTGCACACAATCTGCGGCATCTGCTGGAAACAAAGAAATACGGGGAAACTGGGAGGCAGGCACTAACTCTGGGCGATAGCCCAGGCCTTCTTATGAAAGAGGCCTCCATGGAAAGTCTTCCACTAGTGGAGAATGCTATTGATGCGAGAAGCTGGAGGGGTCAATTTGGACTCTATCTCCTCCTCTCTGTGGCAGCCATTTTTGCATGGTTTTTATGTGAGTAGTGGAATCCAAGGCTCCAAATTACAACTGTTCTCCCAACTACAGCCGTGAGTTCCCCTGGAAACCCTCCCCTCCCACGCCAGTGGCGAGGAGGAATCTGGAGGCAAGGGCTGCTTTGGAGGATGAATTCGGTGGCATTTTAGCAAAGTTTGAGTCCAGCGGTGCAAGAAAAGTGAAAGAAGAACATCCAGATGGGTAGCCCTGTTTGTCTGTAGCAGCAGAAAAGAGGCAGAGTGTAGTTGCCCCTTAAAGACTAATAAAATCTGTTGCAGGGGAGGGGCTTTTACGAGTCCCCGCTCTGAAGAAGTGTGCAGTGACTCATGACAGCTCCTCCGCTGCCCCAGTTTTTTGTGAGTCTTTCAAGGGCTCCTGGACTCTGCCTCTTTTCTACTGCGAGAATAAAAGGAAGATAAAAGGAACAAGGAAGGTGAAAACGATCTATAAAGGAAAGCCAACTTCCAACACCCGCATAATCATCCTTTAACAACTCCCATGCCTTTGGGGGTCTTTTGGACCCTTGCTGCTGTTGCTTTCGGAATCAGCAATGCTCTTTCCCAACGGGGAAACGGGGAAGAAAGAAAACAAAACTGTTTTCTTGAACTGCATAAAAGCAGCCATGTCCGTGAACGGACCCCTGGGAGACATTCACCGTTACATTGTCCTTAAAAAAAAAAAATAATTGCCCCATTCATATGGGGAAGAAATCTTGAAAAGTATCATTGTCACCATAAATCGCAGCTCTAAAGAGCAGGGAGAAAAGGGGTCTGTATGAACATCGTGTGATTAATGGAAGGTTGGAAGCTTAGGATACAAGTGAGATTGTTTGGGAACTGTCCCAAGACTTGTCTTTTTCTTCTTTTTATGGTGGTGGCCTAGATTTTTGTGGCAACAACCAGGCCCAACCATTTTCCAGCTGAGAGGAGCCTCAATCCCCAGAGATTAAACTCCTAGTAAACCGCCAGGAGCCGGACTGGCTTTGGGGGTCACGGTGGATAAATCCAATAAATAAATAAGTAAATAAAATAGTGCCCTTTACTACAGAACAGCTAATATCAAAACTATACGAAGGGCAATCGGCAGCCCAGACTCCTCTGTATTTCCTCTCCAGCCCAGGCCCAGACAGAGAAATCCCGCCAGAATCTTATTTATAATTTAATTTATATGCCACTCATTCCTGCAGAAATTGGGTCGGTGTTCCCTTCCTCCACAAATCTGGACAAAGAAATGTTACTGCACGACCAAAGGCAGGGGAAGATGCTTCCCCCGTTTCGGTCAAGGTAGAGAAGAAATGTCTCCTTCTGATGCTGAGCTAGAGTTTTGTGTATGCAGGATTTTAAATTGAGACTATGGATGCGCAAAAGATATTCAACCTCACACACACACACACACATATTGTTTCCACATGACTGACACAATGAACAGTTTCCTCCTGCCATTTTTTGTTGCTGGGATTATTTGTTCCTTCTTGTCCTTTTAAAGATTTTTAAAAAAATGAAATTAATGCCCCCTTTATGCAGTATTTATGTATACAAGGTTCATAATTCATAGCTTTACTGTATACACAAAATACGGCACTGATTTATCGATGAACAACGAGATGGAAAATGCTTACTTTGGTATGGGGGGAATGGAATCAATGCAAGCTTTTCGAACAAACAGCAATGCACAAAAGCCAGAATTATAGGTTTCGGCCACACAAGGGAGTTGCACAAACAAAAACAGAACGGTTGGGCTAAAACGGCTGCCGCGAGAAATCGGAAGTTGGGGTTGGGGGAGAAATTCTAACGCAACAGCTCAAAGTGGATTTAAAGTGGATTAGAACCTCATTCCTCCCCTCTGGTCCCTCGCCACCACCTTGCCAACCTCCAGGTGGGACCTGGAGTTCTCCTGGAATTATTGTTGTTCTCGGACTTCCAAGGTGACATGTGACGGGAACCATTGGCCGGAAAGCACTCAAACCAAACCGCTGACGTTCTGAACCAAGCGTCGGCATTCCTGTCACCAACTGCCGCGTTCCTATTCGGCTTAATAAAACGTATAGTAACCGAGATTTATTTGTGTGATAAAATGAATAAGACGGCAGGAGCAGATCATGATACCAACGCCAGACAGGACTGCAATTTAAAATAAAAAATAATAAAAAATAAATAAAAACCAACTCTGCTCTCAAGTCTTCCATTAAAATTTAAATAAAATATTTATAACACTACAAATTAAATAAATTGGATTAAACTGTGGCTCCAAACCGCCTATCTCAGAACTTCTGGGTTTTTTTCCCCCAACTGCTTTATTACTTTAGCAGAACGATGAGATTTTGCCTACCAACCCCCATACAAAACAACTATACTGCAAAAATATATATATATATATACTTTAAAAATGTATTCCGCACAGCTTTGAGATGTATGCTATATTACTTAAATTGAAATGACAACAAGACTTTACTTCACAGATTATGAGTTCTCACAAGAAGTATAAAATGTATATTTATATTACTTTTTGGGAGGGGGGGGGAATCTCAATTTTGCTGCCCGATATTGCTATTACAGAGAAAGCGGTGGAACTGAAATTTCAGAAACTTCCTTATTGGAGGTGTGGGTGGAGAGCTATTCTCTCTCTTTCCTGTAATGCGGAAGAATGCTGGCTTGCAGAATTTGATCTCGTGCCTCCTTCTCCGAGGCATACTCCCTGTGCGAAAAGTGAAAATTAAACCTGAAGGCTGGACCCCAAAAGGAAGAATGCAACACCTCCCCCCCCCCACACACACACACACAGACAACTCAGCATCGTCTTCAGGCTTTCTTGTTAAAAAATTATCAAAACCACCAATTAGGACTATCAAGGGCTATCAACAGACATGAGTTGAAAACATCAAGGTGCACAACTGTTGTGAAACCGTCAGCCTGTACAACTGAGTTGTTGTTTTTAAAAGACTACCTCAGCATCCCCCATTTGTCTCCCTAAATACATAATTTTATAGGAATATGAAACATGCTTTCCATTTTTAAGGCCCTCTACGAGTCTTCCCATCCCCTGGAAGACACAGAGGAGCCTTGCTAGGAAATGCACTCCCCTCCCCAGCCCCCTCTTCAAACCTGCAAGGATCTTCCAAATTATAGCTGGCAATAACCTGGTTCTCAACTTCTATACCGACAAGACTTTCAGTGGTGACGTCATTTCCTGTCAGTTAATTTAGGCATCCCGCCGTATCCCTGACCTCCCATCCATACAACATGCTTGGAGGTGCCCATTTTCAAAGCTGTGGTTGGAGAAAACTGTGGTGGATGGCCATATTTTCAACCCATCCATTGGCCCCCTCTTTCAGAAGGCTCCAGTTCATTACTGCTCACCCAGCAGTGCCTGAGAAATTACAATTTTGCCCAGCACAAGATCTCAACATGAGTATCCCCCTCTGAGCTTGCAGGGTCTGCTTCTCTTCCCAAGCTATTTCCTCGTTGTTTTTGCTCACTTTTTTTTTTTTAAGTGCTTAAATTTCTTGTTCTCTTAGTATTCCCTGGACAATTAGAGGAACATCTACCACAGCCTGGCTCAGCATATTCTAGTTTACAGTCTAATTCAATTAAGTTTCAAATATTCTCTATACACTATTTAAAGAATGCGTGCCCAGGAGAATTCCAATTACGCAGAGATGCACACTATCTATGCAAATAGTGCGCTTCTCCTCTTGTGCATTAACAAAAGCCCCTAAATCCATTCTGTACAACCTTTTTCTTTCTTTCTTGGGAGCATGAATATTAAGTAAAAAGCCCCTCTCTTTTACAGTATTAAAAATACAAGGTGTGGGGATGGGGCGGAAAGGAGGGGCGGTAGAGAAAATGGGGTTACACTTCCGTGTAACCATAGTTCATCATGTGGCTTTCTGTGCCTGGTCTCCACAGGGGACTGCAAGATTGCAGGTCTGCTGCAGATAATAGTTGACAAGTTTTTAAATAAGTTTTTAGGCTATAGGAATGCTCTCCCTTCCCTCTGTTTGCAGATATCCGTTTCCCACCCAAAAGGTCAAATGACAGAGGCAAGGCAAGCATTTCTCCATCCTTAAGTTCTCTCTTGCCTCCAAGATGAGACCTTGCTGGTCGGCAGCTGGCAGCCAGGGAAAGGAGGGAGGGATGTGTGCCTGCACAGAAGGTCACTCAATGAACAACAGTTACAGGAAAGTGCAACCCGTTTTCATCATCATGGCTTCTGTGCAGTGTCACATGGGAGAATAGCAAGCCCACTTACTGGAGAAGGAGGGTGTGGGCTAATCAGTGAAACATGACATGCAACACTACCTTCCCCACTGCGGCCTTATTTCCATTGAATAGCTCTTGACGAATGTCCATCGAATATCTATTGAAGAGCATTGACGAATGTCAATCGAATATCTATCAAATAGTGCTTGATGAATGTCCATTGAATATCCATCAAATAGCACTTGACAAATGTCAACAGAGTGAACTATGGTGCTGCTTTAGAAATGTCCTCCAGAGCAAGTCTGGCTTGGAATACTGCCAAAGCCGGGCTGTGCCATTGGACACTGAGCTTTCAGAGAAATAGGGGAAGACACCTTGCCAAAACCACCATCTGGAGGGAGACTGTGCCGATGCAGCTCTCCCTTTATTTGGACCTCTAAACCTTTATTTGAACCTCATCCAGTAAAGATATACTGTATAGCTTCCTAACATTTAATAAGCGTCAACCTATGTACCTTGTAGGTGCTGATGGTGAACAAGCATGGTGTCGTCACCCTTTAGGAGCTACTGTTGAAACAGATAGAAGGTTCCCTAAGGACAGAACTTCTGGGAACAATTGTTTTTAAAAATATTTTTGTGGGATTGTGCATCTTCTGCCTTAATGCCTTGTCACCAAGTTTCATCGAGAGCATGACATTTCTAGAGCTAACGGAGTTTTGTTCATTTGCAGGCCAATTAGGCTGAATCAGCAGAGTAGGCAGAAAGTATACATTTCAGTTGTGTTTGTGTGTGTGTGTGTTTTTAAAGACGATTCAACTCTGGCAATGTTTTCAAAAAAACAAATGGTTTTGTTTATATATTTTGCATTTCCCTCCCCTTGTTCTTCAGTAATAACTGTATCCTCCATATAGGCCTGTGTGACCTTCACGAGGGTGGAAATAAATAGCAAATATTAACCGTTTGCCTAAAGCACCAGAAAGGGTACCGTTTTTAAAATGCCTATTTGTATGTACAAGGTTTGGGGGCTTGAAAGAGGCAATCGGAAAATGCAAGGAGCGCAAATGAGGGCATCGGAATATTAAGCACGGATGTCTAATGTAACCTTCCACCAAGTGCTGGGGGAGAGGCAGAGAAAAAGCCCACATATATGCCATGGTGATTAATTCCCTTGCTTCTCCCCTTCTAGCTTCTTCTAAACTCCTAAACCTGTGGATAATTCTGGGGTAGCATGGAAAACAATGGGGGGGGGTTCTTTTTTTGGAGAACCTTCTGCCAGAAAGCAAACAGAGTGTCTGAGAGAAGGGTCAGAAGAATGTGTCAGGAGTTTCTCAGTTGAGAAAGGCTGGTATAAGCTTCCGAGAGTCATAGCTGGTGAATGAATCTGACAACGGGAGCCTCAGTCTCCCAAAGGCTTATACCTCAGAAATCTTGTTGGCCTCTTACTATGTTATTGGACTCAAATCTAGTTGAGAGGCCGATGGACACTCACAACATGAGAGTCCTGGATGAGAGGACAAGTGAACTGAGATCTTCCGACCCAACCCACTAACTCCTCCTCCACTTCGTTTCTCCACTTGCACGGCATTTCCGGCTTTTCCGACAGCAGCAAAGGGTGCTGAATGCAAATGAACTTCACCAATGTAATGGCACAGTGAATTTAGTGTGTTCCGGAATGAGTTTTAGAAATATCCCTACTTTAGGAGGAATTCAGAAGTAAGCAGGGCAAAACGAACTCACCAAACAACAAAGGGAAAAGGACAGGTGAAAATCAATTCATGCATAGTAAACAGAACAGAGGGAGACAATTTCCTTCTTCCCCTGGAAACTCCCAGTCCCAAATCAAAACGTACATATGTTTTATATCTGCCCGACAAAATCTAATCTAAAACCCCTTGACGCCAAAAACTGTAGGAATCGTATAACTCGGTAGCTTCAGATCTCAAAATCCAAACCTCCCTATCAATTTTTTTTTTTAAACTGGATGCTTCAAAAAAACTGGATGAAGATAGATTCAGGTGTGTAGCAGTGTTGGCCGGAAGTAGCAAGACAAAATTTGAGTCCAATGGCACCTTTATGACCAACACAGTTCTATTCTAGGCGCCAGCTCCGACCGAGGAAATGTGCATGCACGGGAGAGAAAAGAGTTAACTTATTTAACATACCCGGCTTTTTCCATAGCCCCAGATTCCTGGGCCCCGCCTTTCGGATGTAAATTATGTATAACAATAAAATTGGATAACTGCTGCTCCGTGTGGGTTGGAGGTATATTTGGGGGATAAAAATGAGGCAGGGCTGAGATGTATGGGGGGAGATGAAGGCCAAAGTGGGTAAAGTACTGCCTCTAACGGCCAAAGAATGTCTGGAAAATGGTGCTTTATGGCCAAACATAAAGATGCCTTGGAAATCAGCCTTCTATAGATATATAGATATATATATATAGAGAGAGAGAGATGGGGGGAGAGAAAGGGAAAGCACCCACCCAATATGGGAAAAGGTACTTCCTTGGAACAGAATAGACCGCAGTTCTTAACATTTATCCTGCCGACTTTGCTGATTTAACAGTGACGGGAAGCCATCTGCCAGAAATCCACATTGCTAACCTACTTTGACCTGCAGAGCACTTGAATTTCCAAGACTGCTGGCTAAACAAATATATCTATCAGACACATCCCCCGAAAGTGTCAACTTCAGACCTAAAACTCTTGTTTTATCGCGGTTGCATTTCACTTTGTCCCCACCCGCCCATCTCTGTCCCCTCCGATGCCGATTTTATTCCTCACATCGCGGAGTCGGCTGTTACGCTAGAAGACCCTCTTGCCGAAAGAAAGAAAGAAAGAAAGAAAGAAAGAAAGAAAGAAAGAAAGAAAGAAAGAAAGAAAGAAAGAAAGAGAAGCCACGAAGCCATCTATGTCTTTTTGGGGCATGCATGCAGTCTGGATCCCAGGGGAGGCATGTCAGCCACCAAACTCTTCCCTTCTTGTTGGAGCAAGAAGTGGGCTTTTTGCTATCAATTCTATTCATTCACTAGAGACCGATCCCCCTCGAATAAGGTTATGAATCTCCAGGTAGGGCTAGGAAGCTCTTCTGGGGCAGGGGCGCCTCTCCACATGGCCATGGACTACAATCCCCATGAGCCCCTGCCAGCAGTTGGCTACAAGTTTATGGCACTTTACGCCAACAACAACTTGAATTCGAGAACCTCAGAGGTACTAACTCTGGGCAAAGGACACATCCGCATGGGTTGTAGCATTGCACTCAGATGCCTTCCATGCACTCTGGTGACCAGGGAGGGTCAAGAAGCAAGCCGGACCACAAGACGGGCCCAGGGACACCCAGAGCCTGCTGTCGGACGGATGCAACCTCCGGACGCAGCGTAAAGCTTGCAGATGCGTTTCTGATGTCACGGCAGTCCTTGCCACCCTGCAGACAAAACACAGGACTGTGGGTAAAATGACTCAGGGGAGGGAGCGAGGGGGACGCACTTCCTTTCTCCCCAAAGTGGTTCTGAGTCCGAGATTGCAGCTGGGCCGGCAAACTCCTCAAGAACGAAGCTGTCACTTAAAAAATATAACTATTTCCTGAAGGAAGGGGGTGGGCGGGCGGGGGGGGGGGAAGCGACTCCGGCTCTGTCATTTGGAGGTGAAGAAGAATGGCTAATAAAAATCCTGTTCCGAGCAAGAGTTATGAATACGCTACCTGGGCTCTGATTCTAAATGGCTGCCCGCACCATTTTAATCTTAGGAATGTGTTTCCTCTTGTAACTGTGTTTTGAAGAATTACCCCGTGGCACAAATTGTATGTTGTTCAAGTACGTTTGGCTACATGAATTAAAAGCACATTTTATTTAGGCTGCGGAGTCATCAATAAGCGGGCCAGCCTCTTAAGCGATGCCTCTGTCTTCGGCGCATCCCCCTCCCCTTCCTTCCCCCTCCTTTTGAAGGATCTCCTGAGTTACCACCCAAATGCTCCAATACATTTATTCATGGGTCCCCCCCCCACCGCCACCCCGAGAGGTACAGAGCATGCTCAGATAAATCCCAAACTGAGATTGCCGCATTTGTTCCCCGCACAATTTGCAGCGGCGGCCCGTTAAAAATGAAGCCAAAAGGGTTTCTCCGATAAAAATTTGAATATCCCTGCGACACGAAAACGAGAAGGAGATAATGTTGTGGATGCTTAGTCCTGGCGTAATTAAAGCCAACTTCCTTGAATATAAAAGCCTGCACAGGTTACAAAAGCAATTTTACCACGGCCATCCTCCTAGAGTTGCCAGCTCCTGGAGATTTGGGGTGTAGTCGGAGGGGGGACACACAAACCTCAGTGGGATACAATGTCACAGAGTCCCCCCTCCAAAGCAGGGGAACTGTAGCCTGGAAAACAGATAATATTCCAGGGGATCTCCAGGTCCCACCTGGAGGCTGGCACCGGTATGGCCTCCACACCTGAGTTAGAAAAATTCTCTCTTTGTTTGGCTCAGGTCATAAACCAGACTGCAGAACATGTTACGGAAACTTCCTCTCTCTTTTTTTAATGATTTAATTACAAACGATTGAGCCTAACCGCCCGCCTGAGAGCAAAAGAGAAAGGTTTCTGGGCCGGAGGGCACAGCCGGCAGGTAGATCCCTTCGATTTGGCGTTATGGGCACCGTCTAGAGGCAATTCCGTCTGTCACAGCGAAGAAGGAGGATTTCCCCCCTCCCCTTTTGGGACTCTCTTCCAAATCCCCCAACAATTTTGAGAAGCGATAAATCAGGACTTAATATCAGCACTTCGGGATGAAATGGCAGGCATTGCTCACAAGTTGTTGGATGGCTTTTTTTTTTTGTAAGCTGTAACTAAAAAGAGAGGGAGGGAGGGGGGAGGGAGGGAGTAAGAAGCAGAAGGACAAATCTTCTCTTTCACATTTCAAAGGAGGCTCCGATGCCCCCTTGGTGGTAACAATGGATTGGACGCCATGCTATTTCATCACTGCAGTCTTGGACGGGGAAACCAAAGGGTCAGAGCTCTCATGTTAGGCATCTCTGACCTTTTCAGGTTAAGATGGACAGCCGGGGCTCTCCTCTTCCTTCCAGGTTACCGACAGCTGAGAAGAAGACGAGGCAGTAAAAGCAAATCTCCGCCAAATCAAATCACAGAACGGTTAATAAGTTCAAAGGAATAGGCTTGATTGTCATCCTTCACGGGATACGTGAACCATGAACATGCGGGCATTTTCTTCTCAGGACAATGGTGAATCTCATCCTCAAGCTGCCATTTCGGAAATTAATTTGTGAGGCTTGTGGACAGTAGAGAGTTTCTGCATTGGCACCCCAGTTAAAGGAACACGGAGCGTTTGGATGGATGGGCACCCCAAACTGGGGAAGAAGAGAGATGGACCGATTTTCTCTATGAAGGTAGCAAGTGATCAACAGGTCTTCCTAATAGAAAACCGGGGAAGGAGGGTTGCCTGGTGTTTGAAACTTGAAATGAAAATACTTTATTTTGCTACTTTAATTCTCTGTTCAGTTATGGTTCTATGTAAGCTTGTGAACCGAAGGCATTACTATTACTTATTTTTCAATATGCTTTGGGACATCTTCAATGGCACAGATCTTGGGCAATCTTCACGGCTATACCTGTTAGGAGATTTGGTTAACGGAGCAGAGTTTGCCCAGGCATAGGATCGTGCTAGGGAGTGCAGGAAACCAAACTCCCGAGAAATGATTTACCAAAAAATGAACCATTTCCAGGGTATTCAAGAGTCAACTTTGGCCAAAGTGTGGGTAAAAATGTCGTTGATGCAGAAGGAAGCGGGAAATGGCTAGCAGTTTTGGAAGCAACAGAGATCTTCAGAACTTGAGCTGAACTGGTCGGAAGAACACCGGTAGGATTAAAAGCATTCAAAGAATCGAATGGGGCAAGTTCTCATGGGCCCAGGACTCCTCCGCTTAATGGACTACACATTTCATCAAGGCGTGTTCAGTTTTTATTAGCGATCCTCCTCTCCGGCCGACTGAAATTTCAAACTTCTGTCCCCCGAAGCGATCTATGTTAAATGCATCGGACGTCTCCCTCCCCGCCACCTTCTTTACATCTCAAACGGATAAGCTGACACATCCTTTTACAGTCTGATCAAAGTCCTGGTGATTAATACCTGTTAAAAAACATTGTCAGAGGGTGTTTGGCTAAAATTTAATAACAGCCCCGAGTAATCAATAGATAATCTCATTGTGAATTTCAAAGCTATAAAGTTTAATGCGATCCACCCCAGTAGAACATTAACGGAAATGATGGTGCCGTCAAAAACGCACCACCAGCGGGGTTCGTAGCATTTTTTTTTTGCTGTCTGCCTGGAGGAAAGTTCTTCTTGGGATAACGACCCACCACAATCGCTACTTTTTATCCCGCCTTTCCCTCCGAGGAACTCAAAGTGTCTTCTTTCCGCCCCAAAGTTAGGTCACACCAGGAGCCAACATCCTCTAGCCAAATTTACGGTTAAACGAGGATCCGAACCAAGGTATCTCTGCAACTGTTAAATCCAGAGGCCCTGAAACAATGGCAACTCTCTATTTCCACCAGAGAGGGAGAGTCTGAGAAAAACAGCCTACCTGCCAAGGGAGGTGCTGAATGGGCATCGTGAAACCTGATCAGGGGACAGAGGTGCAGGGTAGGAGTGTAACGATTCGATCGGCAGAGCTTATCACGATGTCAAATTAATTTCGGACATCAATGTGACTTTGCCGGAGCAGTGGAGGCTTCACTTCAATAATGGAGAGGGTTCAGAGGAGAGAGGCAAGGAATAATACAAGTCCAAGCCCTGTGAGGAAAGGCTGAGGGACTTGGGGAAAGTTCAGCCTGGAGGAAGTTGAGAGGGGACAGGATGGCTCTCTTGAAGTATCTGAAAGGTTGTCACTTGGAGGAGGGCAGGGAAAGGTTCCTGTTGGCAGCAGAGGGTAGGGCCCACAGTAAAGAGTTTAAACTACATGTAGAACAGTACAAACTAGAGGTCAGGAAAAAAATTCACAGTCTGAGTAGTTCAGCAGCTGAATCAGCTGCCTAAGGAGGTGGGGAGCTCCCGCTCACAGGCGGTCTTCAAAAAGCTGGACAGAAGATACCATGGTCAACCAATTGCTCTGGGGGGACCACAACTGGGCAGAGAGGCTGAGGCCTTCATAAGAACATGAGAAGAGCCCTGCTGGATCAGACCAATGGTCCATCTAGTTCAGAATCCTGTATCACGAAGCGTCCAACCAAGTTCCTCTGGATTTTCTCTAGAGCATCCCTGAGCGGCTTGCAATATGCTGATATAATAGACAATGTTAAATCATTTAAAATCCAGGAAGAAATGGCATATAAACTTGAAGTATTGGATGAATGAATGAATGAAGGAAGGAAGGAAGGAAGGAAGGAAGGAAGGAACCAACCAACCAACCAACCAACCAACCAACCAACCAACCAACCAACCAACCCTGCTCAGTTTAAAGCACAGCCACTCCAGATGTCTTTGGGTCTTCTGAGCCCATGCATTCCAAAGGAAAGGCAACATGGAAACTGTGGGGTTAATGACGTCTCCACGTTGAGACTGCTTGTCATATCTGAACCGTGCATGATGCAGTTTGAAGAAGTGTTGGAAGGACTCAAGGTCACCATTGCGATGGGTGTTGGGGGGTTGAGAAGGGGGTTGGGAAGTGTCAAGAAGGTGGAACAGACCGAAACAAACAAATTGCAGGTAAGGTAAGTCCCCCCTTCGTAGCTGTTTGAGAACCGGGGAGAAAGGAAAGCAATTAAACTCTGGAGAATGTTTCCCCCCTTCTGACACTGTGGTTTTTCACGGAGTGCATATATTTCAGGACATTTTTGCAAGTTCGGCAAAAACGACAGCCTGAATACGCTCAGCAGCGTTAAACTCTGCGAAAGCCCGACTTGAATTATGATAACAATTTATTTGGCCTCACCTGGCAGGCCTACAAACTCCGGATCTTTCTGCCCGCGAGGTGGCATTTCTTCACTAAAAGGAAAGTGATAAAATCACACCTGCAAGTCAAGCTGTACCGACACAAATGCTTTTAATTGGGAAATGGACCAGGTCTGACCTTTCGTATTTTTTATTTTTTAAAAACCCACAGTTTTAGAAAATGAGATACCATTAAAAATAACCAGGGCTGCAAAACCGGCTTTTCCCACCCCCTGTGCGGGGTTGAACAATTAGACTCCGTTTCCTTAGAAAATAACCGTGCAGCCTTTAAAATATTTAGCGTCTGAAGCATGGGAGTCTTGCCTTGAGGCGACTCATCGGATGAGACGGTTGCAAATATGTTAAAATTCCACCTGAACGGACATCAAAACATTAGAAAACGGAGCCCGTGAACATTTCGTTCAAAGCAAAGCCCTCCCCCCGACCACCAAGTTTAAACAAATTGCTTAAACGCCGGAGTCTGCCATACTGTGGTCACATCACGAGGAGTCCAGTGTCATTGCAACACCCAGCTAGGGAAAGTGGAAGACTCACTGAAGTCACAAGATGGGAGCAAGGATGCTAACTAGGGAGTGTTGATTTACAGGTTCAGGTGGGCCGCCATGTTGGTCTGATTTGACAGACAAGACCCAAAAAGCTTAGGCCCAGAATTAAACTTTGTTGGCCATAGAAGTACCACAGGGCTCAAACTTTGCTGCATTAATTCACAGGGTCGCCGTAAACTGGAGTGACTCCGCAGCCATTACGGACCCACCCGCAGTCTCAACGAATGCGTGAACGCCAAGAAATCCATTGTGTTTCTTTCTTGTGTTAGGAAATTTGGAGATTGGGGAGGGGGGATGGAGCCTGAGGGGGACAGGGTTTGGAGAGGAGACTTATCTCCAGATTGGACGTTTCCTCCGGGGGAGCTGATCTCTGCAGCCCATGATATATCCAGCCACTGCCTGTAGGTTGGCACCCCGTCAACCTGACCAATGTGGTGTATGACCGTCCAACCACACCTTTGTTCCCAGATATGGCAAAAATGCGCTTTACCCCTTGACAAGACGCGGGCAACGGGCTTAGCGAATGCTTAAAGCTGTGCTCAGGAGTACATTCCCCCTCCCCGCAAGTGTGTCAAGTTTAAATCTGAAAACAACTGTGTGTGTGTGTGTGTGTTTTCGAGGGACCCCCCCCCCCGCAACCCCCTTCGCCTTATTCGAGGCCGGCATCTCCACAAAAGGTTGATGCGATTGGAAAGAGGGAACACTTATTGGACTTTCGATTCCTGACCTCAGCTAACAATTTGAAACGGGCTGTAAATTGTCCCTTTCAGTCCGAACGGGCAGGATGTTTCTACTTGAGCGGGTGGGCTGGGGTTGGGGGGGGGGGGGGGGAGAGAAACCTGCACAGGCAGCACTTTTCCGCAATACATTCTCCAAAAAGTCAATTTCACCTTTTGGCAGGCCTCAAGGAATCCAGATGACTTTAAGTGTAATAGCTCAGAATGAGGGAGATAGATTTCTCTCCCCCCCACCCTCCCGTTCAAGAGAAAAAGAGAAGGGGAGGGAGTTAGCAATACAGGAGGAACCGACTAAAAAATACTTAATGGCGTCGTTTCTTCCTAAAGAGTTCCGCGGAACAAAAAGATTCGGAGGGGGAAAGTTTCCGCCTGTTTTAAGGTTAACTTCTGCTTGGTTGCACTGCAGGGGGGGGAAAAAAATGAAAAATGTCCACTGAGGAAAGAACAGGCCCGGTCGAAGATGCAGAGATAAATGAAACATCAAAACGGTTGTAAATATTTAAGGTTGCTCCGGCCCGCCCCTTCGGTATTAAAGAATTATTTTTCTCGACCATTGTGCGTGTAAAGAAATGTATTCTGTAAAGAAACATGCATACCTACTGACCTTAAAAAAAAAAGCCGTGCATTTATTCTCTCTCCCCCAAATGGACTAAGGGTTTTTTAGGGGAGACACGTGCATACTTTCGTGCCCACGGGGCAAATTTTACAGACCCACAGGGGCAAGCTGAGCATGCTTGTAACGCTAGGTACTGTTGTTATAGTATGGAATGCCCATACAGGAAATGAATGAACGAATGACCAAATGGACACACATGCACAAAGGAGGCATAACGAAGAAGACGAATGCATCAATAGACCCTCGACCTAAGCCAATAACCTAAGCATTTAATAACCTAAGCCAATAACCTAACCACCTAAGTGGTTACACAATACACATGCACTCACCCATCTTTTCAGACAGGAAAAAAAAAAAGAAGCTAGTAGAACGAATTGGCGTAATTCCTTCCCCAGTGTTAGGCGTGCCAACTAGCCTGGGAGACACCGGGAGATTCTGAGAGTGCAGCCTGGGGGAGACAAGGTTTGGAGAGGGGAGGGACCTCCCTAATATTTCTTTATTTGTTTGTTTATTATTAAATTTATACCCCACCCCTCCCAACACGTCGGCTCGGGGTGGCTTACAAACAGAGGCACAATAGCCCAATACAATAAAACAATAAAATCAATAATCAATAACCCCCCTAGTTAAAACAAAAGGACAGTCAACCCCCCAAACAATAGCAAGATGGCGGTCCAACGACCCAAATAGCTCCCCAATGCCACAGAGTCCCACCCACCAAAGTAGCCATTTTCTCAAAGTGAGAACTGGAACCTGGACGTCGGTAAACCTGCTGCTATCTTTGGCCACCCCTGATCGAGTGTTACTGGCATTCTGTTTGCCTTGATCGGCTTCCCAGGAACGCCAGGGTCTCTGCCCCCCCCCCCCCACACACACACACAAAAATGCTACTGGGAAACTAGCCATTGACTGACTCAGCACGAAGCAAGACAGTAAGAATTAAAATTACTGTTTTATCACTTAAGAGCTCTCAGCAGTTCACTGAGACAAACTACTTAAAAAAATAAATACCTAGCAATCTGGATATATGTGTGTGTGTGTGTTTCCCTCCCCCTCTCCCCACAGTCCTCATATATGGTTGTGACATATTCATTAAAAGAAATTGAAATCGCCAAGCCTGATTCAATAATGTCACAGTTGCCAGAGCGTTGGATGGCACCCGGGTTTTATTCCAACACACCGCGTCGGCGTGATAAACAATCAATCAATGGTTTTAATACTTTCCCATTTGAATGCATCGGAGAAGAGCCTAAAAGCGAAGAAGAAGAAGAAGAAGAAGAAGAAGAAGAAGAAGAAGAAGAAGAAGAAGAAGAAGAAGAAGAAGAAGAAGAAGAAGGTTTTAAACATCCCTGTGGTTAACATATTGAAACATGAGGCAACTAGAGATTAAATCACAACTCACGTCTTCAGGTAGACCAAGGTTAGTTTGTCGGGAGCAACAGGAAAGAGCTAGAGTTTAGAAGCTCCTTATTGGCTGGCCAACTTTGAGGGGGGGAAGGATTTCTGTGGGTCACAGTTCACTCCTTCATTGCCGAGAGCAGAAGGCCAAACATCAATTCATTCATCCATCCATCCATCCATCCATCCATCCATCCATCCATCGAATGAATGAATGAATGAATGAATGAATGAATGAGTCTCATATCCTGACGCAAATCTTGTTAGTCTTTCAGGTGCTCCCTGAACAAGGGAATCCATCTCTGCTGGTTCACCTTCCCTGGCCTGTTGAGAGTGTGTGAATAGAAGAAAAGAAAAACTGCTGGATGTCCCCGCATAGGCTGCTTTTTACTACGCCAAAGCAGCTGCCAATCACCTTTCCCCTGTGAGGGCAGTGGGGCTGAGAGAGCTCTGAGAGAACTGTGATGGGCCCAAGGTCTCCCAGCTGTCTGCCTGGGAAGGAGGAGTAGGGGAATCAAGCCCGGCCGGGTCTTCAGATTGCTCTTCTGCAGAAAAAGAGCCACCTTGCAAGGCTGTTGGACGAGTGAAATGCTCTTCAGCGCTGCCAAAATGTTGTGTTTCAGCGACACTGCTTTGAAAAACAGGCCACAAGGCTGCATGATCTCCAGGAGTGTGTTAAGGTTCCAAGCCACCGTCTCAGGAAAATCTTTGGTATTCAACGATTCCGTGTAAGCAGGGTTTAAGTGCAGAGTAGAGTAAAGGGGGGGGGGAGACAGTTAAGTGCTTTCTCTGAAGTGGAAATTCACCTAGGGAGTCCTCCCCCCCCTCCAATATTCCCTGCCAACATTTATAGTCATCGGAATTAAAGCTGCTAAGCTTTTGGAGAGAGAGATCTAGGAGGGAGAGAACGATTCTGTGCTATTTTCAAGGTGATGTCAAACGAAGATAAATTATCTCCTTTGAAATTAATTACCTTGCATTTCAGAGATCTCCAGTACATTGTGCACAGGGGGAGGGGGGGGCGAGAAAGGAAATGTCATATGTGCCAAAAAAAAAATTAATTAAACTTAAAGCAAACTAATCGCCGTTTTAGATTTCAAACTTGCTTGCGGTGACGCGGCCTCAATGCAAGGTTTGCGTTCCCTCCAAGGAGTTTAATAGATTCACCAATTTATGTATTTATTTATTTAAACCGCATTTCCAAGTGTCCGAAACACTTTGGATTCGTTATCATAATGAAGCCCACTGTGTGGCCATGAACCAGGTACGAACAGCCCCACAAGACAGTGGTCAGGGGACACAAAAGGGCCTGGCCTTGAGCTACAGAAGCCCCATATGTTAAAAGTTAAGTGGTTTAGGGGCAGAGGTGAGATGGGCAGGACCTCTTCCCAGTAGCCTACTGGGGCCAATCTGCCAGGAACTTCACGTTCCCTCATAAATATCTTTTGCCTAAGCAACATCAAGCCATTCTGGAAACAAAACCTTAAAACCCTTCATCCCCCCTTTCCGTCTTAAATCTCTCCCCCCCCCATTTTATCAATTATTTCTGCAGTGTCAGATCTCTGGCCTGGGGGATTCCTAGAGAACTGAGAGATGTCCCAGGGAAGTATGAAGTTTGGGAAGCCGAAGCAACCTAACAAGGATGTGTTGGCATTCTAGGATGTTCCCCCTAGACTCTATGATATATCATAGAGTATATCATGATATATCATAGAGTCCATGCTCTGAAGGGGCACTTATCTTCTAAGGAAATTGTGCTGTGTATGGTGTTGGATTGTAAATCTGGGAGGTTTCCAGGTCCCACCAAAAAACTGGCAACTTTAGGCCACAATTTTATTTGTAAACTGCTTGCACGGCCAAAGGTAAACAGGTGGCATATAAATGTAGTCAGCCAGCTGATATGCGGGCTAATAAGTAAAATTTGAAGCTAAGAAGGCATTTGGATCATCCTTTTTTAAAAAAAAAAAAAGCAACATGTTTTAATGTCCACGTATTCAGTGGCATATAAATTAGATCAGCTTCCATGATTATTTAAAAAATCGGGAGGGGGGGGGGTGCCTAATGACCGGCAATTACTTTAATGGCTCCTGAATCCAGAAGCTAAGAAAGCCCCGTGTTTCTTTAAACGAACATGAAATATAAAATGTCTCTGATTGACTGTCACGAAACCCCAATTTTATCGCCATTTAAATTATTCAGAATCAATACCAGGCATTAGCCGGAGCCGAGAAAGCTTTCGGAAAAGAACGGCGAATCTTAAAAAGCGGCCCTTTCTTCCTAGAATGAATAATCGCGAATCGTTCTTAACGTAATGACTTATTAGTCCGAGGAGCTTCTAAAAAGAAAACAGGGCCCATTCTTCCCCCCCCCTCACCTCGCCCCCAATTCAGGAAACCCTGGGCTATAATGATTTCAGCTAGAGCAGGGGTAGTCAACCTGTGGTCCTCCAGATGTCCATGGACTACAATTCCCATGAGCCCCTGCCAGCGTTTGCTGGCAGGGGCTCATGGGAATTGTAGTCCATGGACATCTGGAGGACCACAGGTTGACTACCCCGGAGCTAGAGAACAAGAGAGGCGGCAAATCTTAAAACACACAAGCAGACACCTTCGCAACCCAAGGGCAACGAGTCTCCGACCCTTCTACTCTCTCTTCATGCGCCAAGCACGCTCTCCGTCCCATATGTATTTGTCATAACTCTCCTTGAGCCTCTGGGGAGAGGTGTGCATGCGCCATCTGGAGAGGAGGAAAGTTAGGACAGGACCCACTTGTGCGCATCCCCCGCTCCCCGTGGCTGACGCACCCATGCACATTCGCAAAAAGTCACAAAAACAACGTCCCGAAATAGTTCTCTCCAGCCGGAACGCCGCAAAACTGAACTCAACTAAAGCCACTCCAGTCTGGGAGCCTCTGCATAATTGATAGAGACAAGACCAGCTGTTTAATGAGGCCTGATGAGGCAATTTGCCGGAGGTGTTGAATTTTGGGGGCGGCAATCTCCTCTGTCATCTACCAGCCAGCCTCCCATGGGGGAGCTGGGGCGGTGGGGGGGGGGAGAGGAGTCTTTTTGTCTCTGAAAAGGGAAGCCATTCTTGTGAGACCCCTTCTTCATGACCACCAGTGCCCTTGGTGACCTCTCTCCTGGGCAACCCAAAGGGTCCCCAACAGGGTGCCCACCCAAGGCCTGCCCCGTGGTTTTAGAACGTGGGTGGGGCTCCTGCCCAGCAGGGCTTCCGATTGGCTGTCAGAACCCATGCCTGTCCCCTGGAGATCGACTGCAACAGAGGGTGAGATCCAGGCCTCACCTGGGGGTTGGCGACCCCACACGTGGCCCGACGTTTACAGAGCCACCGAAAAGCAGGAGGCAGCACGGAACTCCTTTCCCGTAAACCAAACTCAGCTGGTTCCTTCCCCCTCCGCCCCAGCGCAGGCCACGCCATAAGGACAGCACCACCACCACGACTAATAATAATCGGGACCGTAATAAAAACAGTAAATAACAACACTCAGAGACACATTGGCCATTTGGCGAGAAGCAATTTGTACTCAAGATGAGCCAAGCCATTATCCCGCACGGAACGCCGCGGATCCCGAACAGGCCACGGGGTGCATGTTAAGCGGAGATATTACAAGCCTTTAAAGGAAACAAAGAACGGTTGATCTTGGGAGGCATTTGGGAGACAGCGAAAGGCAATATATTTGGGGCAGGGCATTTATGATGCCGGATCAGGAGAGGACTCTCTGGACTCCTCCACTAGCTTTCTCACAGCAAGAAGGCATCAGCTTTGGAAAGGAAAGGGGTTTTAATGTCCGGCTTTTCACTACCTGAAGGAGCCCCAAAGCGGCTTCCAAACACCCTCCACTTCCTCTCCCCACTGCAGATGGGTGGTCCCGAGAGAGCTCCGAGAGAACAGCTCTGTGAGAACACCTCAAAGAGAACTGTGACTAGCCGCAGGTCACCCACCTGGCTGCCGGGGGTGGAGGAGGGGAGAATCCAACCCAGCTCTCCAGATCGGAGCCCGCCCTTCTTTAAACTTCTGCCCCACGTTCACTCCCTGCCCATGCTGCATTGGTTTACTTATTTCAGGAATTTCAGCAGTGAGTTCAAGTCGCACGTGCAGAGATCTACTGGAAGAAACACTCGAAGGCGTAGTCAGATGAGGTGCTGGGGTCATGAGCTGTGACTCTCAAAAGCACAGGCCCCGAATACCTTGTTGGTAGCGCCAGACTCAAATCTCGCTCTTCCACAGTACAGACCAACACGGCTGAAACCCATCAGAAATTCACGGAGAACAGATTTAAAATCTCTCTCTCCCTATTTTTAAAAGGGGCCTGCAAACTCAGTGTAAAAGGGGCCTGCAAACTCAGTGCAAACTCAGCTTTGTAACGTCTTTCGTACAAAATCGGCGCGGCCTTTTCGAAGTCCAGATGACCCTCGGTTTTGTTTCCTATGAAACCCACGTCCCAGGACACCGTGCAAAAGCAGGAGCCGTACGCTGTGAAACGGCAGAGGCAATAAAGGGGAGACTTCTCCTCCGAGGCACAACCGCCCCCCCTCCTCCGTGGGGGGGGGGACACAGGCAGAAAAGAGTCAACTGCAAAGACAGCAAAAAAAAAAAAGTGCAAAGCCCTCTCTGTGGACAGGTTTGCAGTTTTGTTTTTGTTTTGTTTTACATACGGCAGGAAAAGAAATTTACTGCCCTCTCCTGGATAGGTCAGAAAAAGAAAGAGATACTCTATATATTCAAGTTTTGGGCAAACCGCAAAATTCCACGGGCGACTACAGACAACAAGAAAGAGTCTAGGTTAGGATTGACTAAATATGTACGCCAGCTCCTTATCATCCCATTTTCCTTTTTTTCGGTAATACTTTGTTCTCCAGCTATTCACGGGGCTGTGCCAGTGCCTTTGATGCCCAAACTTATTGTCGAATTCAACAAAAGAGGCATGTGATTGCTTTAAAGGAAACACACGCACACCCTTGACAACAGTTCAGCCAGTTTAACATCCATCCATCCATCCATCCATCCACAGCAGCTGATGCGGAAGGGAAGGTGTTGTGGTGTGAGATTGTTTGCGATTGTCGGCTCATCAGAGGGCTGAGGATGGTCCTTGTGTGAGTGTGGGTGTAGCCCTTTGTGAACCTTGGGCCCAGGCAAAACAACACAGCTAGGAGAAGGAGAAGGAGAAGGAGAAGGAGAAGGAGAAGGAGAAGGAGAAGGAGAAGGAGAAGGAGAAGGAGAAGGAGAAGGAGAAGGAGAAGGAGAAGGAGAAGAAGAAGAAGAAGAAGAAGAAGAAGAAAGGTTGGATGTATGAAGATAGTGCATTTATTCCTGGGAGAAGAACATCTGAACGCGTGATGCTGCCTTATACTGAATATTTGGTCCAACAAGGTCAGTATTGTCTGCTCAGGCTGGCAGCCGCTCTCCAGACTCACAGCCTGAGGGTTTTCACACCCTCCTCTGCCTGGTTCTTTTAACTGTAGATGCCGGGAATTGAACCTGGGACTTTCTGCATGACTAGCACTAAGCCATGGCCCCTCAAAGAAGGGCTTTGTAAGTCCAGCTGTCCAGATATTTGGGTGGGGGGGGGGTTGAGGAAATCCACTTGCAAAGCCTAAAATTCCTTCACATCCCGGTTCGTGTTTGGGCTGCATACTCTCAAACTTGAGACGGCCTTTCTGACGCACACCGATCCACCGCGATCCCGTGATGAGCAACTTCCGGGGTCAGTTCCGCTGGGTCGTCTCATCAGATGTAGCCGGAGAAGGAGTCCCAGAAAACAGTTTGGGGAGGGAGGCCCTCCCCTCCTTTCTCATACGAGTCACCGTTCCAAGTCAAGTTACACAAACCCGGGCAAGACCTAGCAAAGTTTTGCTTCCGTCAGGTATCTGACGCGGTGTACGCCCAGGAGAAGACTCTTTTTCTACGCTTGGCTGCTGAGGATGACCCTCCAGGACAGGGGGAAGGCCCAAACACCCTTGCAAATGTTCTCCGATCCCCTCCTGAAAGCTCATCTGCTCTGGAAAGATCCTTTCCTTCCCCTCTGCCTCCGCTTGGCAGCGTTCTGAGGCCAGAAGAAAAGCAGCATACTTTTTAGGTCACTCCAAATATGTATATATCTTTGGCTTGGCTTTGTTAGTTCGAATGCTGCAGTCCGAGCGAGGCTCACCTGGTTCTCGGGGCCCTCAGACCTTGGCCTGCGGTGGAGACGGTGCCGTGGGACGCCCTGAACTCTCGCCTCCATCTGTTTGCGGCAGACGGGGAGGGGAGGGGGGAGAGGAAATTAAAAGGAGACAAGGGGCTGATGAAGCACCAGCCGCGTCCATCCACACTGTACCGACGAGTCCTTCGGCTCCCGAAGGCTCAGACGAATCACCTAATTGCGGATTACCCAAATGTGATACAGTGCAACTTAAAAAAAAAGATCATCATCATTTGGGGGGCCGGTGCATCCATCCGTCTCCGCAGGTAATCTGCTCCCTGATCTAGGAGGCGACGTGCCACGTATTTATCCGGCTTTTAGGCGAGGCTTACTATCTCGTTAATATGATCAACAGTTTAAAGCCCCAAAATAAATAAATAAGAAGGCTTCAACGGTTACCTGCAAAGGAGAACGTCTTCCAATTTCGCAGTGCAGAAAAGATTCCAAAGACTTTCCTTTCTCTCTCTCTCACTTTCTCTCTTTCTCTTTCCCCTCCATGCGCAGTGCATCTGACGGAGCAGGAGCGCTAAGGCTCTTACCTGCGGGCAAAGAGCCGTTCCTCCAAGGGACACCTGGATGGCTTTTGGGGGGGGCCTGTCACGCCCCGTCCAGCGACCGTCCAGTTACACTCCTGGTCTCACACAACGTGCCAGAAGGCAACGGCCCTCCTTGTCTGTGATCCATCACATCTGGTACACTGCCTCTAAACATGGGGGATCCAATTTGGCTATCGAGGAGAGCGTCAACCCGCTCCCACCCGCTGTGAAGGAGGTTTCTGAGGTAGAAGATATGAATTTGGGCAGACGCTCCCAGCCTTTGCACCATGCACTCACGCTTGGAATTCTGGCAAAGAGTGGGGCGGTGCCACCACAAAATGGTTGCCTAGGTGGGTGGAGCCTGCCACAAAATGGCTGCCTCAGTAGGCGGAGCCAGCCACAAAACATCATCCAGTGAGGTTATGTCTAACTCCTATGTTAGAAATTCTCCATGATTCTGGGTTTTGTTGTTTAAGGTTTGCACAGAGCGATGTTTCTGTACAGCCTGTGGCAGCCTTCAGCCCCTACAATGCATCTCCTCTCCGTGTTGCCACCGTGTACATGTACAATGAATGATCACCAGAAAGAGGCCATCTTGATATGGCCAGAAAAACAGCGTCAATAATACGTTGATCGAATGTTTTACCCATATACCTAAGTTCTTGTTGGATAATTTTACAAGGGGGTGGGGGGAAGAGTCTTCATCAAATGGCAACCCCATTTTAGCTTCGAGGGAAGTTTCAGGTTTGGTTTGATCTGAGACCCACTTAGCTGCCTTTTCGGAGGCCCTTGCTGTCCTCCAACACTCCAGCCTAGCTCAACATTTTTACCATGGGGCAACCCCTGAAACATTCTTCAGGCTTCGAGAAACCCCAGAAGTGGCACAATCATGCAGAATGTGGTTGGGAAGCAGAGCTGTGGACACGCCCACCTGGGGCTCCTCCCCTTCCCACACGCCCCAGGCCCATCATTGGCCATCTTGGGAGGGGTGGGAGGGTCAGCATGGCCATATATGTCCATATCACCCGATAAAGGTTTAGCAAATTAAAACATGACCAAACTCCCACCCATTCGGGAAACCCTTCCAGGGCCATCAAGAAACCCCCTGGTTGAGAAATACGCCCCCATGGTCCTATTTCTGATATTCTGCTCTGTGGGGTTGTTTAGCCTGGTTATAATTGCAGAGTTCTTCTAGGACCCCAGCCATCCCAAAAGCCGCCACCTGCTCAAGCGCGCCGTTTCTCTTTCAGCCCCTGAAAGCCACCGCCCCGTCGCAACCATTTCCCGGCTTCCAATAAAGCCTTTTTAAGGTACTTTCTGCTACGTTTATACGACCCCAGCTATATTATTTTAATAATCTGCATTTGAGATCTATGGTGATGAGGGAATTATTGCACACCTGGGGAGATGGTGTAATTAGAAAAGTGGCGCAGGAGGGGAATAAAAATGATTAAAAAATGTGAAAAATTAACCAGTCACCGTCCCACTGATGTTTGTTTTAGGTTGCTGCTGGGGAAGGAGGGGGGGGGAATGGGAAGGAGGCGGGGGGGGGAGACCCACAAGTAAACTTGTTGCAAATAAATCAATTTAAAGACAAAAAAACAAAATCCTGCCCTGTTGCTTCGGCAAGGCTCCAGAGAGACAAGGAAGCTAAACCACTGAGGTCAGACGGATGGCTCCATCTACCTTGTTGGAGCAGTGCTGTGCGGGAGGGGGGGGGGACGGAATTGGGGTGTGTGTGGGGGGGAATCATAGAATCATACAGTTGGAAGGGGCCATACAGGCCACCTAGGCCACCCCTCAGAGCAGGTGTCATTATACTAATGGTTTATTGAAAATTGGATTAATTGGAAATGAAGTGAATGCACCATGGCAGGGCTGTCATAGCAAATCGCTCGGCTGCTTGGTTAAAAGGGGGCTCCTTTCTTCCCTTCAGTAAAGTAATTAAGGGGCATCTTAAACCCTCGGAAAGGGTTATCTGAGAGGAGGAGGAGAGCTGGGTTTTATACCCTGCTTTTCACTACCCGAAGGAGTCCTGAAGCGCCTTACAAGTGCCTTTTCGTCCTTGCCCCACAACTGAACACAGGTGTGCTCCGATCGGCATCTGCTCTAGTTGGACTTGAGACACAGGCCTTGGGTGAAATGGCCTTCATGATTCGAGAGGGGGTCTCCAAAACCGCCGTCCAAAGCTTTAACCTTTGCACCGGGCCATTTCCCTGACTGCGCCTCAAACCTAGCCTGGGTTAGGCCGCATTCAGATGTTACGGTGTCTCTTCCACCAGAACCTACATGCACAAACAAATGCTCCCTTGCGTCTGCTCCTCCTGCACCATCTTGTCACTGAAGTTCTTCTTCGCCGTCGTCTTCTTTGTTTTCCGGAACTGAGCGCTCAGGTGCCAGTTTTCCCGGACGGAGCAAAGTTTTTGCTAGAGAAGGCTGGTGTTTGGACTGCGCACAATTCCTTTCCCTCCCGTGGCAAATGCTTTAATGACCCAACCACGGTGGGACAGAAGAGTTTGGCCGCGGCTGTGCACGGCGGAGCATTTAAGCCCGGCAATGGATCCAGCTCCGGCCAAAATGAAGCCGTGTAAACGCGGGGAAATGGCCCATTCTGGACAGAACTTGGCCAATCTGCGCTCGACGAGAGCCAGTCCATCACACGGGGAGGCTTGGGGCTGAGATTCCAAATGGCCCATTTTCGTGGCTTTGAAAACAAAAGAGAAAAAACACACCCTCTTGAACGGGTCTCATTTATTTCCAAGAGGTTTCTGCAGGCGTGCTTCGGAGGGGGGGAGACAGTTTGGCTCCTCTTGCCTCCTGCCAGTCTTAATGGTGCTCAAAATGACCCCCACCCTCCAAGAGCCAGTCTTTCCGCACTATTCCAGCAGGAGAGCTTGCCCGGAACGGTGAATGCGGCACAAACTTTCCTAAAGTTGCAGGCCAAGCCAGACGGAGGAGACGGGGGAATGCAATTATGTTGCGACGGTGTCGTTTGCCTATTTCGTTCTCTCTCGCGGCCAGGCGCCCGGGAGACTCTGCGTAAATCAGAGGCTGGTGATCGAGTGCATTGCCCAACCCTTGAGAGATTACCCCTCGAAGCGTCCGGCATGGATAGCCACGGAGGTGAGGGCCCCGCTGCCGTTTGCCACTGGGCACAAAGGTTTCATTAACCTACCCCTGAGATTTATTTTTTTAATGTGGTTTCTGACATTTGCACAAAGAATGTTCATTACCGCATAGGGGGAAGGAGCCAGGGGAGGGAACGGGAGGGATAAAGGAGCTTTTCAAAATGTTTCCCAGGCCGTTATGTCTAAAAGAATGAGTCAGCTTCGGCTTTTTGCTCTAAAAAGGGAGCTTTTTCATTTCTTATTTGGGACAGAATAAGTCATCAGCAGTGGGATTTTGCCGTTCTCTTCTGGGGGATCCCGCGGAATATTTTGGGAAACCCTACAGGAGCCCCAAAGTTCCTTCCTTTCTACTTTTCCCCCATTTACTGCATCCTTTTTATAAAGTAAGGAGGAGAAGTATCCATTCTTACTTCAATACATGTTTAGAAAATGACAGCCTTCCAAATAGTTCAAGAGAGCCATCGTGTCCCCTCTCCACCTCCTCTTCTCCAGGCTGAACCTCCCCAAGGCCCTCAGCCTTTCCTCCTAAGGATTGGTCCCTAGGCCCCGGATCATCCTCTACCCCCTCTCCATTTTGTCCCCGACCTTTTTGAAGTGAGGCCTACAGAACTGCCCAGGGGACTCCAGGTCAGGGCTGGCCAATGCATCATACAGCGGGACTATGGCATTTCCCGCTTTTGAGGTGATACCTCTATTGACGTATTGCAGCCCAAGGCTGCCTTCACCTTCTTTAACCACCGCATCGCACTGCTCCTCTTTAGCTTACCCACAAGTACGCAAGAACCTCGTTCACACACCCTGTTCCCCAGAAGTGTCTTTCCCATCCAGTCCGCACGCTTCTCGTTCTTGTGACCCAGATGTAGAACTCTGCCCGTCCCCGTATCGAATTGCATCCTCTTCTCCTTGGCCCACTTTCCCAGCATGTTCAGATTGCATTGAACTCTGACTCTGTCTTCAGCGTAGCTAGGAACCGATCTGATATTGACTGTTTTGTTTTTGTTTTTTTAAAAAGGCATTCATTTGGGTGTAGCAACACCTAAACTGGCAAGAAAATGAAGGACTCCTGGTTTTACTCGCACAAAATGGAGGTGGGATTGAGGCAGGAAGCTTTGTGTCGAACTGAGATGAGCGTCGTCGTCGTCCGCCCCCTACCTCCTCGTGCCCCCTGGGAGTGGCGGGTAATGAAGACAAGGATACATAAATAAAATAAAGAAATAGAAAGAGCTTTCCACCAAGTGCTGGAATGGAAAGGGGTGTCTAAAACAATGCGTCCCCCACCCCTTCCCTTTTCAATCATTCACCTTATTATATTTGCACTTTGCATTAGCACCTGGCATCATCCCAAAATATTAACCAGACGCCTGTGGAATTTATCCAGGGAAACCGATAGATTAAAGCCAGTTGTACCATCGGGGCCTGTCAGCCTTCGGGTCCGTCCGGTCTTCCAGACAAGGGCTCCTCCATCGTGGTGGACGGGTTAAGCTCTGGCATTTGAAGCAGGGACATCGGAATCGATACTAATCCCACACGTGACTGACTGAGAGGACACTAAGCCAACTGCGACGTCCCCCTGACTCTTGCCGGGTCCTGATGAAGATGACTGATACAATGCAGGCAATTAATCCGCGTCAGATGAAGCCGTGATTCTCGGTTCTCCCAAACAAATTGGCCACGATGATAGGGGGGAGCCAAACATCGATCCCCTCGCCTCTCGCCATTTCTTGGAGGACCCCCCTCCCAACTCTCTCTCTCTCTCTCTCACACACACACACACAGAGACAAGAGAGGATTATTGGTTAGCTATTTCACGTCAAGCTCAACTCCAGTTCTCGCCTAGACCACTGATGCACTGGGAACTTCAGTGTGCCAGCTCCCATGCTCCCCTGTGCGGGTGCAGGAAGGGGTGGGGCAACCTGCCGCAACTAAAACCCCAGGCTGCAGCTTGGCACGAAACCTCCAGTGCATAAACGGTCCTAAAGTCGTTAAAGAGATCTTTTCCTCACCAAAGTGAAAAGGCCACTTTTTGCATCGGCATTAAACAAAACACCCAGACACACACACACACACACACAAAACCCAAACACACAACAGATGTCTCCAAGTACCAAGCAATTAGGGAAGCTTTCATTACAAATTAGGGAGGGAGGAAAGAGAGAGTTTGAGTCACAGGGATGGATTTTGCCGGTCTGACGGTTGCGGCAGAATCCTGCAGTGAGATTTCTTTTTTCCCCTTCTGGAATTGGCTCTCTGGTGCCCCACCCCCCTTGGCCTCTTGCCACCGCTTTACGGCATCTCCAACCCATCCCAGCCAAAGGACTCTTCTGTCTAAAGGAAAGGGATGGTAAAAAAAGTTTGGACTCCCTTTAGAACAATTTATACCATGCCTGGGCCAGGCTTTCTCAACCAGGGTTTCGTGAAACGCTCAGGTTTCTAGATGACCCTGGGAGAGTTTCCTGAAAGGTGGGAAATTTATTTAGATTTCTTAAACATTTATCGGGTGATATGACTGTATATGATCACGTCAACCCGCCCCTCCCTCCCAAAATGGTCAACGATGGGCCTGCAGGGGGTGGGAAGGGGAGGCCGTCCGGGTGTATTCTGCCTGATCACACCACTTCTGGGGGCTCTCAAAGCCTGAAGAATATTTCAGGGGTTTCTCAATGGTAAAGAAGTTGAGAAAGGCTGGCCTAGGCCAAAAAGCTACCCACCTTCCAGCTGTATGTATATCCTAGAATCGACCTCTGGGAGGGGGTCCCCTCCAGTGTCTCCCATGGCCTTCCTCTTGTGGCTACAGAGCAGGCATGACCCATGAGGTCCCTTCCAATTCTACTATTCTATGATTCTCTAGGAATTAGGCGTCTTTCCCTGCCTTTGACTGCAACCTGGATGTGAACTAGATCGATCTGAATAAATGTAAGTAGACTTTTTTTTTGAGGGGGGGGGAGTATACTTCTTGGGAGAATTATTTACCACATTTCTATGATTGGGCAACACTCTGCTATATTAGTCAATTAATTAATTAATACCCCAATAGTGGATCCAAGCACATGCACCCCTCCTGGGAGAGATGATCAAGCACAACACCCCTTAAGGTAGGATTGTGGCTCAGGGGTATCCCATAAGCTGTGCTTGTAGTAAATCCCCAACCCCTAGTATCTCCACTGTTGATTTAACCGATGCCCACCTTATCAGCATTGTGACATCCATGCATGGAAGTACTTAAAAAACAACAACAACAACAAAAGTGTGTTAGGAAGAGGGAGAGCAAACAAGAACTAAAGTTTTGAAACGGAGGCAGTGGGAAGACGAAGGGAAGGGAAAGGGCCAAGGGCAGCGCAAATTATACCGTGCCGGGGATTACTGCGGCTTTAAAAGCCATGCTTTGCTGCACTCGTATAGATTGGGAAGGGAATGGCCACTCACCCATTCCGGCCGGAGGAGAAAATGAACTCGCGAGGGCCACAGAGAAGGTCAGAGGTGGGACCGAGGACGTCTACATTCAAAGGAAAAGTTCTCCTAAATTGGGTACTGCAGTCCTACAGGTGCCCTTTGGGTCAATCTGTTCGGCATCCATGTACTCCCCGGTATTTCACAGTGGAAGTGGGAATGAAACAGGTGGATATCTAGCCAGATTATGAGCACACAGTTCTAGAAAAGAGATGCCTTGACCCACTGGAGCACAGGTCCATCAGGGGCTGGGTTGTATTTCTGCCTAGACATCCCCCACCACCCCCACTGCTGGAAACAAAGGAGGATGGGGTCACCTTCTTCAGATGCCCATAGCATGGGACTCTCTGGTCCAATCTTTTCAAACCTTGGAGGTTCTTTTCAAGAAGGGCTATAGCAGCTACACTGCAATCTTGCTGCCTCTACTGCAAACTTCCCCCACCAAACCAATGAATAGACTCAAGTTAGATCTCCTGTTGGCTAATGGTCCTATAGGTGTCACGGGCGAAGAAGAAAACGAAGATGATAATGACGACGAAGATGACAAAGAAGAAGAAGTTGGGAATAATCTACATTGTTTAGGGTCCCCTTTGGGGAGGAAGGCAGAGAATAAATTCAGCAAGCCAATCGATCAATATGTCCACGAGATGGTACCACGCTAAGCTGAGCAGACCCTACGCACAAATCCAGGGATGGGTATATAATTCCCCCTCCCCATACTTCAATTTTTAAAAAATGCTTCAAGATTATTAGGAATGTCCATTACAAGATAATTACCAAGCACTGTTTTGCGATACCTTGGACTTTAAAAAGAAAGGGTTATTATTCGATCCGGGGTGAGAAAAGGAAAGAAAGGAAGGAGGAACAAGCCCCCGAGCTTAGCCTAGCATCCAAGGTGATATTAGAATACTTGGATTTATAATTCAGGAGACCTTATTACTTTCTTTAATTAATTTGCCTGTGAAGCAGAGACCATCGGTCCTGTACTGCCATCTTCTGGATATTTAAGCACAAGACAAGACTCCCAGGATGGGATGGTAAACTTTGGAGCAAAGTAATAGCAGACTAGATCTGAAAGTTTTATTTAAAAGAAATTGTCCGCAAAAAATTAACATGGAAAAAGGAATCTTCCAGATAATTCTAGAGTGGGAATAACACATATTTGGTCCTTGAAAAAGGAAAGAAAAAGCGAGCGGCAGTATAGAAATCTAATAATATATAAAATAAATAAAATAAAGTTCCAAAGAATCTGAAGATTTATCAATCTATTTCACTGCACGTTTGCGGAAATATGACTCCTGTTTATTGCATATTGGAATAGAAATAAAACAAAGAAGTCGGGGGGGAAAGATTATTAAAAAATAAATTGAACAGTAGTAGGTCCACATTTAAGAGTATATTATTAGGAGCAGTAAATGTAAAATACTGTAAGAATACGGGTCCCTTTATTTTATTTTCTCTCTTGCTTTTAAATCGAATGGGATGCACAATAATTGACAAATGGAATATTCTCTCTGCGTTTTGTTCATTGGCAAATGGGAAATAAGTTTAATGATAGATATAAAAAATCTATTTGGCTGTATATACTTGGCAAAACATGTTCTAGTCTAAAAGAAGCTGGAATAAAATGGTGTTATGCCTTGCCAAGGCTGCCATTTCTTCATCAGTGGTGTTTGAATGTATCGGTCTCGGACATTTGATCCTGCCCTTTCTCCAAGAAGCATTGTGAAGTGTCCTAACAGCTCCCTTGTGATGTTTTTCTTACACAATTTAGCTAAGTTAGAGTTTAGAGTTGAGAAAGAGTGACTTGCCCAAACTAAGGTCTGTATCTGTGTTAGGACTTTCAATCCATGGTTCCCCATTCCTAGTCTGTCTGTCTGTCCATCCATACATCTACCCATCCAGTAACTACCTACCTACCTACCTATCCATTCATCCTTCCTCTGTCCATCCATCCATCCATCCATCTGTCCATCCATCCATCCATTCATCCATCCATCCTCTGTCTAGCCATCCATCCAGTACCTATCTATCTGTCTGTCCGTCCGTCCGTCCATCCATCTCACCCCACCAATTGTAGTTTTTTAGCTCGGAGACCTCTAATGTTCCTCTGAAGTCTTTTAGCTCACCCAAAGTGTGTTTTTCCTCAAAAACTAAATCAAAGAAGGCACCTTGGAAATAATTAAAAGTAAAATGCCCCATTCGGTTTGTAGCCATGTTCATTTGATTGCGGGGGGGGGGGGGGGAGAGATAAACCTTCAGAGAAGTAGCTTTTGGAAGGATGTGGGGAGGCTAACCCCATCTCGCTATTTTTTTTTCTCAAGATAGTAACATCAATTATTTTTCTTACACTATAGATCTGGGGAAAAAACCCAAGTTGTACAGATCTCTTCCGTTTAGCATGAAAGAATCTGCTATGCCAATCTTAACAAGTTTGGGCTAAATTAAAAAAAGAAACATGTGACACGCATACACCCTTGTCCAAATTGCCTCCCCAAGCTCAGATTCATACGATTTATTATTAATTTGGGGGGAAAGCAACAACGATAACATATAATTCAGTGGGTGGCTGGGGGGGGGAGGGGATCACGCCATGATTCAAACACCGAAGAACAAAGTATCCCAGTAGCTCTGCAGCGGCTGAAACTCAGTTCTCTAATCAAAGGAGAGACTTTTAATGAGTCTGTGTCTTTGACAGAAACCGAGGCTGTAATTAACAGATGGGCCGTTACTCATCTTGGAGGCAAGAAATTTGGGTTTTTTTTTTCATTCCAGCGCCCTCGTGTTTCTCCAAAACCTACATGCTGTACATGCAAACGTTCATATAATGTTTTTCTGTGGGGTTTCTCAGCTCCACCCGTTTTGCATACAGACACCAACGACCCCCCCCCTCTCCCCTGGCTGCTTCTCTGCTTCTTAAGAGATTGCATTGTCTCCTGGAGCATTATGCCAGTCTTCAGGCCGCTGAGATGAATAGTGCAATCCCATGGATTTCTGACCTTGATCACTGAAAAGAACATTTTCAGCTGAACTGTGCAAAAAAGAAGAAAACAAAAAACACCCCCCAAAAATTCCTGCTGAGACGACATAAATCACGTCTGGACCACAACCAAGCTTATATTGAAGCCATGGAGACTTTCTGTCACCTGTCAGTATGGAGGGCCATCAAAACGGGAAAGCTCAAAAGGGCTGCGTGGGAGGTTTAACCCTTCCCTTTACTTCATCTGCAGATATACGTATCGGTTATGTAAGTTCATAACAGTAGCTCTGTAGATAGTTCAGGGGGGTTTCAAGTCATTGGCCAAAATCTGCACCCCACGGGTTCCGTCGTCAGCTTAGTCACATAAATCTGCTACAGTCAGCTGAGTGACCTTGGGCCAGTCTCAGTTCTCTCAGAGCTCTCTCAGCCCCAATACCTCACAGGGTATGGGTAGAAGGAAGGAAGGAGAAGAAGAACAAGAGTTGGTTCTTAGGTGCCGCTTTTCTCTACCAGGAGTCTCAAAGCAGCTTCCAATCGTCTTCCCTCTCTTTCCCCACAACAGACACCCTGTGAGGGAGGTGAGGCTGTCAGGGACTCATGGGAATTGTAGTCCATGGGCATCTGGAGGACCACAGGTTGACTACCCCTGCTCTGCAAAACCAGTTCCTTTTGGCTGCTCAGCTACAGCCCCGGAGGGGCATGGAAGACAAGGTTGGGATAACTCTCCATCTCCTGGTTTATGCAAGTTGGTTAGTTAGTGCGTATGAGCCAGGTTGGCTACTGCAGAGTTCTGAACAAACCCGTGTTAGTAGTAAAGGGGTCAGGGGAACAACTGCTAGCGTACGACCATAGAAATTTAACATTAAATTAAGAACACAAGAGGTTAACGCCCAGGAGAATACAAAACAGGTTAGCCAAAACTGGCAGGGGGACAAATGAAAATATCCTGGCCTACAAACCACGGGAGATGGTGACAGTTGAACGGAGACTGAGACACCCTCACTTAACGAGCAAATAAAACTTTTGTTTACAAAGTGCATCTCCATGCCTGCCCATCTTAAGAGCACAACCTTAGACTTCTCTTTTCCAAAAAAACAATGTGTGTTGGTGAAAATAATCCTCCAGCGCCATCAACACGGAGGGTTATAAGGTCATCCGGCCGCGCGTGCTTCTTGAAACCTTTGAGCCCCTGCGGGGGCAGAGCCAGCCCACGACCCGGTAACGTGCTTCAGGATCGATGCACAAAAATGCCTGCTCACCTGTCCCTCCGGCAGGAAGCTGATGCGAGGCAAAGGGCAGAACCTCAAAGGCCAGGCTGTTAAAGCAGGCGGAACAACCAGGCGGAGTGGCAAACGCTGCTAAAATGCTGTGTCCCCACACACCGAACTGGGGGGTGAGGAAATCAGCCGTGCCTCTCCGTCTGCAGCTCCAAATGGAAACCGGATCCAAACAGCCTGTCCAAAGAACCTTGGGCGGGGAGAGATCCCACTAGGATATTATGCCCCAGAGGCCACCCACCAAGGCAGCCATTCTCTCCAGAGGAACTGATCGGGTAGAATAGAAAGAAACTAGATGGCCTGTATGGCCCCTTCCAACTCTATGATTCTATGAAACCCCTACAGAAACGCCCCCATCCATCCCAGGGGAACGCTTGGCCTGGTATTTTGTGACTGGCGCCATGGCAGCCATCTTGTTTTGAAAATCTCCGGACGGTTCCGCAAGGTGTCAGGGCCTCTTATGCTAAGCTATTTAACCTGGAGCTCCTTCTACACCATGTGTGTGTGTGTGTGTGTAGGGGGAGGGTACGCCACTATTTTTGTGGTTCAAGAAAACAATTATGGGAATTACCCTAGAAAGAAGTCCCAATCCAGGGAAACGGGAACGTCCATCTCAATCCTAACCTTCATCAACAATAGCTTCTGTGCCTAATCATATAAATCGAACAACATTCCTGTTCCCAGGAGCTAGGAACACTACCCGATCCAAGGTGGCCACTTGCAATGGAAGCTCAGACATGCGGCGGAAACCTCTTGCGCGGAAGCTGGGGAGGGGGAAATGCTTAAGTGCGGCCGGTTTGTGGCAAAGCATTGCTCCTTTTCTCCGAGTGAACTCTGGGGCACCTTTGCTCACATAAAGCATTACAAAACCTAATAAAAATTTCCATCGAGGTTACAACGGGAAGTATCCAAAGCAATTTCAGAAGCAATTTCGAGAGCAGTCAATGAAACACTTTGGCGCCTTCCGAACCCGCCGAAAGTGAGCTGAACTTTGTGATTGCGCCGAGATGTACGGCTGGTTATAGAATTCTGATTCAATCCTCCACTTAGGCCTCTCGGCGTGGACACATCCGCCTCTCTCTCAGGGGCCGCTGGGTGTTTATCGCGCCGGGATACGGAGCCGGGCTCCGAAATGTCAGGCGCCAGTTTTCCTCGGAACAAGTTGTACGTTTCAAATGCAATTCCCCTGAACGGCCCGGGCTGCCTCGCATTCCGTTCACGTTTTCGGCAAAAACAAATGAGCATCGGGCTACGGGCTGCAAATCGCTGTTAATTATCTCATAGGGGAAAGCCCAAAGGTTTGGTGGCAGGGTCTGAGAAAGCCTTTACTGACATGATTAAGAGAGAGAGAATGTTTTTGGATTCGACTGGGGAGGAGAGAGACCCCGCCCCTCCCGGGCACACAGGGCAAAGAGAAGGGTGTTGTCTTTCTCAAAGAAAATGTTAAGGGCAGAAGAGTTGGGAAGGAATTGTTTTTTCGTATAAAAGTGGGATCAATTAATCCAGAATCTGGGGTCATCGGTGCACGGCGGACTTTGCAGTGTTTCGAGGTGATGCGAAACCCGGTCCAACGTATTAGCCCGGAAACATTGGCAAAGCAAAAGGAAACAATTTGAAACAACAGCTTATACTTCTACATCTGAGTTGCTCTGGTTTTTTCTGCCCTCAAACACACTTTGGCATAGAAGTCCGTAAACCGAGAATGCAAGTGAGAAGCCTTAGTTGAAAGGAGCCTCTGGGAATTTCAGAAACGTTCCCATCACCTGTGTTAATTTCCCATTAAAACAGAGAAGCAAACAGTCCCAGTTTTGTAACTGTTCACTTTTGGACCATGAGCGGTTTATAAATCCGTCCCGAGAATTTTAAGAGGGAGAGGAAGAGAGATTCAAGTGAGTAGCCATGTTGGATGCAGGTGAGTAGCCTTGAAATAAATGTTTAACAAATTTAAAATATATATCATATATATCTCAAGAAAGCCCAGGCTTTCACGAAACCCTGCTTGAGAAAGCCTGAGATGATTAGCATTAATCAGTTCTACCAAAGAAGAAATACCCCCCGAGTCTTTTTCAAGATTGCCTCTCTGGTGACGGCACAACCACATCATGCAATGAAGCGGCGGGGAGGGGGATAAAGCAAAGTTTGCAGTCCGTGGAGGTCACAGCTTATACAAACGATCAATAATATCAAAACAGGCGGCAGTTTTAATGTTGCGTTTATCATGGCACACAGGTTTGTTCCATTGTTTCATCTCTGGATTCAAAGAGATGCAACAAGGCGTTCCACCTTGCTCCGCGTTCATTCCCCTCTCCTTGTCACAACTAGCCCTGAAACATTCCACCAATTTTGCTACGGTTAGCTTCAAACTGCGGTTCGCACAGGAACGGTCGCGGACGAAACCTGCAAACTGCGGTTAGCATGGTCTTGCTGCATTTAAGGCTGATACCAAAAAGGGGGAAAGAGGGGAAATCTGCATGCAAAATGGGAAGAGGACAGATTGCTCTTTTTTAAAAGACGCGATTTGGGCTTGTTCTGGCAGCAGCAGGCCGTAAATGCATATTGCGTGGGCTTAATGAAACAGCAATATTCAAGAAACATAGCAACGGACACAGGGACACGCTATCAGCAAACTGTGGTGTGAATTAAATCCAGGTAACAAAAGGATGCCCAGGATAGAAAGGAGAGGAAAGCAGATTCTTTATCCTTTTCTTTTGCTGAACAAATGTTCTTGACAAACTTTTTTTTTTAAGTCTCTGCGCAGCTAGCCAGTGTTCATAAATTTTAGAAAAGTAACCTTGATGGGAAAGAAGCAACATTCATTTTTAAAGCTTTCCCCCGCCCCCTTGTGACCTCCATCTAGAAAGGAAAATGAAGAACTTACTTTTCTGTCCTCTGCTTCTACACAAGAGCTGCAATCCACTTTAGTACCCTGTAAAACGAGACGGAACAACTGGTCAGAGACACGTCTGCTCTCTCGCCGAGAAGCCTAATGGGAAAACCAGAGCGCCGGATGGTAAATAATTCCCCAGAACAAGGCAGAACAATCTTTTTTAAAGACCCGCTGAATTGGGCTGCATTTGTAGCAGAGTGTGTGTGTGTAACATTTTTCTTGAACAGGAAGCGAAAACACGCAGCTTTTAAACACAGGTCTCAAAAAGCACAGGAGTGGGATTTCTTGTTGCCGTCCGAGGTCGTTTGGTAGCATTGCCTGTTTCCTTTCCCTCCATTGAGAAGTTTTGGTCTTAAGCAAGACTTGGTCTGCCAGGGCACTAATCCAAGCTCTGGGAACTGGGAACGCAGGGCCCAGCCTTAGAACCACCAGAGGTTCATGCTTGTTGACTTCTCCGTTCCTGCAAGGGGCAGGACACATTTCAGATCTGGGCTTCTGGAGTTCTGGCCTTGCTGGTGGACCTCCTGAAGGCCCCTGGGTTTGGGCCACTGTGTGACACAGAGTGCTGGACTGGATGGGCCACTGGTCTGACTGATCCAACATGGCTTCTCTTATGTCTGGGGCAGGGATGCTCTGTCTTCTTGGTGCTTGGGGGCCAGCAGTGGGAGGGCTTCTGGCTCTGCTGGTGGACCACCTGATGGTCCCTCGGTTTGGGCTCCTGTGTGACATGGAGGTATGCGCCGTTGCCCTGATCCAACGTGGCGTTTTGTATGTTCTTAGGGGGTGAGCCGAGCTGGGTTTGAAGCAACCTTGTCCTTTTTTGCGTGTGAGGGACAGGGATGCAATCTCAGGAACGGTCAGCAGGTGGAAGCAAAGCACCGTGCAAACAGCCAAACGGCAGAGCTATCCGGGCTGCAAAGTTAAGTACATACCCAGCAGTTTGAAATGACAGAAATGTCGGACTTCTTTTTTAAAGTTTCCTTTATTTCTTTTTCCAAAATGAACTTTATCACCAGCACGCACTCTCCACCGCAAACTGAAATATAACCCACCACTACCAGAAATAAAACAGTCTCACAACACCTCTGAGCCCAAACAGATTTATTGAGGTGTGAATAAACCTTCTTTACGCTCAGCTCCTTCATCAGACTGGCACGGCTACCCCAGGGAAGTGACTTATCGGAAGAATAAGACTTTGTTGGTTTTCAAAGTTTGGGCTCAAACTACGGCTACCACATCCACATAACCGGACAGGAGCCATTTGAAACAGCTGGATTTGAGTCCACTAACAACTTGGAAACCATCAAGAGTTTCAGGGTATACGCTTTTGAGAGGCAACCCCCCCCCCCTTCGTGAGATACAGCAGAGTAGAAATGAAGATTTGAGTCCTTATATCCCAATCAGGAGGCAGGACGGGTGTTGTAAAAAAGACATGCTTAGGGGGGAAATGCTTAGGGGGGATTAGTATCTGTAGTGAGAGAAGAATCCGCTGTTCCTGTTCGGGCCAGGGGGTTCATTGTTCGGAACTTGTGAATGAACTGAAGTTCAACAACCTCATGCCCAAACAGCCCTATGCACATGTACAGGGAAACAGGTGGGGTGTATGGATTGCTTGGGCATGAAATTGGGGTCCCTGTGGGTAGGCAGGTAGTTGTGAGTTCCTGCATTGTGCAGGGGGTTAGATTAGATGACCCTGTACCACCAAGGAAGTTCAAGGACACTACACTGAGGCAGGCAATATCCAATCACCCCTGAATGTCTCTGACCTTGAACGTCCTTCAGGAGTTTCCATTAATGCCCATGCTGTTTGGGGGCACAAAGCTAATTGGGAATAATACCACCCCTTGGTGGTATTTGGCTGAGGCAGATCTGAAAGGGTCAATTGGAATCCATTTGGGATTGGACCCCAGTCAGATAACTCCGAAGAACTAATCTGCATCCAGGTTTTCTGGGTTTTGGCTGGGCTATGATGACTTCTAAGTTTATTTTTTTTTTAAACCAAGTTATACTTTATAAAAAGTTTAACAGTGTTGCCAAAGAGGGTGCAGAAAGGGTCGTGTCGGAACGGCGAAGGACTATTGATTAATTACAAATTCAATAACGTTTCTTTTTTTGTAAATGGAAACGCAATCTGGTTCGAATGCGACCACCCCCTTTGCTTCCGCGTGCGTTCCGACAACAAACGACATCGTTGCACGGGTGAAAATGTTGCATGTTGGGATTTCTTTTTTTTCTTTTTTTGACCTTTCCAAAGTTTGCATTAACAGGGTGGCAGGACAGATAACCCCTGTGTTGCGGGAGCACATCTGAAGGGAATAAATCCAAACCGTATTGACTCGCAGAGGAATAAGCTATCAGGGCTGCCTCTTATCTTCGAGTACTTCTGCGACACGCTCAGCTAAAGAGGGCTCAGACACCTGTCAAACTCGGAGCAGGAGAACTTACCAAGGTACAACAGGTCAGAACCATCGAAGGAATTATTGGGAAGGGAAAGGAGGGGAGGAAAAGTCCAGCAGTGGCTGAAAATCAGCAGTCTCAATATATATATATATATATTTGTTCCCGAAGTATCCAGTAAGAGCAGAGATCTGTTTTTAAATCCGCCCACTGCGGCCCTCCAGCTGGCTGCACGTGGAGGAGGAGCGGGGAATCATCCCCCCCCCTGCTCTCCAGACAACTCTTAACCTAGAGAAGTTAACCCTTGCAGTCTTTCCCCGCGCACATCAACCCAACCCATTAATTCACCCGATGGAAGTCAAGGATAGGAGGCGTACAAACAGCAATTATTGATAAGGGATGAGTTCGGAAGCTTCTGAAGGTCAAACATCTTTTTAATTTCGAAAAACGTCCATCACGAACACGCTTCCGAGGTGTTCCGGGGAATCCGGAGGGAAATTATCCTCATCAAATTTCCTGCCGTGCAGAGTGGACATCCTTTTAAACAAGTTTCACATTTCGACTCCGATAATTAGGCGAGGGCTTGCCTCAACCATCCCAGGTATTCCCTGTCTTCATTACCATGCGTTGCGCCGAGGAAATGCTGATCGAGTCGACACACAAAGAGAGCTCATCTTTATCCTGCACACGAGTAACCCCGGGTTGCCCCTCAGGAACATGCTTACATGGTAAGACAAGACCTTGTTGGAGATGCCAATAATTGGGGCTCTTTCAGGTGAGTAACCTTCAGGCTCCTGGAGCAGTGGTGCCTTCTGGAGGGATGTTATGAAGGGGCTCCTTCCCTTCCTACCTCAGCACCACCACTTCCTGCCCACCTGATTCAACTTCCTTGTTCCTCTCTGGAATTTGGGAAGTTGCCATGAGCTGCTCGTGGGAGGATGAGAGGTGAAAGGAGCCAGGATCTGCAAATCATGAGACCAAATCCCCTCGTGGTGTACGGAGAGTCATAAGAACCTCAGGAGAGCCCTGCTGGGTCAGACCAGTGGCCCATCTAGTCCAGCATCCTGTCTCACACAGTGGCCAACCAGTTCCTCCGGAGGGCCAACAATGGCAAGCTGAGGCCTTCATGAGACCATCAGAAGAGCGCTGCTGGGTCCAACCAGGGAGGGTCCATCGAGTCCAGCATCCTGTCTCACACAATGGCCAACCAGTTCTTCTGGAAGGACAACAAGGAGGCTGAGGCCTTCATAAGGACATCCGAGGAGCCTGCTGGATCAAATCAGGGGTCCATCTAGCCCAGCCTCCTGTCTCACAGAATGGCCAGCCAAAGGGGGCTCAAACCCAGCTTTCCAGATTAGAAGCCACCTCACCTAACCGCTACATAGAGGTGGCTATCTCTGTGAGAAATCCAGTGCTTCATTTTGTTCCTCCTGACCCTATTACCCATCAGCTTTGTTGGACACCCTGGAGTTCTAGCAGTTGCCATGCATTTCCCCATGCCCAGGCCAAACCAGTCTTTACATCAAAACATACGATGCCACCACAGAAGACTAGGGTCAGATCGCAGAGTCCTTGGCGGCCTCTCGCCTTGGAAATCTTCCAGGGCCACCATAAACAAACTGATCTTTGACAAGACTTTCTTCCCCCAGAGCGTCAGGACCCTCCACGAGCATTGCAGTGGGGCCAAGGATTTGGGAAGGAGAGGGGAGGGGGAACAACACAGGGCAAGGCAAAGCCCTTGGACCAACAACTGCACCCGCTGGGACCAGAGCCAGACACTGCGGGTCAAACGCTGCCTTTCCCGCCTGCCGATCGCGAAGCCAAACATCTGCCAACCGAACGGAATTGGGGAAAGCTGTCAACACCAGGCGCGGTCATTATCCGCAGGGCTATCGGAAGACGCCGCGGCGTCCCTTAATTAAATCAATGGCTGACATCCTTGACGGAAAGACCCACAATGCCTGCAAAGAGCCGGGGAGACGGCCGCGGCGATAGCAAGATATGTAAAGGCGCTAACTCTCAACCGGTTGTCGGCGTTTCCTCGCGTAAAGGACACTTCACACGGGGACGATTTCCTGCGTCGTGCTTCGGGTGGGCAGGGGGTCGGGGAGGGAAGAGAGCTGTAGAGCCACAATGGCAAGGCGCGCTGCGAAACGGCCGGATGCAGAGGCATAATTAAATTAACTGATAATCATCTTTCTTCTATCCCGAACGCGAAAGTTAATGTTCTCGCAAATGTAATGAAGTTGAGTAGAATGGAGAGGAGGGGGCGGGGGGGGGGGAGGAAATACTGGGGAAATAACGGAAACAAGATTACATTAATTGCCAAACAGGCTGATAAGGACGCTGGCTTCGATACGCGCCGTTCCGAGAAATGGCTTCTTTTAAAATATATATATTTGAGAAAAAATGAGAAACCTGCAGACCATGCAACTTGATGACAAATAATACCTTCCGGGGGGGGGGGGGGCGGGGACGATTCATTTTGGTGGTGTTTAAATTTGGGATGCAGTTATTGCATCTCAACAGGCAAGAGAGTTGGCTCGCAGTCCCCATTTAGCTGGAGACATTTATCCCTCGTTGATACTTTGACGGTCCATAATAGGCTCACGATGGCTGCAGCCCTGGCGAGCCGTGCCAAAATCCAGGCCCTCGGAATGGAGCTCCGGGGTTTGGAGGTGGTAAGTCAAGGCCTGCAGGCAGAAGTCCATCAGGTATAGAACACCGCTCTTTGGGCCAGCTCTTAGCACATCAGGGGAGGGTTGTGAGGATAAAACAGAGGGGTCGGAAGACCATGTTAACCACACAGAGGACGAAGCATTACAGTTGATTTCTGGCTACTTAAGAAAAAACACAACCGTCCTCATTCCACCCACTCTCCACTGTACGATAATGTTTTGTTTGGAAGGCCCACCGTACAATTTTGAGAACAGGGAAGCAGGCAGCACAGGCCCCAGCACTGAATTCTCGAGCACTGCCCGGTAACTCGTAGGTCATGGATTTTATTCTGCGACGGTGCTGCGTAGCCCCCTCATTTTCATTCTGCGCACTTTCCCCTATTGTGCGTTCAATATTTCACCGGAGCTTCGAATTCCCACCTGGCGGCTATCGCCTGTGTGCCCGGAACGGAGTTCAGGTTTTATCTAAAATGTAACGGGAAAGTGAAATAACAAAAGGAGAGAGTTAATGGCTGGAGCCATTTGGCGGGGTCTGCCGTACCTGCGTCCCTAAGTGGCACAAAGGGGGTATGCCCATTTCTACATGCCCCAAGATACTTAATGCACATTTAGAATTGGGTACCTGGGTGCAAAGAGGTGATCCATGCTGTATTGGATACAAAGAGGAATTCACTGACTGGAACATTTCTCAGACTGTCCAGGGCTTTGACTCAGTGGGGGAGCTACAGAGAATAGGCCACACATGATGATCCCCCCCTAGCCCCAGGCCAAGGTGAGATGCTTGAACTGCCACCTCTGTCCACTGAGCTATCAGCCCCTCTCCCCCGCCACAGCCCTGTCAACATAGACATGGTTTGACTTTGAGTACACATCAGGAACTCCTGGGGGGGAAAAGGCACAACATCCCCTGGGAAGCTACTCTCGAGGTATCTAAGGCCAAAGGTTTAAGAGTTTATATAGTACTCCGTTGAGGGAGGCATCATGACTCCATGGCGGAGCATCTGCTGGGCACCCAGAAGGCCCCAGGTTCAATCCCCGGCATCTCCAGTTAAAGGATCAGCTAGGATTCACTTTGGGGCAGTGATGAAGAGTGGAGACCTCTGATCTGGAGAGCCAGGTTTGATTCCCCGCTCCTCTTCCACAGGCAGCTGGCTGGCAACCTTGAGCTCATGACAGTCCTGTCAGAGCTCTTCTCAGAGAGCAGTTCTGTCAGAGCTCTCTCAGCCCCACCTACCTCATAGGTGTCTGTTGTGGGGAGAGGAAGGGAAGGCGATGGTTAGCAGTTTGGGCAGGGAAAAGAGGGGTATATGAACGACCTCTGCACTCTTCCAGAGGCACTGTGAAGAAGCTGAGATGTGACAGGAGCTTCTGCCCGCAGATGGCTGGCGTCCCCCTTCCTGCGGGCTCCGTTGGCGCAGGCGGAGTGATAACGTTTCGCGAAATCTCTTTGCTCAATTAGAGCGCGGCCGTTTCCAGCCGTCGGCAGCGGAGCAGGGAGGGGGAGGCCCCGCGAAGTGACGGCTTCTTTAAATATCCCATCCCACCTCCCCCGGCACAGTCCCCAGACTGCTGTGACACAACCGCCTGGAACACTATAATCCAGGATCAGTCAAACAAAATGGATCGGCGTTAGACAGAAGACGGGCAGCAAGGAAACACCATTCTGCACTGCCGGGATTCACAGCCCGACAGGTGTTAATGGCCCCTGTTTTAGGGGGGCAGATGGGACGTGATGCTTTTCCGTCTCAGGGGTCCCCAAGACGCCCACCAGCACCTTGACTAATGACTTGCCAGGTGTTTTTTTGGAAAGCGGGATACTCTTCAGCCAGTGTGGTATAGTGGAGAACCGGGTTGGATTACCCCATGCCTCCTCCACACTTGTTGACCTTGGGTCGGTCACAGTTCTCTTAGAGCTGTTCTCACAGAGCAGTTCTCTCAGAGCTCTCTCAGGGCCACCCAGCTCGCAAGGTGTCTGCGGTGGAGAGAGGGAGAGAAAGGGGTTTGCAAGCTGCTTTCGGACTCCTTTGGGGTATAAAACAACGCCTCTTCTGCTCCTCTTTTCGCCCGTCTCTAACCCCAGTTTCAGAGGGCATCCCGTCAGAGCCAGGGCAGACTAGCTTCCCAAGATCAGCAGGGAAATTAACATTACGCCCTGCAATTTAATACAGTAAAGACCTGCTCAGCCGTTTAGTTGCTCACGAGGCAGTTTGCAACCAGCCGCCTTGCTCTGGAGACGCCTCCGGGCCCTACCCCGCAGGACTGTTGTGCGAGCCTAGGATTTCTTACAGCCCGTCATGTGAGTCACCGCAGAAGGGAGCAGGCAAATGTGACTGGCGAATGCAGTATCCCACTGGAAACGTTGTTTCCATAGCCGAAAGCAACGAGAACGCCACCGAGGAGTTTGCTTTTTAAAATTTCGACAAGGATAGCTGAGACAGGACT